>NW_012267219.1:12918590-13029529 GCF_000151885.1 Dipodomys ordii | reverse complement strand
TGGTACTGGCACAAGAACAGACCTCAGGACCAATGGAATAGAATTGAAAACCCAGAAATGAACCTACAGACCTATAGCCATCTAATCTTCGATAAGGGTGATTAAAAAAAATAGAATGGAAGAAAGACAGCCTCTTCAGTAAATGGTGCTGGCAAAATTGGTTAACTAAAGCTAGATCCCTATATATCACCCTGTACCAGAATCAATTCCAAATGGACGAAAGACCTCAGAGTCAAAGCAGACACTCTGAAAACATTACAGGATGGAATAGGAGAAACCTTATGTCTCCTTGGCACAGGCAGAAATTTTCTTAATAGAGACCCAGAAATACAACAAATCAAAGAAAGTTTGGACAAATGGGATTGCATAAAATTGCAGAGCTTCTGCATGGCAAAGGTCATAGCTAGCAAGATCAATAGAAAGCCCACACATTGGGAGAAGATCTTCACTAGCCATACAATGGACAAGGGTCTCATATCTAAAATATACCTGGAACTCAAAAAATTAAATCCTTCAACAACAAATCTTCAAAGAAACAACTGCCCAATAAATAGGTGGGCTAAAGACTTACAGAGAGACTTCTCTGAAGAGGAAAGAAGGATGGCCAATAGACACATGAAGAAATGCTCAACCTCTCTGGCCATAAAAGAAATGCAAATCAAAACAACATTGAGATACCACTTCACTTCAGTTAGAATGGCTATAATCAAGAACTCTAATAACAACAGATGCTGGAGAGGATGTGGACAGAAGGAAACCTTACTGCTTTGTTGGTAGGAGTGTAAACTTGTTCAACGACTTTGTAAAACAGTATGGAGGTTCCTCAAAAGACTCCACATAGAGCTCCCTTATGACCCAGCAATCCCACTTTTGGGCATTTACCCAAATGCTCACAAACAAGATCATACTAAAACTATCAGCACAACTATGTTTATTGCAGCATTATTTACCATAGCTAAGATATGGAACCAACCCAGCTGCCCCTTAGTAGATGAATAGATCAAGAAAATGTGGTATATATACACAATGGAATTCTATGCCTCCATCAGAAAGAATGACATTGCCCCATTTTTTTGGAAATGGAAAGGCTTGGAAAAATTATATTAAGTGAAGTAAGCCAAGCCCAAAGAAACATAGGTCCCATGGTTTCCCTTATTTGCAATAAGTAGTATATGTCTGCAATAACTAGTATATGTCTGAGATAAGCAGACAAGGTCAGATAAGTTGATGTTAGGGAAATGAACCCTAAGATAAGTATTCAAATGTTTTTTTTTCTTTCATGCAATTGTTTCTAACACAGTTATAAGATTATTTCTTTGTTGTTTTGTATGTCCCTCCCCCATGGTTTAAGCCCTGCTTTCACTGTATTTGATGTTGGTATAATTTGTGGAGGGGAATGGCAAAAACAAATCATTTTAATAGGGATACAGGTGGACCCATTTCAACAATGAGATGTACATGTCGTTATGTCGCAAAAGAACTTTATAATTTTGGTTGGGGGCGGGGGGGGAGGGTTGGGTGGGGGTGGCAGAGGGTGGGGTGGGTGGGGAGGATAGGAAGGGATGGGAAGGGGAAACAAAGGAGGAGCTACAATGCTTCATAAGAAATGTACCTATTATCTTGTCCATGTAATTTTAACCCCTCTGAACAGTATTTTCACAATAAAAAAATAAAATAAAATAAAATCTAATAGTCTCTTTAGGGTTTGTGCTTTTGTATCTTTTTAAGAAATCTTTCATTGCCTTCAAGATCCAGAAGATATGGTTCCTATCTTTTTCTCTGAAAGTCTCAGACTTTTGCTTTTCACATGCAGGACCTTGCAATTAATGAGGAAGGTATTTTGTGAATGAGAGAGTGACTTTGCTTTATTTCCAAGAAAATAATCAGTTGTCTTTGTACTGTTCATTAAGTAGTCTTACCTTCTCCACTGATATAAAATACCTCTGTCTCATACACAAAGTTCTCACATACACTTGGATCTCAGTTTGTTGTGTTCTATTAGTCAGTATGTCCATGGCTATGCCAATAATACATTCTGTAATATGTAGTCAGAGTCTAGTAAAAACAATTCCCTCTCCTTACTTCTCTTCACATTTCCTTATTCGGAAAGAACCTTAAGATCAATTTCCACACTTACAGATAAAATTCTATTGGGAATTTTACTAGAACTGTACTATATTTGCATATTAATTGAACACCTTCAAAATAATAGATGTTAACATCAGGTCCATGAAATATCATCACTTGATAATTTCAGTCTTTGCCCCAGTTTTTAAGTTTATAATTTCTTCCATTTGAAGTCCCGAGCATCTCTTATTTGATTTATTCCCAGATGCCTTGTGGGTTGTTAATAGTGAATGGGATTTAGAAAATCATATTTCTACTCTATTATTTCTAATATTTGCTACCTATTGATCTTTATAAAGTGACTTTGAAGTGAGTTAACTTTCTGAACTTATTCTGTTTTTCTCTTTTGTTTTGTGCTAGCTTGTCTCCATCAGGATTTCTAGAACAATGCAGAAAAACATTCTTAAATTTTACCCTTATCTTCCTTCTGACCATATTTAAAAAGCTTCTACTATTTTTTCACTACCAAGTATATTTCTTGCTTCAACATAAGAAAGTTCCTTCTGATTCACTGTTCACTAAGAATTGTATCATAAACAGTGTTGAATTATTCTTATGACTTTACCCATATGTTTAGTAGGCAGGTTTCTTCTTTGTTTTCTTTTACCTGTGATCTGTTAAATTAATGAATTATAGGACTGTTTTCTAATGTTATTATATTTGCTTTCCTTGGGGCCATAGTGAAGATCTACTTAGTCAGAGTGAGACATGTCTCTTTTGCATGAGACACAATTTAAATTTCCTCCAAGACTTAGTCCAACATCAATGTTGGACCTAGCAATTTTGGACAGAATTCAATTGTGCATTTGTGTGTGTGTGTGTGTGTGTGTGTGTGTGTGTTCCTCTGTGTGTGTGTGTGTGAGTGTGTGTGTGTGTGTGTGTGTGTATGATAGTCCTGAGGCTTTTGAACTCAAGGTCTGGATAGTGTCTCTGAGCTTTTGTGCTCAAGGCTAGCCATCTACCACCTGAGCCATAGTTATACTTCTGGTTTTTTGCTTGTTAATTGGAGAGTTTCACAGACTTTTCTGCCTGGACTATTTTTGACCTATGAATGAATTCTTCAGGCAGGACCCACTGGTACCTAACTGGGAGTCAATAACTTTATTGATAATTTCTTTTAAAATATATATTAATATATATACTAAGTTTTAAGTTTTAAAAGCATGAGCTTGAATTCTTCAAAATATTCATTTCTAACACCTCTGTTATGTTCTGACTTTTAGTCATGAGAATAAATTTGCCTTATTTCTTTTACTTAGTCATAATATTTTCAATTGTCATAATATTTTCAATAATTCTCTTTGTTTTGTTGCCATTCTATTTCTTTATCTTTTGTTTCATTAATTTCTAAACTTATTATTATTTCATTATTGGATTATACCCTTTATTTCACTAAACTCTCCAGTAAAACGATCATATAATAAATCTCAACTTCTGAAATGACATTTTATACTCTATTAAAGGTTTAAATTCTAATTGCTAATTCAGGTATATGCCATGAAATCTAGTAAGCAGTATTTCTAATTTCTACCAATTTCATAACCTTTTTGATACATAAATTATAAGTATGTCTTAACTTCTTAATCTTAATATTATAAATCTATTTTTGTGTTATTGCTACATAATTTTATCACCAAAACAATCATTTATTATTTATTTTAAATATTTCATGAGGTTTTTTTTATCTTTGTATGTATGTGTGCATATGTATGTATGGGTGGACTAGCAAGAGATAAAATTTGTAATTAAATGGTACAGATAGTTGAAAAAATTTTTAACATTTAATTTTAAGAACTTGACTAATATATTAATTAGATCAACTTTGTACTTTCTTTTATTTTGTTGGTCATGGGGCTTGAACTCTAGCCCTGGGTGCTGTCCCTGAGCTCTTCAGCTCAAGGCTAGTGTTCTACCACTTGAGCCACAAGGCCACTTCTGGTTTTCTGAGTGGTTTATTGGAAATAAGAGTCTCATGGACTTTCCTGGCTTGGGTGGCTTTGAACTTCAATCCTCAGATCTCAGCCTCCTGAGTAGTTAGGATTACAAGTGTGAGCCACCAGCACCTGGCTTAACATTGTACCTTTATAACTTCTAAGTCTAAGCTTAAAGACATTGCTAATCTAATGAGTGCTCATCTCTATACACTTTGAGGGAATACAAGGCCCAAACTACATGATCAATTCAAAATGCTCTGGTAGTCACCTCAATAATTCTGTAGCTAAACTACCTGGATTTGGATATTGGCTCTGCTTCTGATTAGTAATACATAAATTATTAATCATCTCAACATCTATCACCTCATCTAAAAAATAGAGCTCATAATTAGAAAAATCAATAATAATCCTTGACAATGAAATAAGTACTCAGCAAATAAATTAGTTTTTATGAGTTCTTGTTTTCCTATTAGAGTACAGTTACAATTTACTTACAAAACTACCAAAGTCAGTCATGATTATTGTTTAATAGGTTTTGTTTACTAAAATGTGCCAGCAATATTTTATTTTCTTGCTTCTATATTATTTTTGTCTTCCAATTTTAAATTTCTTTGAATAACATATAAGATACTCTCTCAGTCATTCTTTCCATGAAATAGTCATTTATGAAGGCCTACATACTTAGGCAAGCTACGATTCTGATTTTCGCTCCACACTTTAAAATATGTATTATACATTTAGGGTATCTTTGCTTCACTGGTGATAAATTTACTTGTCAATATTTCTTAGTAGTTTTTTTTTCTATTTGTTTTTTGAATATGAAAAGGTTTAAACGCACACAAAATCAAAATGGGTCAATCTATAACAATCTCCAGATTCAGTCATAATCAAGAACGTTCATCCATGTTCTTGCTAAATTTTAAAGGAATTCTCAGACACCAAGCCATTGTATCCCTACTACCTACTTCTCCAAACCATGGCTCTTTTCTTTTTCTTTTTTTGTCAGCAGTGGGACCTAAACTCTGGGCCTGGGTGCTCTCCCTCAGGTCTTCAGCTCAAGGCTAGTGCTCTACCACTGAGCCACAGCTCTGCTTCCTGCTTTTTCTGCTTCCATGATGATGAGGTATCAAGCCCAGGGCCTCATGCTTGCAAGGCAAGCACTCTACCACTGAGCCACCTTCCCAGCCCATGCATCTTTTCTTATGCAACATAATGTCAACATATGTCTAGCAAAATCATTTCTACTAGTTTTCAGCTTTTTTCTTTGTATTTGGTGTATACAAAAAAAATACTCCACCTTGATGATTTCAGATGTGGCTTTGTTTTTACTTATCCTACTCAGGTCATTCCTAGATCTTCCTCTACTTCAGTACATCATACCAACTCCAATCTATTACCCAACACTTTTAATGCTTTAATAATTTTTTAATCTATACCTTCTCTCTATACTTAACACTATCCTAGTTAAGGATAGTAAAATATCAAGTTAAGGATAATAAACTCATATGAACTACTGTATTAATCTCATAACCTTTCATATCAATTCCTTCCTCTCTACCTCTGATTTTAATCATGTACCCAGAAAATTCTTTTTCAAATATAAACTTGTTCATGCAACATCTACTTTATTTATTTTGTTTTTGACTATTGGGTGATTTTATTTTATTTTATTATTATTTTTATTGTGAAAATACTGTACAGAGGGGTTACAATTACATGGGCAAGATAATGAGTACATTTCTTATCAAGCATTGTAGCCTCCTCCTTTGTTTCTCCTTCCCATCCCATCCTCCCCTCACCCTCTCAACCCTCCTCCCCCCTACCACCAAAGTTGTAAAGTTCGTTTTTGACATAACGACTTGTACATCTCATTGTTGCAATGGGTCCACCTGTATCCCTATTTAAGCGATTTGTTTTTTCCCTTCCTCTCCACAAATTATAACAACATCAAATACAGTGAAAACAGGGGTTATACCGTGGGGGAGAGACATACAAAGCAATAAGAAAATAATCTTATAAATGTTTTAGAAACAATCACATGAAAGAAAAAAAAATTTGAACACATATCTTAGGGTTTATTTCCTTAACATCAACTTCTCTGACCTTTTCTGCAACATCCACTTTAATACCTCCTTTTTCTCTATGAAATAAAGGCTTCATAGATGTTCCTTGAACATCTCCTTTATCACTGCTTTTCATCCTGCCCTTAACCTTTTACTCCAATTCTTGAAATTTTCCATCTATTCTTTTTTAAAATTATTTTGGGAAAACTCAACTTTGAACTCAGGGGTTCATTATTGCTTTCCTTACTTACTCATCTAGTGTTCTACCTTTGGAGACATTCATCCTGCTTGAATTTTTGCTGGCTATTTAGGAGACTGAGTCTCTTTTCTGCCTATGCTGGCTTCAAACTATGATTCTACCGATCTCAGCCTCCCAAATATTTATGATTATAGGCATGAGCTACCAACACTCAGCCCAACTACTCTTCATGGAAATCATCCTTGGAATAGAAATTTAGATTGAGGTTTTTATTTCATCTTATTTCACAAATTCTTGTAGAGAATGCTTAGCATGACAGCAATTTTTTATTTTCCATTTCTTGTGTGATTATTTGAATAATGCCAAAATTGATACAAAGCAAAAACTTATTATTGGTCAGATGAATGAGTGTTTAGATGTTCCTCCCCTGTGTTTTCTCTCTATTCTACAAATTCCTGCATTTTAGCACTTACCACACTTGATATAAATAGTAATTTTCCACTCAATCTCCCCAAATATATTATTGTCTATTGGGAGCAGAGAATCTGTTTGATTCACTTTTATATTTCTTGTCAATTGGCTGAGTATCTATATAAATCTCCATTCCCATTTTAGGTATCAGAGCACCTGACATTCCCAGGCACTGATTTGGGCAATTAAAATCAAACAGTTTTAAAAAAAATTAAAATTCTGCCCACAGTGGGCTGATGTTTACACCATATTTTTATCATTGTTCTATGATAGTTTCCTCTTCTGATTTTTTTTAATTTTTGGGTTTCTTTTTTATTCTTCATTCAGAAGACAACGCCTCTCTCTTTATTGATAATACTACTGTGAACTTTCTATCCATACAATGTACTTGTTTTCACACACAAGAATATCCATGAAAACATGTGGTATTATATATCTCTTAGGGATTCTTCAAGTTATGATAAATGAAAAATGTTTTTCAAATTATAAATGATAAATAAATGTTACCACTTTCTCTTTTTTAATTGAATGATATGTTCAACCAATATTGACCTCTTATTATTCCTAACTATAAAAATATAGTTAGCAAGTCTGGAGGAAGATGGCAGAAGAGAAGCTGGGGGCTAAACAAGCTCTCGCATACAAACCAGTTTTAGGGTTCCAGTGAAAAGTTCAAGACTAGAGAGTCACACCAAGTGTGCCATAATATTACAGAGTTTAGCCAGAGAGGAAGAATTCAGGCAGCTTGGTTAAGGACACAGATTTGAGCACTCACCAGTGTCTCTGGTGGTGGCTGCCACAGCTGTGGCCAACCTATCAACAGAGAGAGCCCAGGCAAAGGTGCCAGAGGCAGTGTGCAAGCAGATTCTACCCACCATCAACAAGAACTTAGAAGGAGCAGAAATCTTCATCCTGTTAACCAGAAAGGGTTAGCAGACCGTAGATGCCCCAGAAACCAAGGGAAAGGCATGAGTTCCCCACAAAACATCCTCACTCCTTCTCACAAAGCATGGTGGGAAGGTAGCCTCTCCCCCACCACAAAAGAAGACCTCCATCTTTGATACTGACCAAGACCAGGCCAGAGCATCTAGCACTTAACCCAAGCTTTGGAAGAAGACAATAGAGGCATTCAACAGGTCAAAGGAACCTGATCTGTGGGGTTCAGCTCCACCCCCAGGAAAGTTGCCCTTCCTAAGCAGAGTAAGCTCTGCCCATGGAGGAGTGACTTTCTTTACTGGGTAAACAGAGCTAGAGACTGCCCCACCCCACTGCACCACAGGCAGCAGACCCAGATGCTGGAGGGTAAAAGGAAAACAATTGGAAACTCAGTAAATATAAATAATGAGAATGGCTAAAGACTGGGCTGTGTTAGTGTCTCAGGGGCTAGCCCTATGGGAAAAGCTACAAGTTGTGTAACACTACCCACAACCTAGCCCCATCACAGCAACTCCAAGCTAGAGGAAGCAGCCATCTTCCTCTTTTGTGATACTCAAAGCAGATCACACTCCTACTGAACTAGCCTGGGAAGAGGGTCATAAAGTCACTGGTAAGGCCGAGTTTCATTCTTCCTGCTCAAACAAACTGATTTAAGAAACCAATCAAGCCACAGGAAAACCAAACATCACATGCAAACCAGTGACTCCACCAAGAGATTGGTTAGGGACACAGGGGAGACAAAAGATTTCCCCTCCCCTAAAAAAAATTAAAAAACACTTTTTTCTACCTAATCTTTTTAAAAAATAAAAAAGTTATTTTTATTTTTTCATCATTTTTATTTTAGGATTCATTTTTTTTAATTCTCCTTTTACTCTTTGCCTTTTGGTTCTCTATGTTATTTTGCTTTACTTAATTGCTGTTCTATTCATCCCCAGATATATACCCATCTTTGATCATTAGACCTTATCCTTCATTGTGTGCATCTCAATTCAATTATCGGTTATTCAATTCACAAACTCTCAGACTTAACTCCTTTAATTGTAGTATTATTTCTTTATACTTATATAATTTTTAAGTATTTCATTTTTTTATTTTTCCTTTTTCTTTATCTCTCTTCTTTCCTTCTATCCCTTTCCTCTCTCTGAATTTAGGCCTTGACTATATTCCCTCTCTCCCTTTCCCTCCCCACATTCCTCTAATCATATTTTCTCCTCACAGTTCTCCCTAAATCTATTAATTTCTGGTCTTCTGACTCCTTCTTTGATTTTCTTAGTCCATTGATCCCTAGTTGTTTGTTGTTGAACTAGATTGTATGGGTTAAACTACATTGTATCAGACAATTTTAACTGCATCAGACAATTTGTCCAACTACAGGGCTCTGGTTGATTCTTGCCTTAAAATAGTGTTCTAGCATGGAATTGGTTTTGCCTTCATACCCAAATGGTCAGAACAAGCCAGAGAAACACAAGAAAAATGGCAAGTCCAGTTACCACAACTCCTATTCATGATAATCACACAACAGTACAGTTAATGAATAAAACAGAGGAGAGTTCCCAAAATACTCTATGAACAATACTGGTAAACATGCTGAATGAAAAGATTAAAAGCCTGCAAAGGACTTTGTGTGAGCATGATAGGGAAATGCATAAGCATGAGGAGGTAAAACAAAGATTAATAAAGGAATTTCATGAGCATGAAGAGGTTAATCAAAGATTAATAGAGGAATAGCATGAGCAGGATGAGAATACACAAAGATTAATAGAGGCATTTATGGAATCCACAAACAGAAAGTTGGAGGAATCAATGGAGGCCACAAAGGGAATGTTGAATGAAGTCCAATAGAAGAAAAGGGAGTAAAATGAAAGTATAACCAATCAACTGAGGGACTTGAAAATGAACACTGAAAACCAAATTAAGGAGGTAAAGAAGTCCATTCAAGATCTAAAACAAAGCTCCAACAAAGAATTTGAAGCCATCAAATCTGGTCAATTAGATGGAAAGGAAATTTTTTTTAAAAAGTAGGAACTCTTGACAGTAGGTTAAACCATGCAGAAGACTGAATCTCCAAGATTGAAAACAGCCTAGACATTATAGAGAAAGAATAGATAAGTATTCATGACAAATCCAAGAAATATAATAAATCTATTCAACATTTAGAAAATGCAATTAGAAGGCCAAATTTAAGGCTAATGAGTGTAGAGGAGGGCCTAGAGACAGAAGTTAAAGGTCTAGAAAATGTATTTAACAGGATCCTAGAAGAGAACTTCCTAAACATGCAAAAAGATACCCTCATTCAGATACAAGAAGCCTTTAGAAACCTAAATAGACCAGGTCAACACAGGACATGTAATCTGCACAGGATCAATTGAAGCCAAGGAAAGGATCCTTAAAGCTGTCAGGAAGAAAAGATCAATCTCCTATAAACAGAAACAAAGCAGGAAAACTTCAGATTTCTCAGCAGAGACAATGAAAGCAAGAAGAGCCCAGAATGATGTATACCAAGTCCTAAAGACAAACAAGTATCAACCAAGAATACTGTACCCAGCTAAACTAAACTTCATAACAGAAGGACAGATAAAAATCTTCCACAGCAAAGAAAAACTGAAACAATATATCTCCACCAAACCATCCCTACAAAAGTTATTAAAGATGTCCAACACATAGAACAGACCAAGAAATAGACCACAAGCAGAGAATCCAAGAATCATAGGAAGAAGGCACTTGGCACAGCCCTCAAGAAGGTGAATAATATGTCAGGAACTACCAAACACCTCGAAGTCCTAAATATTAATGAACTTAACGCTCCAGTTAGGCAACATACATTGTCTAGTTGGATCTAAGAGCAAGATCCTTCTATCTGCTGCCTTCGAGAGACACCCCTTGCCCACAAAGACAAACATATTCTGAAAGTGAAAGGCTGCAATAAAATCTACCAAGCGAGTGGCCCCCATAAACAGGTGGGAGTTGCAATAATTGATAATAGTTGATAAAATAGACTTGCAATAAAATAGACTTGATAAAATAGAGTTGCAATAATTGATAATAATTGATAAAATAGACTTCAAATTAAAGATTGTCATTACACACTAATTAAGGATCTCCCTACAGGATGATATTACAATTCGAAATATCTAGTCACCAAATAACAAAGCACCCAAATTCATCCAAAAAACACTGCTTTCTCTCAAATCTTACAAAGATCCAAAGACATTAATTGTTGTGGACTTTTAACACACCACTATCCCTGCAGGATAGATAGACTCAGCAAAAACTCAACAGAGAAACCTCTGATGTAAACAACTGCATAGATCAAATAAGCTTAACAGACATCTACCAAATATTTCACCCAGCAGCATCAGAATACACGTACTTCTCAGCAGTACACAGAACATTCTCCAAAATACAACATATTTTAGGTCACAAAGCAAATTTGTCCAAATTCAGGAACATTGAAATTATGCCGTGCATCTCTCAGACCACAAGGGAACAAAAGTAACCAAAGAAAATCCTGTAACACATGAAAGCTGAGCAACACACTGTTGAATCACTAGTGGGTCATGGAAGAGATTGGAATGGAAACTCAAATGTTCATAATATTTAACAAAAATGAACACACAAATTACCAGCTCAGCTGGGACACAGCAAAGGTAGCACTCAGAGGCAAGTTTATAGCTCTGAGTTTGTACATCAACAAATTGGAGAGATCTGAAACCAACAATTTCATGAGGTACCTGAAACTACTTGAAACAGAGCAATGAGCTAAACCCCAATCCAGTAGACAAACAGAAAAAAATAATTGAAATTAAATCAGTATTAAATGAATTAACGTCCAAAATAACCATAGAAAGAATCAACAAAAGAGTTGGTTCTTTGAAAAAATTAATAAAATTGACAGACCCCAAGCAAATCTTACCAGAAAAAGAAGAGAACACACCCAAATAAAGAAACTCAGAGATGAGAATGGAAACAACACCACAGAAATAAGCAAGCTTCAGAGCATGATAAGGGAATACTTCTCAAACCTTTATGATAATAAGTTTGAAAATGTGGAAGAAGTGGATGAAATTTTAGCAAATATTGGCATGGCCAAACTAAACCAAGATGATTTAAATCAACTTAGCAGACCCATGTCAAGCATCGAAATAGAAACAAGAATAAGAAACCTCTCACCCAAGAAAAGCCCAGGACCAGATGGATTTACATCTGAATTCTACAAGCCCTTCAAAGCAGAACTTACACCAATACTCGTCCAACTCTCCAATGTAATTGAAATTGGAAGTTTACTACCAAACTCTTTCTATGAAGCCATCAAAACCCTCATTCCAAATCCAGGCTGGGACTCAACAAAGAAAGAGAACTATAGACCCATTTCTTTGATCAACATCAATGCAAAACTTCTCAACAAATTTTGGCCAATCGACTTCAACAATTCATACAAAAAAAATCAAACACCATGATGAAACAGGATTCATTTCAGGGATTCAAGGTTGCTTCAATATATGCAAATCAATTAATATAATTGATCACATCAACAAGAGCAAGGATAAGAACCACATGATTATCTCAATAGATGCAGAAAAGGCATTTGATAAGATCCAACACCACTTTATGAAGAAAGCTTTGGAAAAACTAGGAATCCATGGAACATTCCTCAATATAATAAAGGCTGTGTATGACAAACTTACAGACAGCATTATACTTAATGGTGAAAAGCTAAAGCCATTTCCTCTAAAGTCAGGAACAAGACAAGGATGTCCACTCTCTCCACTTCTCTTCAATTTAGACTAGAATGCCTAGCTAGAGCAATAAGACAAGATGCAAATATAAAGGGGATCAAAACAGGGAAGGAAGAAGTAAAACTCTCCTTCTTTGCAGAGGACATGAACTTGTACTTAAATAACCCCACGAACTCCACTCTCATGTTACTTGAGCTGATCTGAAACTTAGTCAAAGTAGCATGGTAAAAAAAAATAACACTCAAGAGTCAATGGCTTATCTGTATGCCAAGAATGTGGCTGAAATCAGGAAAGCAACTCCTTTTGTAATAGTCCCACAAAAAAATAAAATACCTAGGAGATAACTCAACTAAAGAAGTGAAGGACCTCTATGATGAAAACTTTAAAAACCTGAAAAAGGAAATTAAAGCAGAAATAAGGACATGTAAAAACCTCCCATGCTCCTAGACTGGGAGGATTAACCTCGTGAAAATGTCAATACTGCCAAGGGCTATCTACAAATTCAATGCAATACCTATCAATATTCCAACCTTGTTCTTCAATGAATAGAAGAAGCAATCCAAAAAATTCAGATGGAACAATAAAAGACCCCGAATAGCAAAAACACTCCTCAACAGAAAGAACACTGCTGGAGGAATATCAATACCAAATTTCAAACTCTACTACAAAGCCATAGTAATCAAAACAGCTTGGTACTGACACAAAAACAGACCTGAAGACCAATGGAATAGAACTGAAGATCCAGAAATGAACCCACAGACCTACAGCCACTTAATCTTTGATAATAGAGCTAAAAAATAGAATGGAAGAAAGACAGGCTCTTCAGCAAATGGTAATGGCAAAGTTGGTTAAACACCTATGTAAAACTAAAGCTAGATCCTTATATATCACCCTGAAACACAATCAACTCCAAATGGATCAAAGACCTTGAAGTCAAAGCAGGCACCCTGAAAATATTACAGGAAGGCATAGGAGAAACCCTAGGTCTCCTTGGCACAGGCTGAAATTTTCTTAATAGAGACCCAGAAGTACAAAAAAATCAAAGAAAGGTTGGACAAATGGGATTGCATGAAACTGCAGAGCTTCTGCATGGCAAAAGACATAGCTAGCAAGATCAATAGAAAGCCAACAGATTGGGAGATGATCTTCACTAGCAACACAATGAGCATGGGTCTCATATCTAAAATACACTTAGAACTCAAATAATTAACTCCCAACAACAAATCCTCAAATAAACCACCGCCCAATCAAAAAGTGGGCTAAAGACTTAAAGAGAGTCTTCTCTGAAGAAGAAATAATAATGGCCAATAGACACATGAAGAAATGCTCAACTTCTCTAGCCATAAAAGAAATGGGAATCAAAACAATATTGAGATTCCACCTCATCCCAGTTAGAATGGCTACAATCAAGAACTCTAATAACAACAGATGTTGGAGGGGATGTGGCCAAAAGGGAACCTTACTGCACTGTTGGTAGGAGTGTAATCTTGTTCAACCACTTTGGAAAGCAATATGAAGGTTCCTCAAAAGACTACACATAGAGCTTCCCTATGACCCAGCAATCCTAATTTTGGGCATTTACCAAAATGATCACAAACAAGGTCATACTAAAGCTACCAGCACAACTGTTTATCACAGGATTATTTACCATAGGTAAGATATGGAACCAACAAAATGACCCTCAGTAGATAAATGGATCAAGAAAATGTGGCATATATATGTATATGTGTATATATATATATATATGTGTGTATATATATATATATACATATATATACATATATATGTATATATGGAATTCTATACCTCCATCAGAAATAATGACACTGCCCATTTGGTTGGAAATGGAAAGACTTGGAAAAACTTATATTAAGTGAAGAAAGCCAAGCCCAAATAAACGTAGGTCCCATGGTTTCCCTTATTTGCAATAACTAGTATATGTCTAGGACAAGTAGAAAAGGTCAAAAGCTATGTATATATGACCATATAAGATGATGCTAAAGGAAATGAGCCCCAATATAGAGACACAAAAGGTTTTATTTTTCTTGCTGTAGTTTTTAATAGTACTTATAATGTACTATGTGATTTTCTGTTTCTTTTATATTTCTTCACCCATGGTATAACCCCTGTTTTTACTGTATTTAATTCTGGTGCCCTGCATCTTGTATATATATTTTTCTAATTTGGGGAGGGGAAGGGAAATAACAAAATGCTGAAATAAGGATACAGCTTGACCCATTGTAACAATGAGATGTAGAAGACACTATGTTGCAAATTAACTTTACATCTTCAGCTTGGGTGGGGGGAAGGAGTTGGGGAGGTGGGGAAAGAAGGGATGATAAGAGAAAAACAAAGGAGTGGGTAACAATGATCAATAGGAAATGTACTCTGTACCTTACTCATGTAACTATAACCCATCTATACAGTATCTTTACAATAAAATTATGTATTAAAATATAGTTAGTGTATTCAATGTATACTATACTATATAATTCTGTGACTATACCAAGGTATCTTGTTAAAAATAACACCTGTGGTACTTACAATTCCCCTCACCCTGCCATGAATGCAATAGCACTCTCTCTCTCTGGAACCTGATCAAATGCAAACAGTGATGACCTCAGAATTAGCAAGCTTAATTGCTGTGAGAACTGAAAGCTTCCCTGTGAAATAGCCACACTGTGTACATGCCAGTTTAATACTAGAAGTGAGCTCTTCTCATCTTCCTGACCTCATCAATATTTGGTGTTATCATATGGTCACCTTTTTGCTGTTGTATTGTATTATTTTGTTTTGAATTTTATATATTTCAATAACTAATGACATTTGTATCTATATGTAAGTAATGGATTTTAAATGGAGGTGTCCACTTATATCTAATTAGTTAAAAGAAAAGTATATACTAACTGCTTTGTGTCTCATTTGCCCTATCTGTAAAGTAGGGTTAATCATAGTACTTTCAAAGAATTAATGATATAACATTTCTTACCAAGAATAAACTCTACTATGAATAAGGGCTTAATGAAAGTTACATGATCAGTATTGATTCATATTGATTGTTAACTTGACTGAATGGAGGGTCACCTAGGAGATTAGCCAATCACACTTCAGATTATATTCATGAGTATATATCCAGACAGAATTGACCCTTAGGGTAAAAAACACATTCCAAATACAGATGGCACCATCCAATAAGCTAGGAGATTAGATGGAGCCCAGGTGATTAAAGGAGAAAGCCAGCTAAAGTGTGAAGGCTCGGCTCTTACCCATGGGTAGGTCTATTGCTGCTGTATCCCCTATGGACACCAGAATCTACCTTGTTCAGAATTTCAATGTGAATTTGTCCCAATGATTCTAAAGGGAGGAGCTGCTAGTCCTTTCATTTTAGACTATGAACAGATAGATCCAAGTCCCCTTGTTCTGAGGCTTTCCATATTCTTGGCCTGAGCAGTGACCAGATTCTCTTGCTCTCCAGCATGAAGATGGCCATTGTTGAACTATTCATACTTCAATCATACAAGCCATTCCAATAGATATAGGAGACATACACATAAGTGAATATTATGTACATACAACATATAATACATATATAAAGTGAATATTGTACACACATACACACACACACACACACACATATATATATATATATATATATGTTCCATTAAATCTGTTGTTCAAGGGAACCTTGGGGAGCATATGTAAGTACATGTATACATGTTACTTGGAATGCTGCAGGTATTGTTATCATTTACTAGAATTATTTACTATTCTTTTTTCAATCAAGTATTTGCTTCATTAAGTTGCCCATTATTTATTTTCCCACCCTTTTTCTTCTGTATTTTCTGTATATTATCTATTTAGGACAAGATTATTTTATATTCTTGTTATCAAATCTTCACAATGTATTTAAATGAATAAGCAAATGTGTCTAGAGATTAAACATGCCAGTTTTATTTTACTGACTGAACTCCAACTGTTTACTCTTTCTGCTCACTGAGTTACTGGGTCATTTTTTGTGAACGAAATTTTGAATCTCAATATATTTTTAATCTGGTCAATAAATTTTAAATAAAATTTAATTTATATTCCATTTTTCTATGTCAACAACATGCAAAATGCTTAATAGAACAGGAGAAAATATCCTAGATCTGCATTGGAAAAACTAAATAATTGCATTGAAGATTTTATAGGTTTTTGTAAAAAAAAAAAAAGAAAAGAAAAGAAAAGAAAGCAGAAAGATAGTACACAAGAGCTATGAATTAGGTCAACCTGTCTCAGAGACAAGTACTTTGTCTCAATTTCAAGAGCATTATTCAACTAGAACAATCCTTAAAATGGGCTGCCAAAGCTGTATAATTTCCTGTGTTATTACAGAGAAACTATTTATCACTGCTAAAAGGCCACATTTAATAGAATTCTTAGTAATCATTTAGAGAAGCACGCAGGAGATCTTAGAAGACTTCATAATAAATCACTAATAATAAACATTTGATAAGAATAAATGTTCAAAAACAATCTATATAAGCAACTCTAAAGTTTCTGAACATTTTCTCAACATAGAACTTTATAACATAGGACCTACTTTCTACTCAGTAGAGATAACTACATAGAAAGAGTATCATTACTAGATTGTATTTTAAGCTTTTATTCAAATGTATCATATGACAGAAGAAAAGTGTCTCTGACATGTTTTTTAAAGGTATAATTTCTGCAAAAATAAAAGCAAGGCCATTACAGCTAAACAGGAAATGGGAATGATGGCCACCCCCACCACTTCTGTGTGACACTCAGATCTCCCTCCAGATGCTGATTAAGTTTCTTTTCTTTTTCTTTTCTTTGTGTTCTTTTTTTCATGCAGAAAAGAGTTTATTGGGGGTTGGGGGGGGCGGTGGGAAGCAAACTACTGGCCCGCAGAAGATGGAGACAGGCATGTGGAAACAAAGGGGAAGGAAAAAGAGAAACTTTCTTTGTCGGTAGTGGGGCTTGAACTCTGGGCCTGGGCACTATCCCCCAGCTCTTCAGCTCAAGGCTAAATTTCTACCACTTGAACCACAGCGCCACTTCCGGTTTTCTGAGTGGTTTATTGGAGAAAGGAGTTTCACTCACGGCCTTTCCTGCCCGGGCTGCCTCTGAACGGCGATCCTCAGATCTCATCCTCCTGCAGTAGCTAAGATTACAGGCGTGAGCCACCAAAGCCCCGGTTATTTACTTTTTTTTTTAATTGCAAAGTGATCCAGACAGGATTTCATATATGGCATCTTGATTTTTTAAAAATCTGTCTTTATTAATAATAATTCTAAATAAGCTAACCAAATCTCTTTTTAGTTTTATATTTATTTAAAATCAGTTTTGACACAGATCATTTTATTTAAAATGAGCCTACAGCTTTGTAACCAGCACCCAGATTAGCTGTCTCTTCTTTACTAGCATATTCTAAGGATGAAAAGCAGATGCATCATTAGTCATTAACGAATGTTTAGTAAATGTCTATTAAACTCTGAAGCCACAGTGATGAGCCAAAACTCACAAGAACCCTAGGGATTATGGTTAGCAGGGGAGACAAATATTGACTTTCAAATCACACAGATGTGAAATTACTGTGACAGATTCATGGTCAATATTTCTAAGAAAGTATAAATTAAGAAAACAAATCTAGGCTAGAAGGTCAGAGATAGTTTCCTTGAGCTAGTATCTGCAGGAAAGGTATGACTTAGTGTGGTAAGAGTTGCAGATGAGTCTATAAGGAACTCAAGAGAAAGTTGGTCAAGAGTGGTACTCAAATACACCTGGCTACATGTCTATCTGAAAAGCTTATTCTTCAATGCAATGGTAAGCTATTGATGGGTTTCTAAAGGGAAACTCCAATTTAGCGAATAAACTGGGGAGACAGCAAGACAAGAAACCAGTTATAAAGATGGCCCCATAGTCCAATTGAGACTAGTACCTTGGGCGGAAGGGGTCAGTGATAAGAGATGAAGTGAATGGCTAAATCAATAGAACAAGGTAGGAAACAAGAGATACAATGAAAATCTCTTTCATAATTTCCCCATGGATTGTTCTAGGTATCACACTGCAGTCTCTATTTCAGCTGTCAGTTGTTCCCATCCTTGCAAGTTCAAAGGAAACTCCGCTCTTGCATCTGTCTGGACACCCAGGGAGACTTTTCCATGTGTCTGTACAAGAAATAGCTTTCGAACCATTTGTAATAAAGAATACTTTTAGTTTATATGTTCTGTAATCTACACTTCTGTAACATGGAAAAACTGACTTGACAGACCTACATCTGATCCTTATTAATCCGGTAGGACATCGGTTATTTTTGTTGCACTTAAGATGTGCTTCTTTGGCACATCTGATTATTACTTGTAGGATGCTTACTTCCCAAGGTTTCATTCTTTTCTAAGGATTTTTTCCACTCTAGGAATTATTTTATCTGTAAAACCTCTACAAATTTACAAAATTCTCCAATTTTACCCCCCTCTGGTTCTTCCATTCATTTCACATAATATACATTTTTAAGTTTTTGCTATGGTTTTTATATCCAAGCTCAGTCAATTGCATGCGAATGGTTAATATTACTTGGTTATTTTGACTTGGATTCCTTTACAATAAACCCTCAAAGTAGCACTGATGAAGTAGAACCAGCCATCTTAGCCATCTTCTCGGACTATTCATCAGCACAGGACAGCATTGGTTTAAAATGTGGCCTTTGGTATCAACTTGATACTCTGCTTCTTGATAATCCACTATCCATAGGTCTTGGGACAAGCCATTTATCCCATATAAGCCTACATTTCCTCTGAAAGGAAGACTTTAATTTCTTAAGTTTACCTAACATAACATATTGATACATCATATTCATACAAGTGTTTGCAGCCAAGAGATGTGTAGAAGCTATGCCTGTTTTCCCACAGGCATAACCATCTGCAAAAGAGGAAAGATGTTAAACAGGAAAACTGTGCCAATAATCTCCCAGTTCCTATCATATTATAATATACAAAGCTGATTAAGGCATAGAGTAATTTTACACACATGCGCGCGCGCACACACACACACACACACAATTTCAAAATGTTAAACAAAATTGAGGAGTGAGAAGATGGTGTGAAGAAATTTTACTGAAGGAAGCAGGTTAAATAAAGAAATAAATGGTAGTTCCAAGGAAAAGTACAAGGGAGCCAGGCTCTACTGGTTCACACCTATAATCCTAGATATGCAGGATGCTGAAATCTAAGGATCACAGTTCAAATCCAGCCTGGGAAGGAAAGTCTGTGAGATTTTTATCCCCAGGTTTGGAGGCATTGCTCAGTTGATAGAGTGCTATCCAATGAGTGAAAGCATCAGCTACCAAGTTCAGGTCCTTGTCTCAGAAGTACAAAGGAAGAAAGCAAAGAAACAGAGACAGACAGACAGACAGAGAGGGAGGGAGGGAGAAGGAAGGAAGGGAGAAAGGAAGGAAGGTAGGAAGGAGGAAAGAAGGAGGTTCATATCACTATTTAACCACAATAAAAGTTGGAAGTAGAGCTGTGGCTCAAGTGTTGGAAGGCTGACTTTCAGCAAAGAACTAATAAACAGTGCTTAGATACTGAGTTCAAGACCCATTATTGGTAAGCGTGTGGACCTACCTGCTCATGCAAGTGCACGTGCATGCATACACACACATACAGAGTGAATGGAATATGAAAGTCATTATACAAAACTGTGGATTCTGTGAAGACAAAAGAATGGCAGCATGCACCTGATTCCAGGGGATCTCAGTCTTCTTGTGGATTCTGTCAAGACTAAAGGATGGCAGCATGCACCTGATTCCAGGATCTCAGTCTTCTTATGAACATGTACATCTATGTTAGAACATTAACATTGTTTATAACTAGCAACATATAAGACATGAAGGACAACTGATTCCCTGTGACAAATGAGACAACTAAGTCTCAAAGGAGTCTCACAGATAGTCATATATCTAGGAAAAAGCAAGGCAAACACAAGCTAGCCAGGTTTTCTCAGTTGAAAGTCTATGCTTTTTACTACATCAAAATCTATCCTAAGCCACATAGCTTGGCCTGCTTTGATGAGAATTGCTTAGACAATTAGTTGCAGTCACAAGCCATCATCTTCAAATAAATAGATTTTATTAGGCCTCGGTATAAAGTAAGCAAGGACTACTCCTCAGAACACTGAAAGGTTATTTATCTATAAGTCAAAAGACCCAGGGAGACCAAAAATCACACCAATTACTTCTTAAGGAAACCTTAAAACAGAGAAAAACAGAAGAAAGAAAACCCAGAACACGTCCACATCCCTTGTTTCTCAGGCATCAAAGTCACTCTAATAACACTGCTGCTGATACTCTTTTAAAGATTTCCAATGTTTTGAAATTTTAAAAACATGAAGAGTACCTATTTGTTGAAAAAGGGCAATAAAATAAAGTCAGGCAAATTAAAAATAAAACTGCATTCCCGGGATGATTCAGAATATTTGTATAAACGAATGAATTTCTGATATATATGGCTAACAATTTTAGGAATACAAAGACATTCACAGGAAAAAATTGCATAAATGCATGCCTAGCTAAATTCAGCTTTATGTATGAGAAGTTATAACTGCGGTATAAAATCCATAGCAGAAATGAAACTGGATTACATCACTGATGATTGCTAATATTAATGGACCAGAGGGGACTCTGTTCCCTGAAGCTAGAAGTATGTCAGAGGGGAAAGACACACAATTCAGCTTGAAAAAGCAAAATCCATTAACCATGAAATAGGGAAACAAAAAAAAATCAAACTTTCCATATACCATATCTTACTGGAAAAAAAATCTATTAGTGAAAAAGACTTCTACTAAGTTAAATGTTTTCAATTCAAGACAAATACAAAGATAAAATTTTTTAAGTCAAAAATTATAGTTGTTATTTTGATCATATGTATTCATCAAAAAATGTTAGACAAGAAATGTACTCATTATCTTACTTATGTACTGTAACCCATCTGACATCACCCTTACAATAAAATACAATAAAATTATTTTTAAAAAATCCAAAGTCCTCTGAGTACAGAGATCTCAAAAGAATGCAGGCTGGAATACACTTGAATGTGACTTAATTTTTTAATAATAATTATTATAAATCTGATGTGAAATGTTCCAAGCTTTTTGCTATTATGAAACTTCCCCCAAACAACATCTAATCTGGAGAAGAAAAGGCAAATAAGAGAGATTTGACTCCCTTGGTATATTTATATTTGCTAAGATTTATACTAATTCTTAAAATAATCTCTCTGGAACATTTCACACAAACACAAAAAGAAAAGAAATAAGGATGCCTTGAGTTAATTAGAGAGTTACTCAAATAGTAAAAGTCCCTGATGTAAAAGATCAAGGCCACTGTCAGGGATCAAAGCGATTAACTGTCTCACCAATGGTGAAGGGCAGTACAGAAGAGACAAGTGGTTAACATGCACACTTTGAAAATTAAACCAGCACACTGAGCCTTAAATGGGATTAAAGAAATGAATTCCAAAATGACTGACACATACCCATGCATTAAAAAATTTCTAAGAATGTAAAAATTTTAAATGTTGATATTATAGCAAAATAACCATGTTAGACAATCTACATGTTAAATAGCTTAATTTAGCCACTGTGTATGTATGAAAACATCAGGATGTACACCATCAGCACACACAGTTTTTCTTGCCAATTAAAATAATTGTTTTAAAGTTTAACTACATCAAGTATACATTTTTGCTCATAAAATAATTAAGCATATGTGTAAGTGGTATTTCCAAGACAGCCTCAGTGATTTTTTTGCCCACTGGTATTCATGTCACCTCCTTTTGCATGTGGGTTGAGCTGAAAGACAACTTTTTTCCAATGAATTCTCTACAGCAAGAAATAGCATGTCAATTCTAAGACTTCATTCTCTTTCTTGCATTGGACCTTCATTTTCTAAGTTGCTCAGTCTCTTGAAGCCACTTGCAATGCTATAAGTTGCCTATGGAAATAGAACTTAATGCCAGCAAAGAATGGAAGAATTTAGTTAAGGGGGAGAGATGGGAAGGGATGGTAAGGGAAACAAAGGGGGAGGTAACAATGCTTGATAAGAAATGCACTCACTACCTTGCCCATGTAATTGTAACCCCTCTGTATGGTATTTTCACAATAAAAAAATTAAAGTGTTAAAAAATCTAAAGTAATTGAGTCTGGCCAACACCATGTGAGTAAGTTATAGTGAGTCCTCACCCAAGGAATTGGGAGCTTTGAAATTACATCAGTACATATGAAAATCTTAATTACAACCTCTTAAGAAATTCAGAGTCCAAGGACCAAGATAAACACTGTTCAGATTGCTGACTGGACCACATTTATTAAACTGTGAGATAATAATGGTTTGAAATAACTTTTACACTGTAAGAGACAACAGACAATATTCAACCAAAATGTCTTCCTAATTAATAAATCTCAACTATTTATAAACATATTCGTATTTTTCAAATGGGAAGATTCTTATCTGTGCTCCAGCTCTTGTCACCTCACCATCTCACACTGACACTTGTCTCTGCTCCCAGTTTTTGTTTCCTCTGAATCTAATTGTTTTAAATTTCTGAGAAATTTGTATGATTAAATCCTAATCTCCAAATTTTACCTGAAAATAAAGTTAGCATATCTGTAATTAGTTAAGGTGAAATCATACTGGGGAAGGGGAGCCTCTACCACAATATGACCAATGTACCTACAAAAACAGTTGATTTGGACAGGATGTGTTTACTTGGTGTCATGTGAGACAGAAGTTATACAACCACAAACCAAGCAACTACCAGAAACTAGGTAAGAGATCCCTTAGTACCCCGTAGGATGCATTTCTAACATCTTGATCTAGGACATCAAACCTCCAAAATTGGGAGATAAGAAGTTCTGATGTTTAGGAGACTAAATCGACAGTATTTTGTTACAGTATCGCTAGTACACTAATACACTTCTACAAGATTTCTAAGAGAAATCATTTTGGACCTACGAATCTCATACCATCACACCTATCCATTCATTCAACAAGTGAAAATCTTTTACGTACCACACTGGTATGTTTGATGCTGGATATTTAGCAGTAAACAAGAAATACCACTCTGGCACATAACATACTAGAATATAGAGTTCCTTTGTGCTTTAAGAAGAGGGTCATCTCCAGGTAGACAAATTGTAAGACAGCACCTTCTCAAAGAGGATTAATTATCATCAAGATGCTCAAAATCAGATGACAAAAATCACTTAGGACAAAACTTTCACCTGGGAAGTCAAGTTCCCCGACTCTATCTGGGCAAAAATGTATATGCTGGATTTCTGTTTACATGTTCACGTTCTCAACTAGCTACTCCTAGGAGGAGACAACTTGTGGTTAGTAATGACAGACCTCTGTTGATCCCTTAAAAACCTGAATTCCATCATGGTTCCTTTGTTGACACAACCCAGCAAAGAATATCCCATATTTGCAGCTCCATGATGTTCTCACCAACTCATAATCCTATGTTCTAACATCTGGACTGTGATTTGCTGCAGATGATTCATAAAAGAGAGCTCATGATGGTCTCTTGTGTGACCCACAGCAGCAGAATAGAATGACAGGAATTTCCAGCCACATCCCAATCAAATCACTCCAAGTCTGAAATTTCTATTCTGAGTGGCTTTCTTTCCCCTTGAAAAATAAATACAGATTTTGCATTCTATTCTGTGTTGTGTTCCTTCTTGTTTTAATTGAAAATTATAGATTTTTCCCCTCAGACATGAGTAAAATTGATGCTAAATCAAGATGCGTTAAGCTTATATAATACCTTCATTCAACTAAAGCAACATGTGTCATTCCTTAAGAAATGCAGAAGGCAGCCTTGAAGGTTCTCTGTGATCTGGCCTCAGAGCTACCCTCTGATATGGGGAAACAAAGCATCTACAACCAGCTTTATGCTTTGAAGGACGTTTGCTTGTTTTCTTTCAACAAGAAATAAGAAATCCTCAAGGCCAAGAAAGTGTACCTTTGCTACCCAAACCTTACCAAAGCCTGTTAGAAAGTGTTCTGGATAGCTAGGAATTGGAATCCCTGACTAAACAGTCAAGACAGTGATACTTCCCCCTATGAGCTCACACACACACACACAAAATCTATTGTCAAATTTTCAGAACCCGGAGTCTAAACATGGCCATATGAAAAAATAAATTACATAAATAAGTTTTATTAAAGCAAAGATAATAAAAATTCATCCCTTTCTAATTATTTTTCTATTATGTGTGTACTTGATATTTTTGGCAATTTGAATCATATGAGGAAAATGTTTAGTACATTGGTGTACATCTGGGTCCAGCTCTACACCCAATGACATCATGTCAATAACTACATCAGCCAAGGAGAGGGTATCTATACTCTTATGGAAAATGCTATAGAACAGAGCTTGATTTATTGCTTTCTTGGTTGTCTAGGCATGAAAAAGCAAAGGAGAAAATGTTCATAATGCAGATGAAAACTTCAAAATGTCTCCTGTCTGTTGCTATTCCATGAACTCACTAAAATGAAGGAAAACTTCATCTAATATTCAGAAACTATTAGAGGATTTAACAAAGAAGCCACATATATTATAGATCAGCCAGTGAAGTTGAGCTTGGTTCTTTCACTTTCACTCATTCATCAACATAAATAAAAATATTCACCATTCTGTAAATAGGCACCATGTTCAGAAGAGTAGTTGTTATACATTTACCAGTGCATGAGTAGGCTTAGAATCCTAGGGTTAAAAAAGATCTCTTCTTTGGTCTTTACTCCTAAGTGTGGACAAGGCTATCTGTGATATATACTTTAATAGGACATAGATATATTTTTTTTCCTTTTTGATTAAGGACATATATTTTTGTTCACAGAGGTTCACCCATAGGCAAAGTGCTGCTCACGGTGCTTGATCACATCAGTATAGGAGGGTAAGATAACGCACTAGGCCACAGTGTAAAGTTTAGAAGGTGGTTTCCACTTGTCTCAGATCCAGTCTTATAGGTAACAGAGACACTCCAGGTCCCATTTTATACTCCCTTGCCTTTTGCACAATAACAATACAGGAAAGCTGTAATTCTCCCTATGCACCATGTCATGTTGTGCTCACCAATCCCTTGCCTTTATTGCTCTCTTTCATTTTCATCCTCCCATCATTAGAACTTGATCTAGGACCTAGCACACAATAGAACTCAAAATTTTGCTTTAATTAATAAGTACATCAATTTCATGTCCCCCCCATCTTGGTCTATTGCCAACTATATGGCAATGCATGCAACATTTAAGCCTCTCAAGCCTTCATCCTCAGTTTGGAATGAACATAAATTACCTTGCTTATTGTAAAGATTGGATATTACATGTGATCATTAAAGTAGCTGCATTTAGTAAGTATTTATTTGCCAGTCATTATGCTTGGGCCTCATACAACTTGTCTCATTTTAATCCTCTCACACTGTTATTCCTGGAGATGAATGCTATCATCCAGCCAATGTCAGATACAGAAACTTAGTTTTAAACTGTAAGCCTACATAAGAGTACTTAAAAATGCTCCTTCGTTTGCTCCCACAAATACAATATGATTTGGTTCACTGTCTAACTTGCAATAAATTCCAACAGAACGATTATTGAAATACTAATAAAGAAGTAGCTTGTCTTTAATCTAGCCACAGGCTTGGTAAATCTTGTACTGAAAGCAAATATTAGAGACTCCAATAAAAACAAATGATAAGAAATACAATCAATATAGATAAAGAAGATTTAATGTACTACTATCATAAAGTTAGTTTAGACCAACAAGAATAACAATTTCAAAGTGAGGTTCCAGTGAATGAAATATAATATAAATGTTCTATTTCAAAGTATAAAACAGCAAGACTTTCTCCAGTCTCTTCTTTTTGAATCAATGAACTAAAAAAGTATTTTTCAAGTTCAAACCTTCCTTGAGATCTTTTAAGTCTCTAAATGCTTTATTTATAATCATGTTTTATCTATTTTGTTTCTAAAACACATCCACTTAGAAGAGTACTCATTACCAATACAATATGTCTAAAACAATAATACTGACAATGTAAACTTTTAGAACAACAAGCAAGGAGAAAGCACATAAAATTGAATGTAAAGTAATAAGTAATAAAGTTAACAGTTAAACCTGTCTCAAGATCACCAAAAAATAATGAAGACTTACGTGGACGACAATAAGAATTATGCAACTCTTAATGATAATTAACTTAAAAACTCAATATTATACAATAAAGTCACTTTTCTGGTTACATTTTGGGTTATTAAAATAGGCATCATTAATACATATCACCCATAAAGCATAATGATTGGGAGCATAAACTGTAAATTTGACTGCTTTGGAATTTTAATCATGACACTTACTTGTGCAACTGGGTAAATTACATAATTTCTTTGTCCTCAGTTTATTTACCTTCAAAATAGGGTAGTATTAGACCCATCTCCTAGGATGTTAGGAATTTTGATGCATAGCACTTGAGATAGTACCTAGCATGTACATAAATGGTGTATATTGGCTGTGATTATTGGTATTGTCAAGGAAATTACTTAATATATCAACACTTACTATAATGCTTAGTCAAAAAAAATTGAAAAAAAACCTTATCCAGGGATCATGTTTACAAAGTTGTGTTATATACAACCTTAGCAAAGAAAGAAAATCAATAATTTGTCCTAATTCCTATACATTCCCCTCTAACATGAAGAAAACAATCAAATAACTCTTTTCAGAGGTACAAGTTAAATCAACTAATTAAATATAAATTAAACTCCAATGGTTTTCTCCTTATTCATTAATTGTTTACTCTATTAGTTAAGGAAAGCAAAAGAAAAAAAAGATTAAGGCTTCCAGTTGTACATCTGAATCACTTACATTAACTTGTTATATTACTTGTAGGTTACTGTGCTTATTTTTTAGGAAACAATATTAAAGATCTTATTTCTAAAGAAACATCTCAATTTTAGTAGAAACAGAGACTCTACTTAAAAATGTTTTTAAGTTGATAACATAAATTAGTTTGGAGTACACATTTTAAAAGAAATTAAAATAGATGAGAACAAAAATAAATCCTTAAATATGATAACTTTATCTAGTTTTCACTTAAATCACACTTCTCAAGTATTTTTCAGCTTAACAAAATGATTTATATTACTATATAAAGATAAAAATAACTGAATACAATCAAAATGTAACAATAAAATATTCTAATAGTTTAGGAAGAGATGTACCAAAAATCGGCAATTATTTTTCTAAATGAGCTCCAATTTAATTTTGAATTGCTCTATAGAAATCTAAAAGCTCCTAAATCCTTTGTGTGCTCATATCTATGTCTAGAGGATTGAATCTGACTTGAGTTTCAAGTCTTCCTTACACTTACCTAATTTTTTTCTCTTTTCTAGCTCATCACACTTGTAAACCAGTTCTTCCAAACTCATTTTCCTTCTTTCTAATATTTCCTTCTTCTGAATATATTCACATAATTTTCCAGTCCAAGACTTTAAAGAAGTAAAATATTTCATTTATTTCTAAAAGATTCTTTTAGAAATGTTTTTGTGTATAACAGGGTCATCTTCTATTAATAGATATTATTAGGCTATAAATCAATAATTTTTAAATCTTGATTTCTTATTTTTGGCGATAGTGAGTTTTGAACTCAGGGTTTTATTCAAGGGCTCTTTGTTGAACCATGACTGACTTTAAAATCTTAATGACTCTGTCTCCCAAATGTCTTTCAAATACTGCTCCGTAGCCATCCATACTGCTATATATTGTTAAAATTTGACCTTCATGACTTCTCATCTAGATTGATGCCTTCATTTCAGAACTCTCTACTTTCAAGACTACCTCTTTCCAACTCATCTAATTCTGAAGTTTTTAAAAAAAAACGCAAAACAAATGTCTGATACTGTTGCTGTCCTATTTAGAAATTGTCAGTACATTCTTTTATTCTTAAACTACTGTCAGAACATTTCATGTGGACAGTATGTTACACTGGTTAGGAAGTTATCTGACAGCGACAATGTTGAATTTAAGAAAACACACAAGGTAGATCACAAAATCTAAAGAAAGATGAATGAAACTGGCTGAGCAAAGGAAGTTCTGCACTGCAGGAAAGCATAATGAAGCTCTTCAGAATGCCAGCTAAAGCAATCTTTGAGTCACAAAACTCAAATACTATGGACATGTGTACAAACACAATGGATTGATCATATGCCCAGCTGGACTAAAGCCACTGCCCAACTCATTATCTGTCAAGAGTGCATCAAAGGGGAAGGATAGCTTCTATAGCAAAGGCTGCTAGTGATTGACAATAGTCTCTCTTTTCATCACATTTCTAACTTAGTATATCATATCTGATAATCATACTCCCCCACAAAGTGTGACCAAATTTCTAAATGTTGGCCCATAGATCATGAGTTGAAGTTGCTTAGTGCAACTCTGGAAAGTACTTTTAAAGACTCTCCTCCTACCCGCCTACGGCTGAATTCACAAGATATAAAGGGGCCTAGCAGCCATTTTGAAAACTCAGGTTACCATTAAGAAAGGCAGCCATGATGTCAGAATAACAGCATAAAGTGGAGCTGGATCTCTGACGTTATAAAGTAGCATGGCACGCTAAGCTATTTGTACACAGTTTTCATATGAGAGAAAAAGTCATCTATTTCTAGGTTAAGCTGTACTATCTATGGAATGTCATCAATGACAGCCAAATCCAATCTGAGCTACAAACAATTTATCATAGTAAACGCTTTGTATTAATACTAGAAGAAAGTGTAATACATGCTAGACAAGCATGAAACAAAAGATGCCCAGCCCACCACAGCAGTCTTTCATGACTCTTAACTTCCTTAACCTTTTTCTTAACTACAGGTAGGGTATATTTCTATTTAGCATTGTCTAGAAATATCAAGCTGTCTTAACAAAAACATTGTCTGCTTAGATTGTTTTCATTCCCTTCACCTGAATATCTAATGTCTATGCACCCTACATGTCAGGTGGTCACTTAAGATTTCCTGATTCTTTCCTGAGTTTCATACCCAAAATTCGGTTTTTTTTGTTAACCTTTCCTCCAAGTTTTCATAGGATTTTCCAGCTCCATCAAGTAGCCTAACACACTGGTATTCTTTTCCTAACTAAAGTATGAATTTCTGAATGATTGCATCTAAGTTAAGTTTCTCTGCAAAAGAAATCTCAAAGGAAGCATTGCATACAGAAATTCTATTCAGATACAGTTTTGGAAGACATATCCATAAGGAAGTTTGTCAGGTAGAGGTGGGCAGAGGGGATAAAAGCTGGTTTGCAAGGTAGTTGCAACTGAAGCCTCAGCAAATCCTAAAGGGAGATCACAGGCTGGGGTGGTTTGTCAGAATCATCACCAACCAAGGCAAGGAGCAGACTTTGCTATCTTTATATTAGCCAGCTATTTATTTATTGTTCTCTCTAACTCTTCCTTCCCTGGTGATAGAGCTTGGATAAGAAAGATTCTTGTGGCTAAGGGAAATTCCCAATAGAGAAATCAAATACCATCCTTTGGGAGTAAGCATCCTTCTCGAAAGGAGAGCAGAGGAGCCGCACAGTATCCACTGCATACAGAGGCTGGGCCTTAGACACTTGTAAAGGGGCAAAGCGAATAAAGCAATTGTTTTTATGGGATGGATGGATGCATGGATGGACAGACAGACAATAAAACCAATGAGTAATGATGCCAGACAGAGGAAACAAAATAAACCAAAGAGACAGAGAAGAGAAGATGCTCATGAAAACAATAAACAGGAACCATAGAAGAAAGTGCTATCAGAGAGAGGGGGAAAATACTGTTGATGTACATACAGTATTCTATTTGTCCTATGCTAGCATTCCAGAGAAATACGTGAGAAGCCTAAAGAAATAGAACAGCTTTACCAAGTACATTCCCAATGTAAAAACATAGGCAATAGATGCGAAAGTTGAGGTATATATAGAAAAAAATATATTTTTGAAGATGAATTTTTTAATTTATCTTCTTTTGAGTTCACACTAAATAAAACTAGAGCCAAAAGAAAAAAAAACAACACTGGAGTAGAAATGAAAAAGGAGGAATCTGAAAATAAAGGTGCCCAATATTCAGTAAAATAAGAGATAAAAATAATTAACACAGCTAGATGCTGGTGGCTCTCTCCTGTAATCTTAGCTACTCAGGTGGCTAAGTAGCTATGCAGGAGACAGCCCGGGCAGGAAAGCCCATGAGACTCTTATCTCCAATAAACCACCAGAAAACCAGAAGCCACCCTGTGGCTCAAGTGGTAGAGCGCTCATCTTGAGCCGAAGAGCTCAGGGACAGCACCCAGGCCCAAAGTTCAAGCCCCATAACTTACCCAAAAAATTAGCATAATTCAATAAGTTTGTAGAAGCTTCAGCACAAAATACATACATATATGCATGCATACATGTAAACATGTACATTATAAGAATATACTTATAAGAATAACAAAAGGAATCAAGAGATGTGAATAAGTCCACTTTTAAATTTCAGCCAGGCTGAAATTTAGTTAAATGGAAATGATAATTATCTGTCATGGGTCATTTCCTTTACCACAATACTCAATGCTTACACACAAAAAAGATAAAACATAGACTATTCTACTGAAATATCATTACTTCAGAATGATCCTTGCCCAAGAGTGAGTCAATTCAGCGGCGATACTCACTAGACACTATGTTGGAAATGAACTTTACAACTTGTGGGTAAGGAGACTCAGGAGGGGAAAATCTGAAAGAAAAGAAGGAAGGGGGTGACACTCTTCAAAAAAAATTTACTTACTACCTGACTTATATAACTGTAACCCCTCTGTACATCACCTTTACAATAAAATTTTAAAAAATAAAATACAAAATGACCTCCTATACAAAGTGAATTTGTGTGTGTGTGCCCATACAACCTGGGACTTAAATTCAGGGCCTGTGTGCTGTCTCTGAGCTTTTTCACTCAAGGCCAGCACTCTGCCACAGAACCTCTTCTAGCTTTTTGTAGCTAATTAGAGAGAAGAATCTCATAGACTTTAATGCCCAGGCTGGCTTTGAACCATGATCCTCATATCTCAGACTCCTGCATAATTAAGATGATAGGCATGAGCCGGGTGCCAGTGGCTCATAGTTGTAATCCTAGCTACTCAGGAGGCTGAGATCTGAGGATCACAGTTCAAAGCCAGGCAGGTAAGGAAAGTCCGTGAGCCTCTTATCTCCATTTAACCACTCAAAAAACCAGAAGTGTCACAGTGACTCGAGTGGTAGAGCGCTAGCCTTGAGCTGAATTGCTGAGGGACAGCACCCAGTCCTAGCTTCAAGCCTCACAACCGACAAACAAACAAATAAAAAAGATTTTAGGCATGAGGCAGAGAGCATCCAACTACAAGGTAGATTTTTTAAAGAAAATAATGTTTAAAGGTGTTTTTCCTCTTTAAAGAATACATCACTAATGATCTTGGAATTCTTAGAGCAAGCATCATATTTGAATGGTCTCTTGTAAATTTTTCTTTCTTAAGACAGGTTGGTTTACAGAATTTATGTAGAATGTGTCTTCCTCCTGGGACATAAGTCACATTACCATATGCAGCAGCAACAGCATATTCATCAGTACCTGCTACCTGATGCCTTTCTACTATCATTCACGCTTTGCTTTTCAAGCATCTACCACTGATCTTTTCTGCACCCTGTGAAACAAAAGAAACCATGAAAACTGCCAAGCAACTTAGGAAAGGCTCTATCCTAGACAAAGCAGGTGCAAAAGTAAAACTTACAATCCCCAACTCCTCCTCGCCAAGCATTTCTGTTCCATTCATATTACACACTGATACTAAATATATTTTCTCTACTATCAATGATTTCCAGCTCTGAATGTCAAATTAGCCATTAAGCATATGTTTCCTCATCTTCCCTGAATTATTAAATTTTACCAAGTGAGTGCTACAACTAGGAAATAACCAAGAGAAGAGGTCACATTTGACTTACAAGACCAACCCCCACTGTTGTCATAACAACTGTCAAGCAGGAAAACAATCACTTCCACCATCCTTGGTTAGAAAACAACAGAATTTTTGCCTGAGGTAGGATGGTAGGATAAAGTCCCAAATTGGCAATAAAAAGCTTCAGAAGAAAATCTTGGCATCAATCTAATAAATAAGTATCGCCAAGAAATAGAACAGCATTTCTTTCCAGTATTTTGTGTGAAAACATGAGCAAGCACAGTGACTCTTGTTCAAAAAGTCACCTAAAACATATTTTTGAGCTCCAATTAGCAGAAAATCCCCATGGATCTGAAATCTCTACAATGTAATATGTTCCAGGATCTGTACAAGGCTGTACTTGATTTTGTTGGTTGGTTTGTACGGATCTCTAGTTTCTACCTAAAAGCGTTGCTAGTCTCATGCTTACCCCGCTCAACTGTATGTAAAAGGAAAAGAATGCATTTATCCAATCTACTGCATTTAAATGTTTGTACTGGGATAACAATAAAAATAAATTATAAACCAGTCCATCTTTCAGATATACATATTAGGAACAACCTATAAAACCAGAGAAAATCATTAGTGCTCCTAAACTAGCCAAAGGCCAAGCATGGGAGCTCAGCGACTGCACAGTTTAGGTAGATAAATCACAGAGCAAGCAGAGGGGAATAGAATGCATTTCAGGCTTGGCTCAGAGGAAAAGACATACGAGACACACTCTGGGAAACTAAATTTATACAGTCTAGAGAATGAGCTTCAAGGAGGGAACCTGATCATAACCTATAAATACCACCAAGGTAACACCATAAATAATTAAGGAAAGGAACTATTTGTTGTCTCAGAAGGAGGTCTGAAAAATGAAGTTTTTGATTTACCTCTCCCTTCCTTTCTTCTTGGCATCAAAGTATGTTTGTATTGAGAGTCATGTTTACATTACCTCTATCTGGAATATATTGTGGCAGAACATCAGACAAGTAGGCACTTATAGCACTCTGCCCTGAAAAGAGCATGAATACAAGCCTCTCCCTTCAGCTATGCAGCTCATATCTGCCTAGAAAGGACACTGTAAGGGCCCTTATGAGATGCAAGCAGAAAACTGAAATATGTGTGGTTAGCATCCTTTATGGTTGCATCTGTTTGTTCAACTATGTGCTCATTATGCACTAGGACACTACTCACAAATCACCTGAGGACTTCCTAACAAAGTAGAATCTGATTCAGTAGGTGTAGGGTACAATCTAAGATTCTGCATTTGTAACATAGACATAGACGATGCTGAAGCTGCCAGTGTGCAGCACATATTTGAATGGCAAGGGGCTGGAGCTCAGGGTCCCTGAGGGCAAACAGACCCAGAAAGCGATAACTAAATGTAGCATCTTGACTGACCATAGGCAGCTAATATGGTCTGAGAGGCATAGAAGAAGCAAGCTTCTTAGTGGATGAGCATAGCCCTTGAGCTGAGCTAGAAAAGCTATCGTAGGATATCAGGTAAAACATACCCCAAGAATATTTCCATGATATTTTCATTCATTAGATAATACAAATCACTTCAAGATTAAGAGATTCTGCTTTCTACTGATTTTTCTCTCATTATCCTATTATTATTTTATAGTTTTTAAATATAAGACTGTGTGGAACCATATAGTACAGGCTTTGCACTCAAACACTGTAAAACACAGTTTCCTATTGATAAAAGAAGTATAATAAAATCTGGCTCTGAGGGTTTAGAAGGGATAACAAATGTAAGTTCTTAACAAATGTTAAAACTCCCTTCCCTTTTGCATAGAACCTAAAATAAACCTCATCTCCTGCCTCACGATAAATGCTTTTTCCTCTTAACCCACATATCTCCATTCTTTCCTTGACGACTTCAGTGTGGTTGTCAACGGAAAATCACATTGAATTTACAAATTTTCCTTCTTTTTTTTGAAAATATTTTAAAAGTATTATCCCACTTGCTCACTGAGCATTTTAAAAATAATTGCTAGTGGATCTATTCTTAACAGATATATAGATATGGAAATTGTACACGCTGAGTTTCTCTGGCAACCCTGATTTCAAATATTCTGCTCACTCATCAAACAATTGTCTCCAATTTGGGGCTGAAAATATGGTCACCATAGAAGTAAATCAGACCATTCAGAATTGCTGTCAGTTTATTGGAGACATTTTAGTAAATATTTTATTCAATAACTTTAATTGTGTACTTCAAAATTCCTACTCATAAAGCTCACATAAGAGAAGCCCACATGACTAGGTCTTGTTTAGTGGAAGGTTTTGTATGTGCAGGGAGGTAGGTGGTAGACATAGCTGCCTTAGTATGGTGTTTGGTGTCAATTTTGTTTTCTTTCCTCCTTTCTTTCTTTCTTTCTTCTTTTCTTTCTTTCTTTCTTTCTTTCTTTCTTTCTTTCTTTCTTTCTTTCTTTCTTCCTTTCTGTCAGTTGTGGGTCTTGAACTCTGGGCCTAGGTGCTGTCTCTGCGCTCTTCAGCTCAAGACTAGCACTCTACCACTGAAGCCACAGCACCACTTCCAGTTTTCTGGTGGTTAATTGGAGATAAGAGTCTCACGGACTTTCTTGCCTGGGCTGACTTTGAACCATGATCCTCAGATCTCAGCCTCCAGAGTAGCTAGGATTACAGGTGTGAGTCACCAGTGCCCAGCTTCTTCTTTTTTTTTTTTTTAAGGTAGAGCCTTGTATATGTTAGGCAAGTGCTCTACCAATTGAGCCACATGCCCTATCCCTTTGGCTATCCTTTTTGGTTTGGAGATAGGGTCTCATTAACCTTGGTTGATATGGCCTCAAACTAGACTGCAGACATGCAGCACCATTCCCAACCATTCCCAGTGGCTTTCTATGTTCTTGATATCTCCATCTCATCCATAAAGACCAAAATACAGGAGGCCAAAAATACCAGTCAAAGTGAGTCTTATCAGGCACTGGTGCCTCACACCTGTAATCCTCACTATTCAAGACACTGAAATCTGAGGATTATGGTTCAAAGCCAGCCCAGGCAAGAAAGTCTGTAAGACTCATCTCCAATTAACCCCCAGAAAACCAGGAAGTACTACTGCGGTTCAGAGTGATAGAGCAGCTAGCCTTGAGTGAAGAAAGCTCAGGGACAGTGCCTAGGCCTTGAGTTCAAACCCCATGACTGACAAAAAAAAAAGTGAATCTTCCCAAAATGGATACAAAATGGCATTGAAGATCTATACAGTGGTAATGGTATGAGCTACTTGAAATGTCTTGCTAGAATCTTGAATTCACTCCCAAGAAAACATAAAGAAAATGCTCTGTGACTGGCAAGCCCCTAAAGAGTATACACTCACAATGAACTAGACTTTGAGAGGGAGCAAATTTGGAAAATAATGCTGTTCTTGTCCCGATTCTATCCTGAAGAATTGAATTGAACCCTATAGCTACTCTTTAAATCATTTTTACTGAAGAAAATTTCTGGCAAGAAAGGAAAAATCTACAAATGAGTAAAGTGTCGACTATGGCAATTATGATGATGAATGATTTGCTGAACAATATACTGCAGAGAGATTTTCACTCTCTGTGAGCACAGTAATGTTATTATTTTATGCAGTGCCCCTTGAAATACAATTCTAGTAGTGGAAACCACTGTTGTTCTTCTCTTTGCACTTTCAAAGAATTAAAAGAGGAGAGAGTAATTAGGAAGGCCATTCAGAGGACTCTCAATAAACTTAAAGTGATACCATTCCATTAGCTGTAGAAAATCAAAAGGTTGACTTTAATCCCCTTATAGCTGGGCCATAAAACATCACTTTGGTCCATGCACTGTCACCTAAATTTGAATTATGTAGCACAATAATGCCTTTTAAAAACCTGTGTATTTTTATAGCAGGATTTCCAAATAAGAAGTCTCTGCACCTTGAATAGAAAAATAGTAAGCTGACCAAGATTTAATGTGCAGCAGTTCCCTATTATTTTTGGGGGGGTATGTTTCAATTCTTCTAGTGGATTCTAAAGCTCCAGATAGTTCTAAGCCCTTTATTAACTTAATTTTACCTGTATTTGTATGTGTGTGTATAATAAAGTTCAATTTATAAGTTAATCACAAGAAAAGATTAGCAATAATAAATTACTGTAAATCTGACTCACCTCATCATATGATTTATTTTGTCTTCCAAGTCAAGAACTTTCACCTTTGGGCCATATCTGAATCATCAGCTACTGAATGATCACTATGGAACATAAGCACTGTGATCCTGTAACAGCTGACTCTGATAACCCAGGAAGCTACCCACTAATGGGCAGGTAGCACATCACACATAGATATGCTGGACAGAGGGATGACTCATATCCCCAACAGGATGGAGTGGGATGACAAGCAATTCCATCACACCACTCAGAACAGCATGTAATTTAAACGGATGAACTGTGTTATTTCTGGGATTTTCCATTTTAAAAATTTCAGAATATAGTTGTCCTTGGCTATTGAAGCTGCAGAAAGCTAAAGTAATACATGAAAGAGGAATATTGTAGCACTTCAACTAACCCTCACATCCAAACCACCGACTCAATTTGGTGTAGTTGAAGTACTACTGTCCCATTTCCCTCTTGGGAAGTCACTCAGGCTACACAGCTGGCAAATTCCTGGGTATTCATCTAATCATTGAGGTCTATGAATTTCAATCTACTGAGTCCCTGCAATCTGTATCGATCAGTTTGATTGACTATCAAACATTTATAGCATTTCAATACTGCAGAGAAATTATTCTTTTTTAATTAATTTTATTGTCAAGGTGATGCACAGAGGGGTTACAGTTGCGTACATAAGGTAATGAATACATTTCTTGTCAAACACTGTTACCCACTCTCTCATTTTTCTCCCACTTTCCCTCCCTCCCTAAATCCTCCCACCCCCAGATCAATTGTTCTTAACCTCATATTGCCACAAGTTCTTCATACTGTCTCCTCAAATTACCATCTATTCTAAAACTAGACCTTAGGTATCTTTATGTAGATCTCCACTCACTATCTCCTATTCCAAATTCCTAATTCTTAACAGTTCCCAATGTTTTAAATCTCCTAAAAAATGCCTTGCTACTTTTATCACAACTTTAAATCCTACAACAAGACATAAATCTATAGTGACAATCAGAGCAGAGAACTTTAAGTTGTCTAATTCAGTTTTATTTGTTTCTACATCATTTGAACAACACTTAGTCTTCACGAGGTACCAACAAAGTTCCTTGCCCTGAGTTAGAAGCTGGGGAGGAGCTACCAGGAAGCTCATTCCTATAAGAGGTATTCAATCAAGGGCCTGACAAGCACAAGCAAGGACTTGATCTCCATCTCACCTTCACAAGTTCCTATTTACTTTGGTCATTCTAGGAAAATCTTCATTTCCAAGTTCACAGTCAGTGATCCTTTCAGAAAATGAGAAGAGAGGAAAGTGCTAAATTATAAATGTTCTCATAAACTATCTTGGCTTATTGTTAAATGCAGATTATGATTACATTGTACTGAGATTCTGCATTTCTAACAAGCTTCACGATAATGCCCAAAAATGATTCTGATACATCATTTAATAGCAAAAAACAGCATTTAAAAATCTCCATGTTTGTCTCTAGTGCTTAGCCAATTAGGCCCACTACCTGGCTTACTATATGCTCTTTACTACATAGTAAATGCTCAGAAAAAAAATCTCTGAAGGAAAAAGCTACGAGTTGTGGGTAATATAATCAAAGAAGTAAAAAAAAATACAAGAAAGAAGCACATTTTCATCATGTTCTCTTTTGTAGAGTGGGTAAGTTATTTCTTATGTTTTTTTCTTCATTTTTTTCTATATTATTAAGTGGTCATACAAAGAGAGGTGAGAACAATATCTTACCTCCCATCATTCTCCATTTCTCTCTCCCATCCCTACCCTCAAGGTAAATTATTTCTAAACACAATTTCTCATCTTATCAACCTGATCTATATTTGACTCAAAAACCCCAAAACAGCCTATCATTCATTCTATTTTATCCCCTCTGGTTGGAACATTTTTCTCATGTGCATACATCTATATATGTACACATTATGTAATAGACAAATAGATACATACATGCATGCATGTTTGCGTACATAGAGAACACTACAGAATCAACCTTTTTAGTTCAAGTCTCAACTATTTCATGAAGTCCTGCCTAATTTTCTTATTCATCCCTGATTCCATCCTTCTTAGGAAGTAACCCTCCATTCTTTAGGGTACTGGAAGTAGAGCGAAATGATAAGCTAGAAGCTCTGTAGCAAGATAATTAACCTATTTGGTAGCATGATAATGAAATGCCTTTCTGTCAAGGTAAAATTCACTGACAGACTTCACTATTTTGTATTTGCATGATCCCTTGTCAAGTAAAAGAGAAAAAGAAAAGAAAAAGAGAAAAAAAACTGTCCTAGTAGCTTTTTCTATTCCTTTCCTGTTACAGACAGACAGGTTTCAAGCTATATGAAAAGACAAGATGCTAGGAAGCATTGTGGTAAAGTGGTTAGAACACAGGCTTTAGAGACCAACACTGGTTCAAAACCATTACTCAACAGATCTATGGCTCTGCGGAAACCCTTTCACAGGTGAAAACCCAAACCTCTTCATTGAAAGGAAATAAATGACCTGCTCAATAGAGCTTTGCAATGATCCCAGGCTTACCAAAGGGCCTGGCGTACAGCAAGTGCTCAACACCTGCATAGTTCCCACTACTACCTGTAGAGAGTTTCATGTAGACAGTGACTTTCAAAATGCTGTCTTCAGAGCAACAGCAGCAACAGCACCCAGAGACTCATTAGAAAGCATATCCCCAGGGCTCACCCCAAACTTCTAGATTAGAACTCTGAATTAAGCTTAGCAACCTATGTTTCCATAAGCCTTCCCCATGAGCTTTGAGCATTATAAAGTTTGAAAACCGCTATTGGACTGGGGGTGTAGCTCACTGGGAGAAGTTCCTGCCTGGCATGTACAAGGACCTGGGTTCCATCCCCGGCATCCCACACATACACAAAAACCACAAAACAAAATAAAATGTAGACGAATATATTCCAAGCTTAGTGTCAAATGCAGAACGGGATACCCATGAGATGTTTCACATTATTTTTAATAGGATATGATTTATTTGTATTCTGAAATTGATTTCTTTTTCTTCTTCCTAACATCAAAATGTCCTTCCTCTCTCATATTGAACTTCTTAGTTATTTCAGTTACCAACCTGCCTAATTGCCAGCCTCTGAGAGTACCCTAAACTGCTGCTCACAAAGTACTTAATTGCTTCTCCAATTGCCTACCTAGAAACACCCATGAGTCTAATTACCAGCCACTGACCCCTGGCTGCAGGAGCCCGACCGCCAAGCCCCCGTGGCCTATGAGAGCAGCACTCTTTGGAGGCTGAGCTCTGCTCATGCAGATTCAGTGCCAACACTAGGGTTCATACTGATACTCTCACTGTGGCCATGAAAAAACTACACTCATGACGCTAAATTGCTTTGACTTGTTTTGAGCTTTGAATTTGTTTTTCGATATTTCTTTGCTTTGATTTTATTTTTTTTTTTGGAGAATGGGGGTTGGGAAGAATTGCTTTTGTTTCCTTAACAGCAGAACAGTAAAACTTTTCCATAAAAAAAAAAAATTCTGTATTGCTCAAGGCCAGACCGTAAAGCAGCTGGGGCATTTTGGGTCCTGCCTGTTACTGATTTTATTTCCTTTTCACTGCACTTGCAAGTAAGTAATTTATCTTTAAGTTAGCAAGCAAGAAATGGGAAATAAAAGAAATATGTTTTATTTAAACCAGTGTTTGGGGGTAGGCATGATGGGGGAAGTGGGCACAGACTACACTGATTTCATTTTCATTACACTGTGCTGACAGGAAAACCATTTATCTTTTCCGAGTATCGCTTTCATCTCTCAGCTCTCTGCTTCCCTTATGTTTCTCTTGGTTCCTCCCTCCTCACCTCCTGTCACACCAGTGTTCTTGAATTTGGATGAGAACAAACTAGTGGAATCCAGAACAAATGAGTCTATGGGGCCATCAAAACCTGAGACTTCTTTTTCCTTTCTGAGGGAGCTGGTATAGGAGAAATGTCCCATCTTCACACAGTGAGACTGGAGGAAAACCTCTTTTGCCATCCAAATGAGACAGACAAAAAACAAAGGAAGTGTCCTACTTCAACTACCCTGTCTTCTTTTGTTTTAATTGTGAAAATAACATACAGAGGGGTTACAATTACATGAGCAAGGAAGGTAATGAGTACATTTCTTATCAAGCATTATTGCTTCCTCCTTTGTTTCCCCTTCCTATTCCTTCCCCATCCCCACCTGCCAAAGTTGTAAAGTTCGTTTTCGACAAAACGTCTTGTACATCTCATTGTTGCAATTGGGCCACCTGTATCCCTATTCAAACAATTGGCTTTTTTTCCCTTCCCCGCCACAAATTATACCAACGTCAAATACAGTGAAAACAGAGGTTATACTGTGGGGGAGGGACATACAAAGCAACAAAGAAATATCTTATAAATATGTTAGAAACAATAGCAAGAAAGAAAAAAAACATTTGAATTCTTATCTTGGGGTTCATTTCGGCTAACATCAACTTATCTGACCGTTTCTGCTTGTCTCAGTCATGTACTAGTAATTGCAAATAAGGGAAACCATGGGACCTATGTTTCTTTGGGCCTGGCTTACTTCTTTAAATATAGATATTCAATTCTCCCATCTACCAACTCAACCTGTGGTGTAGTATTGAACCAAAACTGGAAGGAACTAAAAATCCCTCCCCTTCTCTCCCCACCGCCCACAATGAAAACAAACTAATCAGTGGTCTTTTTAAATACATTCTGTTTGCTTGTTTTTAAAAGATTGCAAAATGCCTGCTACAAAAATTTACTAGACATGAAAAATATTGTTCCATTGTAGAAGGGAAAATGGGTTTCGTGCATTCATTGTCATTATAGCAGTTCCCCAACTTCAGAAAATCTCCACATATATGCATTTCACATTTCCAAATCAATGGGGATTTTCTTGTCACCTATATGTGACATATAGGTGACATATGCATATTTTTTGTTTTGTTTTTGTTTTTACTATTTAAATTTCCAAGGATTGGACTCTTTGGTTTTGAATACTTAACAGTTCTTCATACCTTAACCATCCCATAATATCCTCTACTTGGTTTATCATCAGAAACAAATGATAACCACTATTTTCTTATCTGACTTTTGAGCTGGAAAGTGCTCACTAAAACACAGATATCATTGTAAAAGACAAGAATGCAGCAAATTCTCCATAAATGTTTTGTGGTAGATTGAAAGAATAACAACTTGATAAAACTTTAATGCTAATATTGTATTTCTCTGACAGATATATTTTCCATGACATTAGACTTTGGGGCCAGAGAAAAAGGATGCATTATTATCTTTATTTTATGCAAATGATAAATAATTAAACACAAGTTTATATGCTTTACCTACTGCAACCATTATCTTATGCAAGCTAAAACAATTTACATTTATTTATTAAACTATTAATACAAATTGAATTGTGCCAATTTACCTTTGAAATTATGTCAGTTGAAAACTAATAGCATGACAAGGCAAAGTTAGCAGCAAAGAAACTTTTCCCCTTTATAAAACTACTTCATTCCACATAAAGTTAAAAATCTTTTCATGTTAAACCATTTCAACAAAAGAATTTGGGGCCCAATACTTATGATACATATGTCTTAGTCTCTCTATAAAATGAAACATTGTGGAAATGTTCTAAAATCTCAAAAATGTTTAAAATAACAACCATCTATGTCCTTCATAAAAGCCCTCAGTTCATACAAGCATAAATTGCTTTCCTACTCTCTCTTCCTAAGGTCATGAAGAATTAAGCCATCAGTAATCTAAAAGCAAATTCAAGAAGATCCCTTTAACTACACTTTAAGCTTATGCACAAGCATTTTAAAAGAAAGCCAACAAAACGAAGTGAATATTGTTTGTGGAAAGAATACAGATCAAACTCACATTTAAACCACAGAATTATAGCAAAGTGACCTACCAAAACAAGATGGAATTCTTACTTAAAAATCACTTATTATGTGAGTGTAACACACAGCTTCTTTTTTTTTATAACTGTCCTTGAATGCCTAATTTGCCCTATGCGCGACAGACTTTATAGAAACTTGATTTTGTAGTATGTCAATACATACTGAAATGAACGTTTACCAAGCTAATATCAAATCCAGAATGCAGTTTTTGGAGTCTCAGACTTGAGGATTTGGGGCTTTAATCAATATGATTCATAACCTGATATGGATTAAACCTACTAAGCCAGGTTTTTTCCCTCTGAAGCTCTTGAGTCATTTACAATTCATGTCAATATGCAAAACTCACAATAGGCAAGGACAAACTGAGCTGCTTGCCCTGTACAAGCACCCACTAAGAAAACTGGTGAGGAAAGCTAGAAGTGACCAATGGTAAAAGAAGATTAAGCAGGACAAATTCTCAAAACAATCTTTGAAAGCCAGAGCTGGCTCTTTTACATTTACAGACTGATATGTAATCAAAAGGCTTAGGTGTTATTTTTATGTTGCATCATTTTTTTCTTTTAAAATGAATTCCACAAAAGAACTAGTTTCCTCTGGGATTTAAGGACCTTCTAAAGAAAATAAAAAATATCCAAGTCAACAAGCAGAATGTTTAAATGTCCCTGTAATGATATGCAACATCTTCTAATTATAGTCTCTGAGCAGTTTTTCTCTATTGGCAATGTCACTATGAATATAATATTGAATTCTGAAAAGAAATCTCTATGGCCAGTTTGGTGATTCAATGTATTCTACTAAATGATCCATCAAAGTGTAATGATTCCTTCAAATTAAAAGCTTTAGAACATCATAAGCCAAACTTAAATAGTTTAATCAGAAAGAAAACTTGATATGGATAAGGACATCATTCATTTATTCATTAACCCACTCTCTCAACCAATACATAGTAACTTGGGAAATCTCCCACACTGTATTTATATCACTGCCCAAATCTTAGCCTCAGGGAATATAATGATAGACACCCCCTGATTCCCCTCCCACACACACACACCTGCCTCATTTGGACTTCTTTCTTACTAATTAAAAGCTTCTTTTGAGTGGCTCAAGTTTCTGTGCCTTTTCTTCACACTGGATATTTCATCTCAAACCATTTTCTGCAATATCACAGATTTCCTGGAAGATATGATAAAAGTCCTCAAAAAGATTCACCACAATGAGAAATCAAAGTCTGATAACATTTTTTTTCCTACACTGCAAAATGTATGTTTAAAAGAAGGACTTAGAATCACAGGAATCAAGAAACTTTAGAATGTATAGAGATAGATACAGTTATAGAAATAGATTTATAATCATCTAGTTCTGAATAGACGTCTCAAGGCCGTTGCTACTCTGAACGTACAAAGTGTTCACCATTTAAACCAAAGTGAGAAAAGCAAGTGGTGTGTTGTTGGAATGAGTGTTGGTAAAGGTCAATTTGTTCCTTGTGAAGGATTACCTGTTCTTTGGAGAGCATACTTCCTATCTTTTTGGCATTAAGGTACACATTCTCAGATAGAACAGGAACAATAAATATGGGGACTTGATGGGGGAAATTATCTGTGATTACTGGACAAAGTAAAAGTTGTCAAATCTATATTGATCCACAATATATATCATTTAATTTTTTTTCTGTTGTGTGCATTCTCTAAGCTTGGGACTTTCATTCAATCCAAACACTACTATTTTATAGATGAAACCTGTGAGAAAATAAAGAAAAATAAAATTACAAATGACAAGTCCCATGGTCTTGTAAGTGCCAGAGAGGGAGCTAGAATTAGTCTCTTTGACTATAAGTCACTAGTTTTTGCTTTGGAATTACATAGATAATTTTTAAAATAAAATTTGAATTAACTATTCTCAGTTATGAAGAAAATACAGCCTTTCCAAATATTCTCATTGTTTGTTAATAATACCAAACGCTTGGGAAAATGAATTGATGTTTTGAGCCATCAATAAGGAAAAAAAGGTTTTTTTGCCACAACTTGGCAAGTTACTTGCCACATCAAATGCTTGGTTGATAGTTTCATGAACCAAAGATCCAATATTATAGATAGAAGTAAAGAAAATTGCACAAATAATTATTCAGTTGCTACTTGAAGTGAAAAGTACTTATTACTACAAATAGAACTAAGATGGCTATATTACCAATTTCTCTCAGTTTAAAGTAATTAAAATCAGCCTTATGTCAAGAAGATTTCACCGTGATGATTAATATAAAGATTTAGATTAACCATCATGGATTAAAAGTGTCTTTCCATAAATGAAGAGATAAATAAAGCATTATATATAATATTATATATAGATATATATACATCATGTTGTACTATACAGCCATAAAACAATGTTTTTTTAAAGAATAGAATACTGTCATTTGCAATACCATGAATGAACATAGAGGACATTATGTTAAAGTGAAATAAGCCAGACACAGAAAGACAAACATTGTAGGTTTCAACCATCTGTAAATTTAATGATGTTGACTTCATATAAATAAAATGTAGAATAATGGCTACCAGAAACTAGGGGGCAGGGGAGAAGAAGATCCCATGGGGTAAGACTGGTCTGAGTGCCAAGTAAGAGAAGAAGCGTAACTTCAATGTTTTGTTTCACAGTAGAATGGTTATGGATAACAATGTTGTACTGCATATTTCAAAATAGCTAGGAGAGAAAGCTTTGAGCATTCTCACCATGAAGAGACAAGAAATATATAAAGTGACAGGTTTGGTAAGGCATTTCATTATTGTATATATCAAACTATATTGTACCCCATAATTACGTGTCAATTAAAAGCATGATTGAAAAATACATTTAAACTCAGAAAGATTAAAAATAATAGAGATCTAGAAAACAATGAATATATGACAAAAATACCTCTCATAAAATAAGTATAAAACATATGTGATCAAAGGATATACTATTTTTTCAGCATGTTTTCCTAAGCAAAAAATAAAAAAAATAAAATAAACTATTTTCTTGTGTGTGTGTGTGTGTGTGTGTGTGTGTGTGTGTGTGTGTGTGTGTGTTTATTGGTTGTATTTGCCAAGTTTCAATCTTCCTAAACCATCAAAATCTGGTTACAGAATGAATTAGTCATTAATGTAGTTTTCTTTACACAGGACTGTTTGGTAAAAAAGAATTTATTTGTTTTAACAGTGGCTTTCTATTCCTGAATATTTTCCCCTCTTTGGTTTGAATGTGCATATAAAAACACTTAAATAAATCTCCGAATACAAAATGCAAATCTCTTTACTGTGCTGTGCTGTAAAACACATGAGAAGATTGGTCATCCTGATAATGAAATTGAAGGGAACAGACTTAAAATGAAGTGAAGTGCAAGCAGCATTTAATTTAAAATTAATATCTTGTTTTAATTAACAATGTTATTATTTTTTCTGGTGCTTGGGTTTTATCACAGGATCTGGTGCTTCCTAGGCAAGTACTCTACCAGTTCATCTTCCTTTAGATCTCTTACTTCTGTTCAAGTTCTCACACTGGTACTTAGACCATCCCAGACCATAATCCTTCTATTTATAGTCTTTTTTTTCATAACTGTGGTAACAGGCATGAACCATCACACCCAGCTTTATTGGTTGACAGGAAGTTTTGTGAATGTTTTGTCCAGGTTGGCCTCAAATTACAATCCTTCCTCTGAGCTCCTCAGCTGACTAGAATTATAAGCATGAGCCACTGCATCTGGTTTGTATGTTTGTATCATGTGTGTATACAGCTATATAAATATACATACCTATGTATATACATATGTTTGCTACTAGGCGGAAAATATTAATGTTCAGCAAAATTTTACATTATTTACACATAATTATTTATAAATTCTGCTACTATGTAATTTACAACTTCATTAACCTTGCATAGAAATTCACATTTCTACAGTGTCAGAGTAAGCTCTTACTTCTATAAGCAAAATTGCATATATTTAGAATACAATATGTATTTTTTGTTGAATATTATGAGAGAAAAGGCTTTCTAACATTTGATAAACTAGATGTACATTTACTTTCCCAAAAGAACTTACAAATGTGAATTTCCCTGGATCTATGTAGCTTTAAACATGAGGCCAGTTCTAAAAACAGAGATAATGAGCAAGTGACCCAAAGATCTAATATACCATGTGATTTTTTTTTGTTTCATTGTATGTTCCTCCCCAATGGTACAACCCCTGTTTTCACTGTATTTGATGTCGATGCCCTGCATCTTGTATATACATTTCTCTAATTCGGGGAGGGGAAGGAAAAAAACAAAATGCTTAAATAAGGATACAGGTTGACCCATTGTAACAATGAGATGTACAAAACGCTATGTTGAAAACGAACTTTACAACTTCGGCAGCAAGGTGTGTGTGTGTGGGTATAATAGTTGTGGAAGTGGGAGGGAAGGGATGGTAGGGAGAACACAAAGGAGGAGGCAACAATGCTCAATAAGACATGTACTCATTACCTTGCTCATATAACTGTAACCCCTCTGTACAGTATATTTTTTGTTTTTGTTTTTTTGGGGGGTCCAGTCGTGGGGCCTGAACTCTGGGCCTAGACGCTGTCCCTCAGCTCTTCAGCTCAAGGCTAGTGCTCTACCACTTGAGCCACAGCACCACTTCCGGCTTTTTTCTTTTTGCTTATATGGTGCTGAGGAATCGAACCCAGGGCCTCAGGCATGCAAGGCAAGCGCTCTACCACTGAGCCAACCTCCCAGCCCTCTGTACAGTATTTTTACAATAAAAAAAGTATAAAAAATATCTAATACCCTGTTCACTTTACCTGGGCATTTTTATTCCTCTAGCTGTGTTTCATAATTTGAACTTGTTGTGTTATAAACTGAGACTAAAAGAATGGCTCAAGGGCTTGGGGATTTAGCTCAGTGGAAGAGCGCAGCTGGCGAGCGCAAGGCCCCTTAGTTTGGTCCTCAGCTCTAGGGTGCGGGGTGGGGGGGGGGCGGGGAAAGCTATAAAAAATGGCTCAAGTGATCCAGTGCCTGCCTAGCAAGTATTGAGACCCTGAGTTAAGTCCTCAATACCTGAAAATAAAGTTATAAATTGGGATAGCTTGAAACAGCTCCAATTTTCTGAATTTCCCTGAGAAAAACTATCTGTGAAGACCATCTCTACTGAAAAATCACTGCCTCCATCCTCAGCTTCTGCTTCTTCTCACAACTTATATCAGGCCTGAGTGTCAGTTCTCATTTTCTTAATTATAAGATTCAGAAATAAGTATATCTTCCTTGGCTAAGGCCTAAAGCAAAAATGAAAATAAATATACAACTGAGAACTCTTTCTTTTTCTCACATCTTGTTTATCACATTAAAATTTGAGTTGGTGAGCTAAGATAGATGCACATGTAACTAAGTGAAATACTTTTGAGTAACATAATACTTAGGAATATTATGTGAGAATATTGAAAAATCACACTGTGAACTGTGACATCTCCATACGTGTATTCAATGGAAATTGAATCTCCTTATCATTAATCTGTGTGTAAAGCCTTCTAGCTCCTTCCTTTTAGTTATTCATATAATTTGTGAATATATGACAATATATGTTACAGTGAAACTATAGTCACTCCACTGTGCTGTAAAACACGCGAACTTTTCACTTCTACTTACCTTTATCTCCTTTTTGCCAAGGAGGTGAAAACTGCTACTCTATTCTTCACTATAAACTATATACATGCCTTGAATTATCATGATCTGCCCATACACTGAAATAATAATTATTGACAATATTAATTATAAGGTATTAAATTATTTATTATAAAATATACACATAAGATAAGAATTAATAATAAAGAATTAATTTTAAAGAATCAGGAATAGGAATTTTGTGGCAACATAAAAAGCTTTTTAAAAAGGTAAAATATTCTCCACACAAAATGAAAGCTTAGATAAGAATCTTACTCTTTACAGTTGCCATAAACTTATATAGTTTATAATTTAATCTTTGAAATAAAGGCAAGAGGAATAAAGCAAGTATTTGTGATCTTTATCCACAAGAATCCAAAGGTCAACAAGATGAAATGGCTTGCCCAGGTGTTCTAACTAATTCAGACCAAGAAGGATGAAATCCAATTTGTTTTTTCCCTTCCCCTCCACAAATTATAACAACATCAAATACAGTGAAAACAGGGGTTATACTGTGGGGGAGGGACATACAAAGCAACAAAGAAATCATCTTATAAATATGTTAGAAACAATCGTAAGAAAGAAAAAAGCATTTGAGTCCTTATCTAGGGGTTCATTTCGCCTAACATCAACTTATCTGACCGTTTCTGTTTGTCTCAGACGTATACTAGTAACTGCACATAAGGGAAACCATGGGACCTATGCTTCTTTGAGCCTGGCTTACTTCACTTAATATATGAGAAGCCACACTGAGGAGGCTTTGTTCTGTAACTATCTCCAAAATTAAAATAATCTTCATACAATCTCTTACATCCAAAAAAAAAAGGATGAAATCTAAACTTGGGACTTCAGATCTAGAGGTTTACCTACCATGCTCTGCATATGAACAAAAGGCCTCACACATTTTGTCACATATTATGCTATATATATGTGTGTGTGTGTGTCTGTGTGTTATTATATATATATATACATATATATAATGCTATTCTACTCATCCATCAGAAAGAATGATGTTGTACCATTCCGAAGGAAATGGAAATACTTGGAAAAATTTGTATTAGGTAAAGTAAGCCAGACCCAAAGAAACATAGGTTACACAGTTTCCCTCATTTGTGGTAACTAGAAGTGCCTTATAAATCTACAAATAAACACAGTGGATGATAAAAGAAAAATATACTGGGACAGGATAAATTATATAGGTCTGTAGGCATTCACACAGTGAGACCAAAGATGGATATTCTTAGGAGCTGATCAAAAAGACTCAATAGCTATGTACATATGATCATATAAAATATTATTGATCAAAATGAACTCCAAGAAATGGAAACAAGATTTTTTCATGGCTTCTGTTGTTTTCTTTTCTTTTCATCTTGTTAGTTTATCTGTCTTTGAGAGAGCAAGGAGGGCACAGAAATGGTGGGACAAGTAGATGAATGGATCAAGAAAATGTGTGTGTGTGTGTGTGTGTGTGTGTGTATAATGGAATTCTATGCCTCCATCAAAAAGAATGACACTGGCCCCTTTCTTAGGAAATGGAAAGACTTGGACAAAATTATATAAGTGAAGAAGCCAGGCCTAAAAAAACATAGGTCCCATGGTTTCCCTTATTTGCAATATCTAGAATTGTCAAGGACAAGCAGAAAAGGTCAAAAGCTATGTACATATGGCCATATAAGATGATGCTAAGCAAAATGAATCGCAAGATAGGGACACAAAGTTTTATCACTTTTGCTGTAGTCTTTAATATACTTATAATGTACCATGTGATTTTTTTGTTTCTTTGTATGTTCTTCCCCCATGGTATAACCTCTGTTTTCACTGTATTTGGTTCTGGTGCCCCGCATCTTGTATATACATTTTTCTAATTTGAGGAGGGGAAGGGAAATAACAAAATGCTGAAATAAGGATACAGGTTGACCCATTGTAACAATGAGATGTAGAAGTCACTATGTTGAAAACGAACTTTACAGCTTCAGCCCGGGGCTTAGGGGGTGGGGTGGGGTGGGGAGGGATGGTAGGGGAAAAACAAAGGAGGAGGTAACAATGCTTGATAGGAAATGTACTCATTACCTTACTCATGCAACTGTAACCCCTCTGTACAGTATCTTTACCATAAAAAATATATATTTAATAAAAGAAATGGTGGGACAAAGGGTAAACAAATGCAGCAGTGGTACTCACTAGACATGTTGAAAATTCACTATACAACTTGTGGGTAGGGAATGGAAGGAAAAACTAAAGGGAAGAGATGACATTGTTCAAAAACGAAGGTACTCATTACCTGACTTATGTAACTATAACTTCTCTGTACACAACCTTTACAATAACAATAATATATATGCAATTTTAAAGATGTTGCTTTTATATTCCATATAGAAGAGCCAACTTCATTTGAATAAGAATAATATTCCATATAGAAGAGCCAACTTCATTTGAATAAGAATATTAGTATTCATACAAAAATATAAGTAGTTATTAAAAATATCACAGCATAATGAGTGTCATTGTCTCACACCTGTAATCCTAGATAGTCAGGAGGCTGAGATCTCAGGATCATGGTTCAAAGCCATCTCCAATCATCTACCAAAAAGCTGGAAGTAGAGCTGTAGTGCAAGTTGTAGAGTACTACTAGCCTTGAGCTGTCTCTAGCTAGAGGGGCAACATTCAGGACCTGACTTCAAGTCCCAAGACCAGAATCAAAACAACAAAAAAAAAGCCCAGAGGAGGAATCCAATGGTATAACTCTAACTAACAGTTAACAAACAACTAACTGTTTAACAAAATGAATATCAGGTACCAGGAAGCTGAACTATGTTTTGTCTGAAGGGGGTGGGGTATAAAATCAAAATGAGGAAAGGTAGGTGAATGTAGTCATAATAGTCAATGTACATATGTGAAAATGAACCAGGTACTTTGAGGGTACGTTTGGGAGAAATAAGGCTGACATGGATCAAGACATAGTACCCATAAATTGACCTGTTGAATTAAAATACATCCCTTAAATAATGACATATATTATATTCTGAGCTTCTGAGCAATCCTCACAACATGGAAATATCCTAGGCTATTTAGGTCACTTCATTGGAAAGATATTAAATTATTAATATCTGAGAAAAAATTTCCATGTAAGAGTCTTCATAAGTTAACTCTTCTGGAATATAAAGAAGCAGATTTTGTTATTATCAAAATGGCATAAAGGACAATGATAATACTGATGGATGATAGAAAAAAAGACAAGAGAGAGAGATAGTAGACCAATGTATACAAGTTTTGTCAATAAAGTATCTAGAAGCAGAACAACTTTCAGACATTCCATACATACCATTTTTTCTATCTGGATTTCGATTAAGTACATAATAGGTCTTAAGGTTAAATTCTCTGACATAAAATGTTGACATGAAAATATTTCATGTTTACTAAGTCTATGACTTTTGACAATCTGTTGAGGCAGAGCTAAGTTTGATACCATCTATAAAATAGCAGAAGTCCTCTTCCCCCAAGGCCCAGAGAGTGGGGCCCAGGGACTACTTGAGGACAAGGTCAGTGGCCCTGCTCTTCTCACCTCAACAGCAGGTCTCTCCAAGAGAGCAGAATGTGACAAAGGCTACTGCACTTGACCACTCCCTGGAGCTTCAGTCTCATGCTGTCAGCAGCCTGCTGAACATTTCCATCTGGCTATAACTGTCAGCTTTTCAAACTGCTTTTCTATTCCTGTATTCCCAGTTTTTAATGGTGACCTCTTGCCACCCACTCACCTGACCCAGAACCTCAGGGAGACCATCCTGTGTCCTTTCCTTCCCTTAGTCTCCTCAGCTATGCTCTCTCCCTGGCCCTCATTCAAGAATAAAAACAACAACCACAACAAAAATAAAAACACTTCTCTGCCTTCCAGAATCACCCTTCCAACTATTTCCCTGCCCCTTCTTCCTCAGACCTACCCTTCATTCTAATGGAGTAAGCACTCCAAAGTAGTCCTTATTTATGGTTAAGATATGCCAGATACTATTTTATGTATTATATTCCTTACAAATCCTCCATAACCCTTTGAAACAGGCCTAACTTTAGGCAGGGAAATTAAAAGCAAAAGAAAGTAAATTTTTTTCAGAAAACACTCAGGTAAGATATAATAGAGCCAGAATATGAGAAAGATTCATCAAATATATACAGTATACTCCTAATCACTATCAAAGAGAACAACAACCCTGACTTTAAGGATTTGGCTTGACACTCACAGCTGGACTGTGGTGTTTCCTGATTGAGAAAGACAATCTTAAGTCAGTACACATCAGTGTCAGCCAAAGTCACTGTGACAACCTGAAGCCAATACTAAGAACTCTTCATAAACTTGTCGGAGCATACAGACAAACAAGGTCACTGTCAGAATGGCAAAAGGATCAGGTGTCCCTTGCTCCCAGGTAATCAAGAGTGACTGCTGCTCCTTCACTAGTCATGGGTTTAGACTTGCTTTACCCTTGTCTATCTTCAGATGAGATCTTGGGTACCAAGACATGGAATAACCTTGTTTTCTAGTAGAAACCACAACTCAGAATGAATCTAAATCCTGTAAAGCCTTGCAAACACCCTCTGATCAGGACACTCCTTACTGCCCAAACCTTTGGATTGTCCTTCTTTAAAGCAAGCAATAAATCAACATTTGGTGGTCTTTGTCTGAAGGTCTTGGACAGCACTATTTTACATTGACTTTTCCATGATGAAGGCTCTTTATAGTTCTGCTTCACTGGGAAGCAAATACAGTTCATCTTGCCCTTATCTGTGCCTCTTTTATCAGCCTCATTCTTCCATATCTTTCTTTCAGCCACTCCATACACACTACCTACCTTGACCATCTAATGACAGCAATCCCCCCCACCCAAATACTCCATGCCTCCCCATACACTATGTGTCTTCCAAGTTCTCTGCCTGCTCTGTCCCATGGCTCCTTTCTTGCTTATAGGCATGCACTGGTATCCCTCCTCCATGTACATGTTAATATGTTCTCAATATTTTTTATCCCTCCAATATTCACATTATTAAGAAATGGGATGGTTAGCAGGTAAGTGGGGCAGCTTTCATAAATAGGATTAGGGCCTTTACAAAAGGCTTTGTGTTCAGCACTCTACCGTAATGTGTGAAAGCATTAAGAAGGTGCCATCTTAGAAGAGGAGAGTGAGCCCTCATCTGACCATGAATCTTCCAGTGTCTTCATGTCAGGCTTTCCAGCCTTCAGACTGTGAGAAAATAATTTCTTATGTCAATAAGCTGTCTAGCCAGTAGTATTTTGTTATAAGAGGAAGAAAAGAATAGGACATCTGTATTAAATTTTCATCCACCATGTTAAAATTCATTTAATTTGGCTGCTTCATCCACTTAGGTCTCCAGCCTCCATCAGAAGAAAAATTCTAGGGATTATGCCTTAATAAACGTTAAGAGAACAAATGAATTTTATGTCAGTTTCATCAATTACAAGTTGTACAAAAGGAGACAACTAACCTTAACTTATTGAGACTGTTTCTTTACTTCAAAAAGATGGAAAGATAAAACCTTCTAGGATTGTTATGAGAACTAAAAGCCACTAAAATAGGGTCTGATGTATATTTAATCAATTTAACAGTTCAGGGCATAAAAAATGCACGTGATGCTTCTTTTGATATCTTTCATATCCAAATATTTTCATCTTAAAAAATGGCTCAGGAATTTAGTTGGTATATGATGCTATCCTACATGAACAACCAAAAAATAACCATGTAATTTGTACAATCCTCTATGCAATCATTCATTTATAAACTTTAGACCAAGAAAGGAATATGCTGATTAATCCAATGCACTCTTACTTTTTATGTGTGCCTCTGTGTGTGTGTGTGTGTGTGTGTGTGTGTGTGTGTGTGTGTGTGTGTGTGTGTGTGTGTGTGTGTGTGCTGGTCTTGAGGCTTGAATTTAGGGGTTGGGCTCAGTCTCTGACCTTTTTTACCTTGAGACTAGAATGTTACCTCTTGGGCCAGAGCTCCTCTGGCTTTTGTGGGGGGGAGGGGTGGGGAATAGTTATTAATTGGAAGAGACTCAGACTTTCCTGCCCAGGCTGGCTTGGAACTATGATCTTCAAAGTTCAACCTCCTGAGTAGATAGGATTGTAAGCATGAGCCACCAACACTCATCAGTCTTACATTTTAAATACATAGATGAAGGTAAGGAAGATTGGTCGATTGAGCGTAGGGAGTATTGAAACTACCCCCTCTAGTCCTGCTGTAAGAGATACCCATAAGCTCTTTCTCCTCCCTAATACCTCTCATAGTCCCTCCTAGTGGGAAGTAATTAGTCAATTTGTTGTTAGGACTTCTGCCTAGGGGCAGAGAAATTCTGGGCCAGTTCTAAACTGAATTACCTGCTCAGTGGAACCCCTTGACTCTTTAGCCTGAACTTTGCTCCTATATAAGGCTTCGTATATATACACCCATTCTTGTACATACACTTTAAACCATGGTATGACAATCCTGTACAAATGCAGATCCCTTCTAAAAGTCTGACATGTCACGATCCCTTCTTTCCCTAAGATCAGCCCACTCCCATTACCATGGACTTTTCCCACACTCTACTAATACAAGAAAACTGAAATTCTTTTTTTTTGGGGGGGGCAGTCCTGAGGCTTGAATTCTGAGCCTGGCTTCTGTCCTGTCCCTGAACCTTTGTACTCAAGGCTAACACTATACTACTTAAGGCATGTGTTGTGTTAACTGGAGCTAAGAGTCTCTCAGACTGTCTTGCCCTGGTTAGTTTATAACAGCAGTCCTCAGATCTCAGCCTCGTGAGTAGCTAAGAATATAGATGTGAGCCACTGGTGTCAGGTGACAATTGAAATCCTTAACCCCATATTTCCTCTTGAACCATCTTGCTGAAGCCTGCTGTTTCCCTTAATGGCACACTTTCTCTCTCTCGATTAAAGTTCTTGCTTTGCTACTTTGCTTTTCTGTGTTCAATTCTTCACTGGAGATACCAATAGTCTGGTGTCTTCACCTCTTGGACCACCCACTGGTAGGTAACAAAGGTGTCTTCATATTTAATGGAATTTCTACATGCAGCAACATGAGTGAAAGTTACAGATATAGCAGTGCGTGTAGAACAAGTCAGGAAACAAAAGCGAAATAGTCGATTCCATTTACACAAGGTGAAGGAACACACAAAAGCTAATTTTTGGTGATAGGCAGCAGACAACACTTCCTATGAGAAGGAGCACAGGGTTAGTGATAGAGAGTGCCCAAGAGAATCTTAGTGGATGTCAATAATGTTCAGTCTCTTAATCTGAGTGCTAATATTTCTGGGTATTTTCACCTTACAAAGATGCACTGAGACAGAACTACATAACTTGGGTCCTTTTCTAAATGTATAATTCATTTTTTTAAAAAAAAGGCTTATTATTTTAAAATGGTAGCCACAAGTCTTAAGCCATAACCAGTAGTAGATGTCAAGTTGACACTGAAACTACCTCATGGGCAGTGCACTTTAAAAAAAGAGAGAGAGAAAGATGTGACAGTACACTAAATGCCCCTACAATCATATAACAAATCCATGACTCAGAGCTAGAACCTGCAAGTACTGATTTTTTTGCCAGAGCTCTTGATTTATGTGTATATAAAGCTATTCCAAGTAAAATATATCGGTGTCTTCTCAAAGAAAAAGTTCCTTGGATTGGTGTATTTAGAAGCTGGAAAAGAATATATTCAATGAAAAGCTGCTCTTTGGTCCTATCCCAATGATTACATTGGCTGCTGGCAGAACATCCTCTGAATTTGTGAAAATCTGCAAATCAAGACCAGGCTTCAATCTGCAGCTGGAGCAACATATTTTGGTTTGAAATGAAATTCAGTTGCATCCCCTCTCCCCACTAAATTACACATAAAGGGGGAAATCTGTTTCATATCCATTTAAAGTAGCCACAATTCCAAGACTGCATAATGCAATTAAAATGTTGCAGAAAATCAGTGGCAATAATTCTGGCTGGCCAGTTCTGCTTTTCCATCCATTCTGAGAGGCTGGGTCAAAGTAAAGCAGGGGTGGAGAGAGGAGGGAAGATGGGAGGAGGGAAGGGGGTAAGCTATCCTCCTAACCGGACTCAAAACTGAACCCAAAGGAGGCCAGGCCCCCTGGTATCCTCAAACAATAGTGCTGGTCTGCAGATGTGCCACTGAGGGACCTTGATTTGCAGTTCATCTGCTCAGATGCCAAGAGAAAGTGTCCTAATACCCTGCGGTTCTTAACTGTTGTTAGGTTTTAATCTGCCCTAAATCTGGAACTATGTATAACTAGGTGCTGATTAAAATACACAAGAAATCGTGAGTTATGACACAGATGGTAGCTTGAAAAAAATTCTAAAGTAGATGTGGACTTTACATGATCAAAACTACTTATCCTCTAAAACAAAATGATAAGAAATTTGTGTATTTCTTAGAAAATTAATAGGAAACAACTCTTATTCATCACTTTCTAATTCCTAAAATACTTTCTAATTCCCCCACAATTTAAAGTAAAAGTTTACATGCCTTATGTAAATTAGGCAAATTGATAGTCTTAGAGCAAATGACTGAGAAAAATTTTAAATACATTAACCCTCCTTTAAAAAAATACATAAAAGGCAACTTCATTTAAATTGTTAAATTTTCTAAATAAATTATAAGACATAATCTTAATGTAAAGAGAATAGAAAGATCTACCTAAATAATTTCCTTTTGACTAGGTAGCACTGAGTTAATTTAATAAGTTTTCAAGGAAAATATTAGTTTTATTAGCAGGTATTTATAGTTTAACAACTACAAACTTGCCACATAAGGGTCTAACTCTTGTGCTAAATGCAGTGTTTTAAAAAGTGTGAAGTGTGACCACATTTGCAAATTCCGATGTCTAATTTCCAGTATTTAATCAGTGGAGCTGTCTGTAACAAAAAGAAAAAGGACACAGTTGCTAAAGTAAAATAATGAAATCAATCACCAAGCATCATTATAGGTCAAACTAAACATTTCTATGCTACAATTCATAGATATCAACATTGCAAATCTGTAGGATGGAAAGGTTGAAATCTATAGAATCACAGTTGCAGCTGAATCAAATCCAATCCCAGTTTTCTTTCAGTGTTGTTCATGTGAACCAGTAGCAAGTTTGTTGGAATAAAATCATCCTTATATTCATATACTGCACCTAGAATAAATGCTGCAACCGTGGATAATGTTTTCTAAGACAAATATAGCTGAATGGTTATTTTTCAGTGCACTTAATTTGCAACATGGACTGGAAAAATCACAGTGACAGATTGCAAGTTTGCAATTTATTAGGTGTTTATATTTCTCCTCTTTAGGAAAAAAAAGAGTTTAGTTTTCATGCAATAAAATAGGGTTTTGCCAAGAACTGCTAAAGGTCTGAGATTTTTCTTGGCTTACAAGCTAAGACTCTAATATGCCACAGTTTCACAGAGCCTGGCTGGCAAAGGTTATCCTTGACCTCCAAGTCAGGGAAAGAGAAATGTTATCACCCTCAGATGACCAAGCAGCAGGAGCTTCATTACGTAAGGGTCCCTGTTTTCACCTCCCCAGATGGATATGGCACACAGAGGGGGTTTGGGAAACTCCCAAGCTCATAAAGAAAGCTGTGAGCAAATACACCCAACCTGAAGAGATGGTTTTGTCCAGAGAACAAATCTGTACTCTTTCCCAGTGGGAATCCATACTTCTAACTTAGAAAGCTGTTTGCCAGGCAAATACTCTTGAACAGATTGTCCAGTACAAAAGCTGTCAGAAAACACTTAGAAAACCATGGAGAATTGTCCCTAACCCACTTTGTGCTATATGTTCCAAACTCCATTCAAATGATTTCTTCTGAGCATTTATATATTTCACTGAAAAATAAAGTGGATTTCAGATCCACAGAACATTTTTGTCAATGATAAAACTACAGAGTTTGGTGTTGACAACAGAAAGAAATAGAGCCACTGCCCTTTGGGAGGCAGAGTTAATTTCAGTAGAATAAATATATTTGAGACTGCATTGGATAGTACCTCATTATATCTTATATTCATGCATAAAACAGCTTTTTTTTTTACATACTCATTGAACAACTATTTTAAAAATTGGATCTCTAGGGATAGGTCAGTGAAAGAGTTTTCCTGCTACATTCCATCCTCAAAATCATTAAAAATATTATTAATATCTGGCCTATCCAGTGCTCTGGCAGTGCCAATAATTTTATGAAAATTCTTAAATGTCAATCAATATTCTGAAAATGGCTCATCTTTTAGTTTGAAAAGAGTAGAAGACTTACATGGCTCCCTGCCCCAGTTGTTTGAAACTATAATTACTGTCTACTAGAGAAATAATATGCTTCATTGCTAGAAGGAACTTTAATATTTCTAATATAGTCAAAGGTAGTCTAAGGGCTCGTGTTAAAGGAGTGAAAATATGGCTAAAACGAAGAACAAAAATGAATTCTATTTTTTAATTTAAGAAGCTTTGCTTCCAGACCCACAAAATCTAGGCAGAATTTTCTTCCTATTTGTTGACAGAAATGCAGGAAGGAAGAGGGAGGAAAAAGGAAGAGTAATAAAGCTTCAGGTCACTATTTTGTCACTTACAAAATTCCTACACCAAACATTTTTTTCATTACTTATAAGGAACTGCTGTTTACCCCATGTTTAAAAGTAGTATAGCCTTAATAAAGCTCGCCAAATTATAACCATCATGAAATTTTATTAAAGTCTGAGGAGGTAATGCAGACTCACAGCCTACCAGAAAATGTGATCATCTTCTCTGTGAGTAGAGTAACAGGAAATAGTTGTAAACTACCAAAATTACCTTTTTAACACCCGCCACACTGTTCCATAATAACCAAAGTATCATTTGCTGTTGTTATTCTTTTTTTTATTATTTTTAAAACAATGACTGGCTGAGTGCTCTTGGACCATAATTAATAGCAGGCTGGAGAAGGGCTGGTCATTACTTTACAGGAAATGTCTGACCTAAAGGTCACCCTATTTATTATAAGTAGTTGCAACCTCCTAAATATAGAAAATAAAAAGCCATTCCTGTTACTGTTTGAACAATTGTCCATAATCGTAAAGCTGATGCTCAGTGAGTCCCATCGATATATTTAGATAGTAGATAAACCGACCTTAAAAGATAGCCCTGGAAAGTTGTCATCCAGGAAAATGAGCAGCAGTACCAGAAATCAGCAAGGTAAGCTAGAGTGACCACAGCTGCTGATAGCAGACCTTGACCAAGCTCCTTTCCCATTCATTTCCTTACCTGTACAAAGGTGACAGCAGCAGCTACTAATCAGGATATGGGGGAGGATGAAACATGCTGTTCTTATAGTGCCTATGACACATGTGTTAGAAACACAACCAGTATTGGCTTACTTTGATTCTCCCATCTGTCTACATCTATGCTAATGGCATACTGAGATTCATGCATGGTCCTAATGAAGACACAAGAATGAAAGTCCAGAAGTGTAAGAAAAGAAGCCTTTCTGAAAGGAAGGTAATAAAGGATTTAAAGAGCTCACATCAGATGGTTAAGTAATGACTTTTATTTACTTCCATACGTTATGGAAAGAATTTCTGTTTTCCCACAATTCACCACTTGGAGTTTTTTTCCTTCTCATTTGTGAAGAAGACTATATTTATAGAGAGATAGATATAGATATAATGATAGATAGATAGATAGATAGATAGATAGATAGATAGATAGATAGATAGATAGATAGAGCTAATTGATATAAATGACATTATAGAAAAGGCGAAACAATAGGAAAAGAGTATTTACCAGTGAATCAAGGCTGGAGTGATTGAAAGAGGGGACTTATCGCTAAGAGACATGCATGACATTTTATTAGTGATAGAAATGTTCTGTAATCTTAACTGTGGTGGTGATCAATGACTATGTATGAATTTGTCAAAATCCACAGAACTATACAACCAAAAAGAATGAACATCACTATATAAAACATCTATACCCGTCAAGATCCAGTAGTGCATACGTGTAATCCTAGCTACTCAAGATAGCAGTTGAAGGCCAGACCAGGCAGACGAATACAAGAGATAGTCATCTCTAATTACCAAAAAGCCAGAGTGAAGGTGGGACTCAATCTTAGGCAAAAAAGCGGGGAGGGGAATGCTCCTAGCCCCAGTACCAGCAGACACATGCACACACACAGACACACAGACACACACACACACACACACACACACACACACACACACACTCATTAAACAAATAAACTTCTATATCAACAATCTGACTTTAGTAAAATCTGACTAGAAAGAAAAGGTTAAAAAATGAAGGCAGGTCCTTAGGAACAACAAATGCTATAATTTTTCCTGCCATAATGCTTCATGAAGCTAAAATGCAGAGTTGTCACCAATCTTTAAAAAAAAACTGAAACATTCTATACATGAATAAATTCTTGGGCTCAATACCATTAGAGGTCAGAATCAACTGAAATTGGTATTGATTAGATGTTGTCAAATTTCAACTCCACATGCAAGGGAAAGGAAAGAAATGAGATCCATGAGGAAAGCAAAAACTTCATTTTAATTAGGAGTTTAAGTGGCTGCCTTCTTGCCAATAATGTTTTTCTCCAGAGCTGCAGGTTAAATAAATACCCATATGAATATATAATCATAATTATTATAATAAAAACCACCAAAACATCCTCAGTTCCCAATGCTGCCTTATATTTGTATAAACATTTTCTAGTTCATAGTATTTCCACATTTGTTATTCTATATAATTTCTACATGAGAAGAATCCATTTAGTGTAATATTTTATATCAGAGTTACAGAAAACTTTCGTGGATCTAACCTCCTTCAACTGATTAGAACACATGCAGTAAGGTTATTGAATCTGTTTTATAGATTGTAAGAAAAGCAACCAGCAATGATTGGATTGTTTCCTTATAGTCACCAAGCTCTGAATTTGGACATGAAGCTTGAATTCAGAACTTAAGACTCCAAATACTAATAGTGCTACACTTACTAGGCAGGTACTACTGCTTGAGCCAAGCCTCCAGCCTTTTTGCTTTAGCTAGTTTTAAGATAGAGTCTATTCCTGCCCCTTCCACCTGTCATTAACAGGTGAGGAAACCAAAACACAACAGGGTTAAGTAACTTTTCCAAGATCACAAAGCTAGAAAACTCAGGAGCCAGCATTCAAACACAAGCAGTAGGTATCCAGAGCCCATGGTCCACCACCAGGAGATACTATATGCCACAGTCTCTTATCTTATCTCTCTGCTGGGCATAAGGCAGTGTTTTGCTTTGTTTTTTAATAGGATTTCTAATCTGACAGCACAATGGTCTTCACCCTATCCTTCCCCTGACTCTCACTGGTTTTCTAATCCATTTAAATGTCATGTGCCTAACTCTATTAGAATCATTCAGCTCCCATTTTCCTGTCCTACCTCTACACCCTCTTTGAAGCTTTTACTCAACTTTGAGATATTTTATCTTGTACTTCCTTTGCAATGTATCCTAACAGCAGTGAAACACAATAAATAATAAACAAATAAATACAGCACACCATCAGTAGTATGATGAATACCATTCAATAAACTTTGTCAAGCAGAAAGACAACTCCTGCTTCTGTTTCCCCATGGATGTTATTCCAAAGTTTTATTATGTCCCTACTTTGCTTGGGAACCTTTTCTCTCCCCCCTCCCCGTAATTCTCAAAAGATGGACTCTTCTTGCACTTGGTTGTAGAAAATCCATCATCAAATATGAACTCTTTAGCTCTGGAAATGTATAACAGTAAACCTAGCATCTGCTTTATCTCCTACCATCTCACCTCCACTTTTGGAAGAAACGCACTTTGTCCTGTTTTGTTACTCTTCAGATTGTACTTTTTACCTCAGACTCTCTTGTCTCCTATGGGACCTCTTTCATGAATGATCTCCTCTACTGTTGGTATACATGTGAAAACATTGTTTCAAAGTATTCCTTAATTTGTGTCTACCTATTTTTTTCAGGATTTCTCTAAACAAATATCCTGAAAGAACAGATGATCAGTGCCTCTTCTCTCTTTCTAATCCTGAACCATCTATCTTCTACCCAAAAATTTAGTGTAGTAGGTACAGTGTATCAAACCCTCAATCTTAGTTCCTCAAGAGGTTGATAGGGGAAAGATCTCAGTTCAAGGCCAGCCTGGGCAAGAGCATCTGTGAGATTCCCATTTCAACAGAAAAGGCTGGGTGTGGTGGCACGTATTTGCCATCTGTGACTGGAAAGCATGAAATAGAAAAAAACAAATCCGAGTCCATGCTAGCCTGGGAGGGAAAAGTGAGACCCTACCTCAAAAATAGCCAAAGCAAAAGGGTCTGGAGGATTTGCTCATGTCGTAAAGAGCCTGCCTAGCAAGTGTGAAACCCTGATTTCAACTTTCAGTGTCTCCCCACCCACACCTCCCCCCCAAAAAAATCACCTTTGGAAAGGCTTGTAAAATAAAACTCAGTACAGTAGTTGCTTAGGAGCAAAGTTAGAAGGGGTTCATGAGGAAACTTTTGGGGTGATAGAAATGGTCTCTTTCTTGATTACAGCAGTAGTTTCACATCTGTCAAAACCCAATAAATTGCACACTTTAAAGGGTGCCATTTACTGCACATAAATTACACCTCAATAAAGTTGATTACAAATAAACTCAGTGTGACAAGAATTCTAACATTCAAAAAAGAACAAAGAAATTAAGTAAAAGGAAGTGGATTAGAGTTTTCAAAAGGTGAACTCAAATAAATTATGCATTTAGACACTAAATTGAGATGTACGTTTCCTCTCAACCAAGACAGAAAGGAAATAATACTGGATTAGAGAAATTTATTCTTGGTACAGTGATTCAATGAGGAATATATCACTTATTCTTTTGTAGATGAGATTTAAAGCAACAAAAGAGCTTTGAAAAATATAGAAATAATATTTAATTGGATATTTCATGCATCGCCTTTGATTTAAAATTTAGTATGTGATATTAAATTATTATTCAGTGAAATCATTCCTGTAGCTCCTGATATAACATGATTGGGCTTGCTCTTTTCTGACAATGTAATACGTTGCAGGAATAGATAAGGATTGAAGAAGAATCATCTTTCAAATGCCAAGTACTTTATATACGTAATCTGATTTCATCTCACATGAATAATAAAAGCTTCTCAGATTAAATGAATACACTTACTTAAAGTGGTTAAGTAAAACAGCTAATATGTAGTAGAATCAGAATCAGACCCAGAATCTGTCAATCTTTGTAATTCTTCCTCTATACCCTAATCTAAAGCAGTGAATTGCCCACTTGACCATTAAACAATTTAAATTAAATTTAAATGTAAATTTTCTCAAGAATATTAATTATATGAAGAAGTCCTTGATAATTGCTGGGTCACAGGTAATTTGTCTTTACATGTCACCCAACATGTGCATGGAGTACCAGTAATTTAAGGGACTGGAGAAAACATATATGTACATTTACCACCAAGGAAAGCAGCCCTTGTCTGAAAAGCCAACTTGGCTTTTTTCCTATTCTTTCTTCCATGACACAGATCAGGAAGGGACCTACATGAAGGAGATATATCTCATATATATACATATATATGTATATATATATGAGATATATCTTTATAGCTATATAGTATATATATATAGCTATATAGTATAATTCTATAGCTATATAGTATATATATATACTATATAGCTATAGAGATATAGATGATAAAGCAATAATACTAATATAGAAAGATAGAGATAGAGATGGATAGATAGATAGATAGATAGATAGATAGATAGATAGATAGATAGATAGATAGATAGATAGACGATTTATTTATAGATACTTGATCTGGATTCTACTGGAGTTTTCAGTTAGTTGAATCACTTTGATTCTGCCCTATAAAATGTGATAGAGACAGAGATGATGAAAGAGTACTATGATCAAAATCCATGTAATTTTAGAAAAAAAACTGCATTTTATAGCTGCACAAGAAATGTAAGCTGCAAAACTCATCCTCAAAGCTCAATTAATTACCTTATTGAATGCACTTACTTAGTATTATCCATTTAGGCAATGGAAAGATTTCAGTTTCAGTTTCAGCAGAGCAGTTTAGAACAGTTCTCTCTTGACAGCAAAGAGCAACTAGCTCCGCTTTTCCCTGTGTAACCTCCAAACTGTATATAATGTATTAGCATAAAACAAACAGAATTCCTCAAGTTCTTTAATTTCCTCACAAGCCAGTTCCAATATATCATGAATCCTGGCACTTATACCTTCAAAATATAGCTCCAATCCTGCTACTTCTCTACATGCCACTGCCTTCATTCTGCAGTAACCACTTAGCAGATCTCTCTGCCTCCACCTTTACCCTACTACAGTATATTCCCAGCCCATAGTCAGAGTGACGATTTAAAATTACAACTCTGATTCATCACTCATCTATTTGAAACATTCTCAAGGTTTCCCACAAGAGTAAAAATGAAAGTTCCTGTTATCACTTGTAAGGACCCCCCTGCACATGCCCACATATGCACATACACATACATGCACCTACATACACATACATGCTTAAACCTGACTTGACCATGCACCATTTTCCTCAAAGCTTTCTCACAACACCTCTAATACGCCCAGAATTCCCCTTCCTTGACATCTTAGCACTGGCTAGTCTTTCTACCTGGAACAACTCTTCCCCAGGTATCCTGAGGCTCACTCCCTTAGCCCCAGCTTTGCTTCTGAAGAAGCCTCTCCTAATCGCGCTAGCCACTTCCTCTCAAATTATCCCTGTCTTCTACTATCTCTGGAGCAATTTTCCTACAAATAGAATTCCACTGCCCTTTGCTGGTTCCAGAATTGGATGTAGTGTCCCTCCTTCCTGACCCATTGGCTGGTATTCTCTGTCAAGGGTGCCACATCATTCTGCTCTTGCCACCCTTCTATCCTCCTTCACTCTCTGTGATGTGCGATTGCCTGTGGGCACAGCCTGTTGGTCCCAGGCTCTGAAGATCTGTCCTGCACCAGGGGCATCCATTTCACATCAGTCAGTGTGCAGCCTGAGGCCTCCACACCAGTCCCCATGCAGGCCAAGTCTGCAGAACCTCACATCCCCACCTTCTCCTGCAAGTATCACAAGCACTCTGTAAAGCAGGACCGCAAACCTTCCTTAAGCTTCTGAATAACTCCACTCACATTCTCTACTTTGGTGTCTTCCTTAGCACATATCATTTTATACACTGGCTAGTTCTAATTTGGCAGTGTTTGGCTTTCTTTCTTCCTTTCTATTTTTCTTCCTTCTTTCTTTCCTTTCTACCTATATATCTATCTTTTTTATTTTGTCAATCTCATCACATTGGAGTAGAATGTATCTTCTATTCATTGCTGTCTCCCTAGTGCTTCCAATGGTGCCAGGCATTTAACTATTTCAGTAATTATTTGAGTGACCTCGATGAGATGACGTGAAATTCTGATATCTACACAGAAAGAATGGCAATCTTCTTTTAGGCTATATGGACAACCACTTCCTCTAATACAGGTACCAAGTTATTTACAATAGCTACCAAACAAGTACATTTAAGTTTTTATTTTAAATAAAAATCTCCTTTTACAGGGTTGAGGAGCAAAATTGGAACATTGTAAAATGGTTTTTGCGCTCCCAGAGTTAACAATGTTAAATGTTGTACAGATTTCCACAAGGCACTTCCTAACTTATGATTGACAGAAATGTGAGGCTTTGTCCATAATCCCTACCGACAGAATTAACACTAATGAGAAAATTACTGAATACTACCCTTTTGTTTGTTTTCAATGGAAACATAGCTGTTTTGGAAAGAGATCCACTTCCAAGAAAAGATGTGGAAAACATTCAGAGAAAAATCAATGAACCTAAATCCTACTTGTTTCTCCTGAAAAATATTAGACTAAGACATCTAATCACATAATTCAAATAAAATAAAACTGAGAGTTTCTGTTAGATCTCACTAGCAGAACAAACTTTCAGCCACGAGGCATGATATGTGGAAAAGAGGATGATAGAGCAATTCAAAGTAAATGAGACATGTCTTTGAACTAGTAATGATCCTAGAAACATGGACTTCTATGTACCACTGGAATTCCAAGTCCAAATAGACTAAAATGTACTAATAACTAAGACAGAGAATGTTACATCACCCAAAGAGGAATCTCAGAGAATCATCTGAGATTTGGAGTATCTTAGGATAGTCATGCCTAAACTTAAAGAGATTTTAGACAAGGAGTAAATTGAACTAGTAAATTGCTAGAAAATGTGATCTATCTTGTCTGATTTCACCCATTCATTTGAACAAACCATGCATTTTCCACAATATAATCTCAAAAATGTTAGGGGATTTTTGCTTGGATTGGGCTTGGATTTTTGCTTGGATTATACCAGAAAGGAAAGTGTTCAGCTAGGCGCTGGTAGCTTGGGCTCAGGATGTAATCCTAGTTACTCAGACAGCTAATATTTAAGGATTGCAATTTAAAGCCAACTCAGGCAAGAAAGTCTGTGAGATTCTTATCTCCAATAAACTACTCAGAAAAAGCCAGAAGTGGTACTATGGCTCTAGTAGCTCAACTGGTAGAGTTCTAGCCTTGAGCAAAAGAAGCAGGGAGATGGCACCCAAGCCCTGAGTTCAAACCTCAGGACTGGGGAAGAGGAGAGAAAGATAGAGACAGAAACAGAGATAGAGACAGAGACAAAGAGAGGAGAGAGACAGAGAGACAGAGACAGAGAGACAGAGAAAGAGGGAGGAAGAGGAGAGAGAATGTCTTATTCTGTAGCTGTTGACACATTCTGAAACAACTCTTCTCATACAATCTGGGAGAATCTTATTTAATATATTATGAAGAATGTGGCAAATCATGTAGCCAAAATTATCCTGGATTTATAGTTTCCATTAAGTGGTTAGTTATTTGACTTATGATTATTTGAAGAAGATATAACGTTAGCAATAATAATGCCCATTATAATCTTCTACATCATCCAAAATGACCTAATCTGAAACTTTTCAGTAGAGTTTAGTAATCCATTTTTCAGGTAGGGTAATTTGCTGAAATAATGTAATTTATAGAATATCATTTATTAGTTTCCATTGAGTATACCACATACCATCTTTCTAAGAGTCAGTTGGTTTGTCTATGTTGCTCATAATTCATAATTCTTTCCTTTCTCTCTTTCACATAGGCCAATAAGACTGATTTTTTTTCTTATCTACAAATCCATACAATCTTTTAAGGGAGTAAATAACTCTCTAAAAAAGTAGCAGGCTATGAATTACTTACTAGTTTAAAGATTAGTCATACACTTGGAAAAATAGATCTCATATATTAACAATTTCTTGAAACATCTCTGGCTCATTTATGCATATAACCTGGCTTAATGACAATGGAAGACAAAAGAATCTTATGAAAACACTAGGTGAGAATAATTACCTAGGAATACTTAGCTCATTATTAAACATCCTCTTGATTAGATAGGCATTGCTTTAAGACATCTGAGAGACAATCGTTTGATTATGTCAACTCAAGTTGATAAATAAGCTTAATTGGATATTTTGTTTCTTGATTCATGAACTAGTTATCATGAACAGAGGAATATATATTTATATAAATCCAAACCAGACTTTCTACAAATTACACTTCAACAGGATCGCTGTGACCCTCGAAATTTCCATATATTTATGTATAATCCTCTGGGGTATAGCTACAAACTCAAAGTGTTGCCAAATTTACTTTCATCATTTACTGCCACATTATGATTATTATTATCATCATCATCATTATTATTATTATTCTCTTCCCACTGAGAACTAAGAAAACAAAGTACTTTTTAAATATTTACTAGTAAAATTCTAATAAAACCTAAAGAATAAAAGAATATTGACATTCCTATTATCAGTAAGAGTCAAATATATTTCTATCTATGGTACTGCAACTAATAGGTTACTTGATAAAAATAAGGCAGCATAAATTGAGTGTCTCATAGAAAATGCTTGCTTGCACCATAATCTGTTTAGTATTTCAGCTGTAACAGCCACCAACTATGTAACAATGAACAAGTGCTCAGCACTTCCAGATTCGATTTCCTCATCTAAAATAAGGATAATGACAGAAGCAACATCACATGGTTAATTTTCCATACTCCGGGCACACATTTAGTGTTCAATCAATGTCTGATGCCGTGACTGTTTCTCAATAACCATTTGGGGCAAAGATCACGAATTATTGACCAAAGTACATTCCCCTTGACACTTAGTCTTAAAACCCCTCATTTGTACTTTGACACATGACCTTCTGGAATAAAGGCAATATCCCTTTTGGTTAAGAAAAATAGATGAGAAGTTATGGCAAATAGGAATTGGAAAGAAATATTCAATGGGTGATTTCCAGGACATGCCCATCTAAAGAGAAAGTAGGTCACAAAGGATCATCTGCAATAAAGAGACTAGAAAGAAAGCTTTAACCAGAAGCTCTGCATGGTTTGTACCAGACAAACCATCTCTGTACATTTCTCTCTCAGCAGCATATAAGAAATATGGTGGCAGAGATGCTTTTTAGAGTTACAAAGGTCAAATGGGATGATCCAATATCAAGCTTTTAGATAATGCTTCTCATCCAGAAGAGACTTTAATGATAATCTCAGTGGTGACATTCAAACTCAGCAAGTTCAAAGCAGGAGACATAAACATGAATTTTGATAAACAGCTGCAGATAATTCTGATTTACATATGCAATTCAAGAACAACTGCTAGAGATAGTGAGTTTCATACATCTAGAATACAGAAAGTGCTATAGATGTTTAGGCTATCCCTAAAGCACCCATATAATCCCCGAAAGGCCAACACTATAAAAGGTTACTTCTCATTTGTTCTTTCTGTAATGAGGAGTCATTTCCTTTCATCAGCACTTCATTTACAGTAATTATCAAGGAAAGATAGGAAAACGTTTTTTTTTGTTTTTGTTGGCCATGAGGCCTGAACTCTGGGCCTGGGTGCTGTCCCCCAGCTCTTCAGCGTAGACTAGCACTCTACCACTATCTGTTAGTCTTCTGTTTCCCATTCCTAAAATCCCTAGTGATCCATTCTATGGTTATTCTAGTTGCATTGTGTCCATGTTTATCTGCAGAAATAAGTCCTCATCCATGAATGAGATAAGCTTTGACAAGCCCTCTCTTGAAGACATGCCCCAGGATTGTCTGTGCACCTTTCAATTGAGCCACCTCCATACACCCTTCAAATATAGTCATCAACCACCATTGTCAGTTCTCAACCTGGAGTGATATTGGCCAGATTACATTTGGCACTATCTACAAATGTTTCAACTACCACAGTTAGGTCTGCTATTGGCATCTAGTGAATAGAGGCTGAGGGTGCTGCTAAATATCCTGTGGTGCACAGAATAGACTCCCAAAATAAAGAGTTAGCTGGTATCATTCCTCAACAGTATAGATACTGGAGCACTGGGCTCCAAAGGGTGTTGAAGAGATCCCTTCTCCTAGACATCTGGAGATAGACATTCAAACTGCATCTCCCCTGAGAAACATGTCACATCTAGCTGGAAATGAGCTCCCTGAAGAGGGAGATCATGGGTGTCATGCTCATCTCTGTGTCTGCCCTTAGGCATTAGGCATTCAGTCTTAACTTCGGTGAGGTAATATGAGAAGCAGGTTGTTGTCAGACCCCTGGAGCCAGATCCTAGCTCCTACATTCGCACAGGGCAAATAGTGCCATCTCAGCCTGTAATTCCTTCTCTGCAGAATGTAAGATACGCTCTGGCAGAAGATTCTTCATACGTTTAGGAAAATTAAATGGAATAATCCATGTAAAGATCTTAGATCAGAATGTGATGTGTACTAAGTGATTAGTAAGATAATGGTATTTTTAAATAAAATAATAAAGTAACTCAATAAAAATGAATGGCTTTTTAAAGCTCCAACAAGGGAGGGCATTTCCTCCTTTCCATCTTCTAATTTGTATATGATTTGCCTCACCCTTGCTTTTCATCATAGCTTGATAATTAGAAAGGTATAATTTTTCATATATATATAGACATCAATAGCAGGCACAGACACCTTTGTATTATTGGTTGAATCTCCATCTCTCTTCAAACATCTTTCTCTATTATTCTTCTTGGAACATTTTCCCCCTTAAACCTACAAATATTCCATCTCCCCACCTATGACAGAACCATAAAGAAACATGCCTCACACACCTCTCCCTTCCTCTCATAATTGGGTTATAAGTCATTTGCACACTGTTGGTAATCACAGGGGAGGTAAACACTACAAATTTTTCCAACACTTTCCACAGTGGCATTACGTTGGAGGTCTGGATAAAACAGCAGTATTTCCTGTCTTCGCATCCTGTCTTCACAATACCTTCTTGCCTTTAATAAACTACCTTTTTAAAGTTGTTTCTACAAATGCTTCCACTTTCACCATCTTTGCTCATCCACATGCTACCCTCCTGCAGCAACAACTGCCCACCAGTAAGGCATAAACTCATCACTTGTGTCTGTATGGCTTGCAAGCTATCTTGGATATCCTCAGGTGTCAGGCAGTTTCCTGAGCACTTGATTTTCATTGATTCTTTAAGTTTCTCAACAGCATTACAAAGTATATCATTGTTAGCTCCACTTGATAGAGGAGATTGTAACTCAAAACTTGCCTTTCGTAAGAAGTGAAATTCAAAATTCAACCCCAATATGTTGAATAATGGTACTAGTTCCATTGACTTTCTGAAGCCCAGTCTGAGCTGGAATGCTCTCTGACCTCCTAGAAAGCACACCATTGCAATGCAAGCTTATACTCTCAGTGGATTCTTTCACATAGGACTATTTCACTCTCTCATTGCTCACATGGCCTCTCCCTTGAGGAAGGTAAAATAAAAGGACTTTCTCCACCTTGAACATCTCTAAAATTCCCCCAGAGGCCCTGCTGATATAATTTCTCATTGTACTGAAAACACAAAAGAATAAGGACACTTCCCCATTCAGACAACTCAGTCCTGAGTCAAATGTTTGTTTTTCCTTGTTAATTCTGAGCAAACAGAGATAACTTAAAGTTCAGGCTGACTTGCTATTTACGAGAGTTAAATTTCACCACAGAGTCATGTATGACAAATTTTCCATATCAAAGGAAAAGAAAAACAAATTCTATTTCTCCATTGTTTTCTCACTGGTATGACAACATGATACAGTATTTAAGTTTCAGGAAAGTGAAATGCTTCCCTCTGCCAGTCTTCCTCTTAATTCAGGAACTCTGCAGAGTAGAAAGAAAAGAGGTACAAAAACAGAGCAAAAAAACTTCTGGGAGGAATTGCTATCCAGCATCCTCTCAGGCAAGCAACCTGAAATTTGGAGGATTTCTTTGATTCACTGTTCTTCCTTTATCACCCATGTCAAGGCACTCCACCAAGATCTTTTGATTTTTCCTTCAAAATGCACCTTATATTACCTGAGCTTTGAATATTTACTGAATGAATGCTGTGGGCAAGGAACTGTATTGTGTCCTATAGAGATGTATGAGTGTGTGTGTGTGTGTATAGAAATAGATAGATAGATAGATAGATAGATAGATAGATAGATAGATAGATAGATAGATAGATAGATAGATAGATAGATAGATAGACAGATAGATAGATCATTTCTGTGGGCTTTGCAAAAACATATATGTATATATTACATTGTGCTGTATGTATATATGTGTGTGTTTATAATTGTATTTTATACTTGTAGGCCTCTTATAGTTAAAGAAAGGATAGAATCCAGCAGGACAAGGCTTCATGGAGAAATAAACTTACACAACTGGAAAGAAGAGTATGCTCTTATAGTAGAGCATTTTTCCTTTCTATACTGGTATTTTTTTTAATCTCTGGTAATTAAAGTAGAAACTCTTACCGAGTGGTGTTTAAAATATGGTTTCATTGTCATGCAAGAAAGGCATACAGACACTCAGGCAATTACCTTTACCAAGCTCTCCATGATCCATGCCCAACCATGACTTTCTGGGGGGCTTTCTCCCTACAATTTATGTGCCACATGTTTTGAAGATGAATATTTATACCTCCCTTTAATCATCTCATTCCCTTGTTTTGGGGAATCTTTCTTTCTCTGTATTTCAATCTAAACTTGTCTTCTGACCCTGCTTTACCAACTCAACTTTATACCTTGCAACCCTTCATTCAGTATCTTCCTCTAGATGCCCGGACATTAAGACCATGAGCTCTAGAGTTTAATTTTCTGGGTCTGGATGCTGGCTCTGTCACATATGAGCCACAGAATCAGGGGTAAGTTAGGGATTCCCACTCTTAGTCCTCATTTTCCTCATTCAACAATAAAGTATATTAATTACTTTTCTTATCACTGTGACAACAATCTTGACAGAAACAACCTGTGGAAAGAAGGAATCTTTTTGGCTCATGGCTTTGGAAAATGTAGTCCAATCTTGTTTGGCCCCGTGCACTTGAGCAGAATATCACAGAGGTGGGAGCATGCCCCAGGGAGGAATTCTTGAATTCATTGCAGCCAGAGAGAAGCGAAAAGGCATCCAGGAAGGAACTAGGGAAAGATATCACTCCTAAGGACATTCCACCGTTTACCATTCCTAATAAGACCTACATATTACAAATCCCTCAAGAAACTAATCTGTTAATTAAGAGCCCGCATGATGTAATCAGCTCTGGAAAAGCCATCCCAAATACACAGGATGGGTGCTTTAGTGATCTTCTAGATGTTTGTCAATCCAATCAAGTTGACAATTAAGAATAAAAGTCACACAGGGATAATACTTCTTACCACATGTGTCTTTGAGATGACTATTTACCTAATTGATACGTGAATCTTTTTATTGTGAAGAAAACCCAGTGGACATCTCCACCTTCAACATTTCTCCTCTTATAAATTAGGATCTCCAATTTGATTGCTATCTACCCTATATCCTTTATTCCCTCAAATCCAGTTTTTTCAACAATTATCCATGCTCTTGTTAACAGCTCCCTGAAGTCATCTTTCCTGTATGAAATAATGCCCACTACCTTCCAGGGTGTGATGATGGATATGTCTTACTAACTGCCTACTGAACCTCTTGAAAATATATATGTAGCATTGTACAGATAATCAGATTGATTGATTATTAGTTGATTAAAATTCATCAGTTAAAGTGTAGTAATCATTTCTTTTCCCCTAAATCTATGTGAACTTCTGCCCAGTCTGTTCTTTTCTTTGAGCTCTGTAATTATGGTAGAATTTTTCAAATGTGTACTATTAAACATAGTTTTACAATATACATATTTGCAAATAAATGGAGGAATAATGTTCTGTGATTTCAAAAACATAGTAAGGTACCTGGGTTCAATTCCAACACCACAAAAAATGTCATAATGCATAAACAATCATTAGTTCCAAGTGAACAGTACATATGGAGTGTGATTGGTTTTAGATATTTGCCAGTTCCTCTCCAGATTAAACCTGATCAGAAAACTGCAACATCTCACAGACCCAGTGAGTTTCCCCCTGCCATCTGCTCTGATGGGAAAGTCAAGAAACATTAGTAGCTGACAGTAGCTGAGGACAAGCAGTACTATTAGTACTTTCAATATCTTCCACTGGGAATATTCAGATTTGATTCTTCAGAAAAGAACTTTTCTCTTTATTTCATGTAAGTTCCATCTCCAGAAATATTAATGTATTTCAACCACATATCGTGGTTGGTCTTGGTGAAGTTCAGTATCTTAACCTGCAAGAATCCATTCAAATAGTATCAGTCTTTAAAGTATGATTTTCATCTCATCATTTGATCTATGCCATGATGGTTACCCAGAGATTTTTGTTTGGGCCACAAGAAATAAGATGCAAAAGGCTGGCTACTTTTCCATACCAGCCGAGACCTAAGAAATTCACTCTTGCTGTTCATCCAGTTAAAGTCTACCCCTTAATTCTCAGGAAAGTTGAGCTACCTGGGCATGGCAGTCTTAAGCAGAAACAGCAACAGGAAAACAGACCCTGGTGAAGTTAATAATGAAGAACAGGGACTGAAGATCTTTTGGGGAAAAGGATAGCATCACAATTCCTAAGCATGACATACAATCCTTCATGAACTGGCTCCTGCAAAATACCTCCCTCCTCACGTCTCACCCTTCTCTTCGCAATGTAATGTAACATTCTACTTCTCTTACATAAGAAAGGGTTAGACCAAACAGTCTTTTAAGGTAAAGGTCCTAAAGAAATAAAGGAAAATAGAAGACAGAAAAGTAAAAAGGAATAGTAAATCTGAAGTCAAAAGGGAAGTAAGTAGCACAGAAAGAATAAAAGGCAAACCATGTTAAATGTCAGATTATGGGCAATTGCTTTCTTATGAATAGCATAGAAGCTTATTGAAGAGCCTTCTGAGCTGGTTGCCTCCACTTGAGCCACCCAAACTGCTTCCAGGAAAACTAGGGAAAGAAATATCAGAGCACTCATCATTCCTGCCCTCTCTCGACTGAGAGAGAAATATACCTGGCTGTGCGCCCAGCAATCTATCACACACATTATTCAAGCATGCTCCAGAAAGGAGTGCTCTATACTCTCCAACCCTTCTGCAGGTTTGTTTGCTTTTCACTTAGACTATTTCCCTTTAGCTTCTATTAGCCTCCTTAATATATAGAGTCTCAAACCTCAGGGCATTTGATAAATTGTGGATTATGTAACAAAGCCCATTAACATTCATCACTGAATCTACCATCAGCCCCAGCCAGCCACCAGGGGATAGAGATTTGCTGAAGCACACTCCATTACAGCAATATTCCAGTGGAAATCTCTGGGGTGGGCAGTTCTATAAGCAGTTCTATAAGTGCTTCCAATAACTAAATCTGGCCTTCTTAGTTCTCCTTTCTGTTGTTTAACACATCCTTCCAGTCTACTGTTCTGCCTGCTGAGTAAATAATCCTTATTTTCAACATCTCTTACCTTTTAGGCAAACTCCTGACTCCCAGGAATTGTGCTCACAATTCTGATCTTTCCATAGCTCTTCATTCACCCACCTTCAACCACAAACAAGCCTCAGCATTTCCCCAGCTTGTGCTGGTATTACATCACTGTTCAACTACACCCACGAAAAAACTTTCCTCTCTTGGAGTTCATTCTTCTCACCAATCCTCTTTCCATGTAAGTGGTATTCCCACATTGCTTTGAAGAACATGAAGTCTAGCTTGGAGCTTTCCAACCAGCATTCTGAAGAATCCTTCCTCCATTTCGTGAACGTTAATTCTAAGATGAACTCAAATTTATCTTATCTTTGCTTACTCCCTGATTTTTACCTTTGGTCCTCTTCCTCCCTCCAACTTTGCAATAAGAAGTTTAAAATTCCTTGTAGCAATGAGTCCTTGTTTCAGCATTTTGTTATTTCCTCTTCCCCCCGAATTAGATAAATGTATATACACGATGCAAGGTACCAAAATCAAATACAGGGATACACCATAGAAGGAAGAACATACAAAAGAAACAAATCATTGCAACAATGATACTCACAAGACACTATGTTGGAAATGAACTTTACAACTTTGGTGGGGGAAAGAGTGGGGGAGGTGGAGGAGGGAAGGAATTGTAGGAGAAAAACAGAGGGGGTAACAATGTTCAACAAGAAATATACTCATTACCTTACTGATGTAACTGTAACTTCTCTGTATAGCATCTTTACAAGAAAATAAAATTTTTCTAAAAATTCAAAATTCCTCCAACTCATCTTGAGATCTGAAACCCTCCTCTACACATCTTCACACCTCATTCACATTCACTTTCTTTTTCTACTCTTGCTTTTTCTTTTCATGGCAACTTCTCCATCTCTCCTTGACTGTGTGTGTGGGGAGTGTGCACGTGTGTGCATGTGTGTGTGCGCGCGTGTGCATGTGTGTGTGCATGCACATGTGTGTGCGTGCCTGCACACATGTCAATACTGAACTCAGGGCCTGGGAACTGTCCCCTAGTTTTTTGCTCAGGCTGGCCATAGTTCCACTTTCAGCTTTTTGATGGTTAATGAGACATAAGAGTCTCACAGACTTTCCTACCTGGGCTGGCTTCAAACTGTAATCATCAGCTCATACCCTCCTGAGTAGCTAGGATTATAGGCATGAGCTACCAGCATGCAGCTCCTTGTCCATTTTTTAAAACGAATATCACTCTTATTATGAATTCCTTTGCTTCCCAGCTTCCTGTTTACCATGGCCAATGATTTCAACAATGTTGTTATTGTCAGTGTAGATGTTTTGCCATCCTCATTACTGACCAGGTATGTCTTCCCAACCCCCCCCACACACACACCCAGGGTTCAATCTCCCAATATCTGCTTTCTCTATTCCCATTCCTGACTTCTTAAAATATACAGAAAGAGGCAAAAGAATGTTACTACTTCCTTAATGCACATAAGGCATTAAAGACTAGCTAGCTTTTGGTGAATGTCTGGGAACTTTTTGTTCTCTTCTTACATATTCAGCTCTTCCATTATCTGAAAAAATTGCCTGACATAAGCTATGCATAAATATCTTTTCTTATCCCTCACCTTAACTAGAACACAGAAAGCCATTGTATTCACTATACCTATTTCCTCAAGCTACATTCACTCTTTAATGAAACCAATCAACTCTGATCCTACCACACTATGAATGTCATGAAGTTCATCAATGTATTCTTTTACTTTTGGGGGGGGGAGTCCAGTCATGGGGCCTGAACTCTGGGCCTGGGTGCTGTCCCTCAGCTCTTCAGCTCAAGCCTAGCGCTCTACCATTTGAGCCACACCGCCACTTCTGGCTTTTTTCTTTTTGCTTATGTGGTGCTAAGGAATCAAACCCAAAGCCTCATGCATGCAAGGCAAGCGCTCTACCACTGAGCCACCTTCCCAGCCCCTATTCTTTTACTTTTTAAATACTCCAAAACCCTGGTCCAGCCATATAGAATGCTCACACTGGTGCATACCTACCTGGATGACCCATGCCTGACTTAGCCATCTCTTCTATGCAGCAGAAAGGAATTGGATGGCATCATCCCCATCTGATTTCTGACCTCTCAGCCGAGCCAGATAGGGCCAGCTATTTCCTAGCTATGTCCAGACAGACAACAATACTCAGAGATTTTGCTTCCCTGATAGAAAGAAGCTGTAACTATGGGTAGTCTAAAGGAGTAAAACATCCAGAAAAAAATGTCAACAGCAGACTAATGGCTATAAGAGATGAGTGAGCAAAGTAGTGTAAGTGTGCAGAAGAGGTAGATGACTAACTCTTAGGGTAGCCAGAAAGCCTCAATTTCTACTCCTAAATAGATTGTGATTCAACTCTTTCATTACTATTTTTCTTTCTCTATGGGCTATTATTTGTAATGGCAGTCTCAACAGAATATCTGAGAAGTAATATAATTTTATTTTTGTAGAATATCTGCTCGGTTTACATTAACTACGTTCATCTAATTCTCTTATTAAAGTGAGACCTGATTTTGTTTGTAGTAGCAAACTACACAGTTTTAAGTATAAATACAGGATATCATCAGTAACAGTGTATCAAACATAAATAAATGTACACTCTATTAATGAATGCTGTGTCCTTTCCCTAAATGTAGGTGTACATAAAAATACATCACCACCGTAAAATTTGTGTATCTTTTCTATGGTGATTAATTCAAACAGTAAAACTAGAAGACATATTTACAGCAAATATACCCAGTTCTCCCCAGTATCCTTAGTCTGGAAAACACCTCTTTCTTGTAGTCTATACTCCCATCCACAAAGCTCTTAAAGCTTATGTCATGCTAAAACCAGGAAAACAAACTCCCTATGAGAGTGGAACTTGATGAGTTTGGGTATTTGTTCTCTCTTGGGCTCTGCACAGCAACATGTCCCAAGTGAACCAAAGACTAGAAGAATACAGTTCACAAGAAAAGAGAACCCTGTGACATATGCTTCCAGCACTCAGCAGGTTGATGAGAGGCAGAAAGCCCAAGGTCAGGCCAACCCAAACTACTGTGTAAGAGTCTATAGAGAGGGTCTTACATTTTATTTCATCAAATACCTTTTGTATCTACACTGTCTTCTCCATTTCAATTGTAACCATTCCAATCTGAGTTATTTTAGCTAAATGGATCCTATTTTTCATCTCCCCTTATCCACATATCTTGCATGCCTTTTGTAGGTTATCAAATTATAAATATTTATAACATATAACATACTGTTTATAATATTATATTATTTATAATATTATAATATTTATAATTTAACTTTTCATGTGTCTTACTGAATGAAATATTAAGAATAAACCAGTATTGAGCTCTTCCACAAACTATTTTCCATGCATCTCTGAAACTCACACATCACTACAACCTTATGTGGTATCTGACTATCTCATCAACTTAACTGTGATCATCAGAATGTGTACTATTTCAGGCATGTGTCACTGAATTTATATACATTATCTCCTATAGAATAACAGTGATAGTTTAAAACATGAGCTGCACAGTCTTTGATCCTATTCTTATTAGAAGTGGATATCATCTATGTCGGCATCCCTGGAATCTGGGCCAACCAGCTTATAGCTAACAGAATTTACAGAATGTGACACTTCAAATTCTTAGGTTGGATCAAAATTATTTTTAGGACAATATAACTTCTGCCTTGCCAAAAAAAATTTAAAGATGAAAATATGGTGCTTAATGTAACCTATATGCTTGTTTATAATGGATTAAACATTGAGAGCCTCCTTTATGCTCTCACTTTCAGAGGTGTTCATCACTGCAAACAGGTTCAACAACATCAGACCACCAAGGTGTTAAAGAAAAAGCATCTTAGGACACAATGAAAGACCCCTTAAGGATGTTCCAGATCAGAGTTCCACATCAGATTTCAGCCAATATCAGGTAAAGACAGGGAGTATAGATGACATCTCCCCACCAGCCTTGTGGTTCCTGCTATCAGGTCACCCCCTGTCAATGAGGCTCCAGACTGAATTAGTATACTCTGTCTTCTTAAACTCATGACCCACAGAATCCATGAGCACTTTAAAGTATCTTTTATTGATAAGGCATTTTTTGGGGGGGGTGAATTTAGCTTTTTTATCATCAAGGTGATGTACAGAGGGGTTACAGTTATATAAGTAAGGTAATAGGTACATTTCTTGTCAAACTTGGTACCCTGTTCCTCATTTTTCTCCTACTTTCCCGCCCCCCCCCACCTTCAAGTTGGAAAGCTAATTTCCAACATATTGTCTTGGGTATATGGCCGCTGCATGTTCCTCCCTTGTCCTCTGATAAGTTTTAAAATTATTTCTTCTGTAGCAATATGGGTCACAACAAGTTTTGGAAATAGGACTGTGCCGATAACCAAAGCCTAAAACCATATAGCATTGGTTTTGGGACTAGAGAGAGGGCAAAAAAAGAAAAAGAAAAGGAAAATCTTTGCAGGTATTTTTAGCAGAAGCTCATGGGCACTGAGAGCTGCTGCTAAGGGCTTAACGGATAGCAGGATAGTAGGGTAAATGTTATTAAAAACCAAGGAAGTAGGGAATTTGTTATGTGGCAGAAGAAACATTGGCAAACCTGTTAGAGTACAAAGGAAATAAGAAATACAACTCCAGAAGTATATTTTTTAACTAAAGAGATTTCCAGGCAGAACACTGAAAAGTGCTACTATTTCTTCTCACTGGCAATGAATTTTATAAAGGAGCCAGAGATATGTATAAGAATAAACCGTGTAGGTTTCAAGTAAAATTTCAAGGAAATATAAAAGAGCTGGGATTCACTAGATTTAAAATTAAAACCCTTTCTTCTTCTCAGCTTCACAAGATGGCAGAAGATTCTCAGATAAAAAACGTTAAAGGAGCATTTGTGTGTGTGTGTGTGTGTGTGTGTGTGTGTGTGTGTGTGTGTGTGTGTGTGTGTGTGTGTTTAATTTGTAACAAAGCCTTACAGACAGGTGCAAACAGTAAATCCTCTTTGCAACCCAGAACTCATTGCTGATATGAGACTTTGGTACATGTAAGAAGGAATATGATTCCTACAACAGTTGGCAATGTGAGGGTTTGTTAACTCACACAGGTTGCTCAGAGAATAAAGTGATGTAAAAAGAAAAAGAATGAATAAATAAATAAATAAATAAACAAATAAGAAAGAAACATTTAAAAATGCAGGGCACTATCAGGAAAACATGGTCTAAGCATAAAAAAACAGGATTTTTTTAAAGAAGTCAGAAGAAGTGCCCTATGCCTTAAATTTTTTTTTCCAATAAAAGAGTGATACCTCACAAGGTCTTTTCTAAACAATGAATATCTAAGAATCTTTACTCCACAAAGCCTCAAGACCAGCAAAGTTTCATCTTTTTTTTTTTTTTGGGTCCAGTTGTGGGGCCTGAACTCTGGGCCTGGGTGCTGTCCCTCAGCTCTTCAGCTCAAGGCTAGCGCTCTACCACTTGAGCCACAGCGCCACTTCTGGCTTTTTTCTTTTTGCTTATGTGGTGCTGAGGAATTGAACCCAGGGCCTCATGCATGCAAGGCAAGTGCTCTACCACTGAGCCACTTCCTAGCCCAGCAAAGTTTCATCTTAAAGAGATCTATGCATATGATCTTGTCTAATGAATGGATATAAGCTGCTAAAAATGCAACCAATTTACATAAGCACACTTGCTTAGACTTAAAGTAAGAGTCAGTACAAACTAAGTATTGGTTTTTGGACACCCAGCAAATTTTTTTCTGGTAGAAAGCAAGCTGATGTTGTTCAATTGTAAACACAAATGAGTTTTTATTTGGAAAATAATAAAGACCTTCAAATGTAAAGCTAAGAGCACAAAGAGTGGGCTTAAATACCAAGGAAGACCTTGCAAAGAGCAGCACAAGATAAGGAATTGCCAACATGTGACCAGTTGGATTTGAGAATTGCTACAGGGTAGTGACTACTACAACTTCCCATTTCCTCCCTTCTTGAAGTGGCTATTGCAATAATCATATTCCAGTCCCACTCTTGTCTGAAGAGTGGGTGGTACAATGGGCAAAAGAAAATCACTTGTATCACTGGGTTTCCTTTGTAAGAGACACTATCCTCAGAAAACAAATTCAAATCACCTCAATTGTACCTGGTCCTGGTTTCGCTGGTGATATCATAGACCTCAAATTCAGCCTGCTATTATTAATAGGATAACACCTATTGGAGGTATCTATTCTATGTGAAGTGGAAATAAACAATTTTTGGCAAAGAGTAGAGCCTTAAGTTTAAAACAAGTCCATCTACAAATCCTTTGACACTCTTCTATTGCGATCTGGCATCTATGCTCCAAACTATCCCTATTGATCCACCTGTAATCCACAGAATGTAGAAGTATTTCTGTGTGAATTTTGAAATCAAGTCATAAAGGACCTTACAGCCTCCAGTAAGTTCTTTCAAGACACTGAACTACCTCCCTGAGGACACCAGGTTTTGAGCAATACCAAGCCACATGGAGAGGACATGTAGATGCACTAGCCAGCAGCTACAGCTGAGACACCAGTGGACTAATTGTACAACTTCCAGGCAAAAATGGGCCCAAGTGATACTGGCCACAGCCATGAGGTGACCCCAGTCATCATGTCTTCTACCTGAGGCCTGAGATACTACTGAGCAAAGTTACTCCCATTGAGCCCTTCCAAGTCCTAACCCACAGGAGCTTTGAGAAAAAGAAAACCATTTACTTTATGTCTGTCGGTTTTGCAGTAGTTTGCTACGGCATTATAGTAACCAGACCTACATTGTAAGGTCCAGATTCGTATTTTCAGTTTTTAAACAAGCAAATCAGTATAAAGAATTGATAGGAAATTAACAAAGGTTGTGAAGAAGCAGGGCAGAAATTCTGAAACAGGTTATCTGATTCTAAACTCCAGGTTTACATCTATATGCACTATTATTTATCATGAGGATATCTCTACCTTTATATCTTTCCTTGTTAACATTACTCCTGCTAAGCATTATATATGTATCTGCATCTTGGGACCTAGTCATTGTTCTGGGCCTACCTACTCCCCTCTCTTCTATGAAGTACATCTCCAGACTCCAACCCTGACCAATGTCTCTCTGTTCTAAATCAACTGAACTTCTATCACTTCTATTTGATGGTTCATGAGAATTATTTGATACTGACTCACAATTGCTTTCCTTGTGCACATTTTCCTGACTACCCTTCTGAATTATCTTCCTGGGTGAGAGCCCAAAATTAAAATCTATATAGCAGGGTTGGAGAGCCTTTCCTCTCCCAAGAACCACTTGACTTATGTAGCATCATTCACAGGCCATACAATATTATCAAGTTAAAAATTAGCCTGCCATACTTAGTCAAATATTTAATTGATCCACACCTCATGTGATGTCTAGAGCTGCTTCTCCATGGTGAGATGGTGACATTAGATTGATGTATTGATGTTTAGGTTGCTATGAAAAAAAGCTCCTGGATCTATTGAGTTTGAAGTTCCTCTGTGGTTGCCTTGGCAGGGTCAGACAAAAATGACTTCAAGGGTCTCACATGACCTGTGGGCTGACGTTCCATATTCCTGGTCCACAGGATTGAAGCAGGTAAAACGTAGCAGTGAAGTGGACTCAATGCAAAAGAACATAAGTAGTTGGACCAGGATTAAATTACACTGGGAAGCAAATGCAGCATATGAATGAGTCAACCACCATCCAGATGAATGCACTGACTTCCTTCATAGGACCTATCATTCATTACCCAGCATGCTACAGGTTTATAGACCAACTCTCCTTGTCATTAGATTGCAAGCTCCTAGAGAACAGGCGCATCAGCTTTGTTTATCTGCCACATCTAGAAAGCCTAGAACATTGTCTGGTGATCGGTCCATAAATACCTGTTGAGAAAAATTACTGAATGAAAATATACTGCCAAATGGGAACTCTGGGCCCAGTATTATAAGATTTGTGGATTTTTTTCAAAGCCAGAGATAATTTATGTGCAATTGCTCAATTAGAAAAAAAATTGAGACCAGTTTTGAGATCAACAAAGAAAATTCAACTGCAGATTTGGATTCAGAGAAAGGATGTTTTCACAGGCTCTTGATGAGTGAGAGCTTAGACATTTTAGCTTTGTAGTTATTTAAAATAGTGTTCAGCCAAGTGTAGGGAGTTTGGGAAACAAATAAAAATGGTGATGATGACACCTCAAAAATTCACACAAAGGCCACTGCTACAGCCCAGCTGTGTATTACTAATGTATGGCTCACGCTCCCTTCTCATAGCACAAAATAATTGATTCAGCTTCTGATCTGAAATGACGACCTGGACTTCACAAAACTACTCCACATCCAAGATTCGAAAGCTAAACCTTCCTCTCCTTCCAGCTGCTAAGGGTTGAGAAATGTCACTCCCGTGTGTTCCCAGTAATAAAGGGGAAAGGCAGTGTAAAGAAAATAGATTGGACTTCAAAAGAGTGACAGGAAGAGAGAGTAGAGTTTCAAACTGTATTTCCACAGTTGATAAACAGGAGCTCCCAATGGAAATTTTGTTTTCCTTCTTACTGATTTTGGTATTTTTACATTATATAACCTGAAACTTTATTTTAGTCAACCTTTTGATGTTCTTTGGTAGTAAGCTGTCTTTTCCATATAAGAACTAATTAGGAATTTTTTAAATGTTTGCTAATTATTTAGAGATTCTTATTTCTAACTCCCGTAAAAATCACACCTAAAGAATTAGAGTGTGCCTGGCTTTCAAAAGCCTAATTGTAGGGCTATGAAAAGTTTTTAAATACTTTAAAAAAGAAAATATACTAGAGAAAACATTCCCCATGTACTTTATGCTAGCTGACCCACAGCAAGTCAATCATCAACTTCTGAAAACACGAAAGGAAATGAGATGTCTTTATGTTCCTTTTCTGTGTATGGTCCAATGAGTACAGCCTTGAAATGTCCATAGAAGACATCAACAAACAACACTGGAATTCAACATTTCAAATAATCCTAAGCCCTAAGAGGAGAATGCTGCTATCCCTCTATAGTCACCATTTAGGGTATTATTGTAATAGTTGCATACCTGAACTCACTATATAATTTTTCAATTATGGCATTATTTTTCATGCTAGAAGATTTTATTTTTAAATAAATTCCACAATGATTTTTATGCAAAACTACTTTTCAAAAACTTGTTCCAAAGCTATGAACTCTACAAATTAAAAATATAAATATCTACCTATTCTGTTACATTCAAATAACACTAAATACAGGGGTCATGGGATGGAAAGAACCACAGGCTAACTTCTCTTATTAACAAGGAAAGGGGCAGGTGCTGGTGGCTCACTGCTTTAATCTTACCTATCCAGGAGATTGAGGTCTGAGGATAGAGGTTGGAAGCCAGCCTGAGTAAGAAATTGCATGAGAAACAGATGCTGGAGGGGATGTGGACAGCAGGGAACTTACTGCATTGTTGGTGGGAGTGTAAACTTGTTCAACCACTTTGAAAAGCAGTATGGAGGTTCCTCAAAAGACTCCACATAGAGCTCCCCTATAACCCAGCAATCCCACTTCTGGGCATTTACCCAAATGTTCACAAACAAGACCATACTAAAGCTACCAGCACAACTATGTTTATTGCAAAATTATTTACTATAGCTAAGATATAGAACCAACCCAGATGCCCCTCAGTAGATGAATGGATCAAGAAAATGTATCTATATACAATGGAATTCTATGCCTCCATCAGAAAGAATGGCATTGCCCCATTTGTTAGGAAATGGAAAGGCTTGGAAAAAATTATATGAAGTGAAGTAAGCGAGGCCCAAAGAAACATAGGTCCCATGGTTTCCCTTATTTGCAATAACTAGTATATGTCTAAGTCTAACAGAAAAGGTCAGATAAATTGATGTTAGGGAAATGAACCCTAAGATATGTATTCAAATGTTTTTTTTCTTTCATGCGATTGTTTCTAACACATTTATAAGATGATTTCTTTGTTGCTTTGTATGTCCCTCCCCCATGGTATAACCCCTGCTTTCACTGTATTTGATGTTGGTATAATTTGTGGAGGGGAAGGGGAAAAACAAATCGTTTAAATAGGGATACACGTCAACCCATTGCAACAATGAGATGTACAAGTTGTTATGTCAAAAACAAACTTTACAACTTTGGTGCGGGGGTGGGGGGAAGATTGGTGGAGGGTGGGGGGAGGATGGGAAGGGATGGGAAGGGGAAACAAAGGAGGAGGCTACAATGCTTGATAAGAAATGTACTTATTATCTTGCCCATGTAATTGTAACCCCTCTGTACAGTATTTTCACAATAAAAAAAAAGAAATTCCATGAGACTCTTATCTCCAATTAAACATCAAAGAAGCCAGAAGTGGGGCTGTGGCTCACGTGGTAGAGCAATAACTTTAAGGCAAAAACTCAAGGACAGGCCCTGAATTTAAGCCCCAAGACTGGTGTACACACACACACACACACACACACACACACACACACACACAAAATTAAAAACCAAGTGAAGGGATAAAATAGAAAGCATCTAAGGGCATAGAAGAGAGCCAGAAACTCAGAATCAAACCAATTTGACCCTGGACAAGTTATACAATCTCATTAAATTTCAATGTACTTATTCAGAAAAAAGAAACTCATACTCCCTTCATAATTAATATGAATATTAAAATAAAGCCATATTTAGTGTATAAAACACTGAAACAAAAAGCAGTTATTAATTCAGCATGGCCAACCCTAGTATAATATAATGCAATCATATGTAAAAAGTGCCTACAACATTATGCTTTCCCAAGTGAAAATTAACAAAAAGAATCAGATTGAATTTGCATATGTGGTGTGTATATGTGGGGGGGTTGGGTGGGTATGGGTGTATATGCACACGAACATGTGTGCCCACACCCATGCACACATGCCCTTATGCCTGAGGCTTGAACTCAGGTCCTGGGCACTGTCCCTGAGCTTTTGTATTCCAGGCTAGTGCTCTACCACTTGAGCCACAGATCCACTTCCTTCTTTTTGCTGGTTAATTGGATATAAGAGTCTCGTTACTCTTCTGCTCAAGCTGGCTTTGAAATTCAATCCTGAGATCTCAGTCTACTGAGCAGCTAGGATTACAGGTATGAGCCACTGGCACCCAACTGCAATTGAACATTTAATTCAGATCATGTTCCCTGTATCTCAAACTTTCAGAAAATACAAGACAAAAATAAGTTTCAGAATAACATTCATAACAAAAAATATGAGATAAATTGCTAAGCACAGTATATCTCACAAGTTAGTAGACACATAACTGTACAATAATGCTCACAGAGAATGCAAACAGCAAGTTCAAGGCAATGGCTATCTCTGAGGGAGAGGGAAAGGCAATGGGATTAAGGGGCTCTTTAATAGCAAACCATATGGCAACAACTGAAATTGAAAACAAGATGGTAAAATATTTACATTCTATACATGTGGCTTACATGGAGTTTATTATATTAGCTGTCAGATTTTCCATATACCAGAAGTAATTCACAACAGAAAGTCACAGGGCCTTTCCCAGTATAAACAGTAGCTGATCTAGAGATGCCCAGGAGTAGGGATGGAGATGGAGGACTTGGATAAGAGGGTTTGGAAATGAAATGGCTAAAGGAATAAGCAGGCGGGGTATAGAAAAGGAGTTCTTCTCTGACTCTTAGAAACCGAGAAGCCACACTGATCTCAAACATTAAGGAAAGAATTGAGCTATCTAAGACATGAAGAGGTTATTAATGATTCATGACTAATTTGTTAACCAGGTTACTGAATAGGCGGTATATTATCAAAAGATATTATTAGATGACAAAAAAAGTACTTACTACAACCCCACTCTTGGTGGTAGTTTCTCTGAATGTGAAGTTGCAAATTGCCCAGGCTAAATAGTATGTGGACATGAGAGGAGTCTGTGCAAAGTGATCTGTTACCCATCCATCTTCCTCAAACACGGACGTTTCCACTGGCATGTTGGATAGAGATAAATAAGTTGCTTGATGTTTGATGCTGATCTTGAAAGTAGCCTTGTAGATTGGCTCATCAAAACATGGGAATGCCTTTCTGGCATGGGTAGGTGAAAACTGAGTAACACCAAGGAATCTGGAGAAAAAAAAAAGAAAAGAATATTTCAATTACATTTGCATCTTAAGTTAGGTTATGACCACATGACATGCTTTAGCTCAGAGTGCATTTTGCCAAATCAGAAAAAATGCTGTTATTTTTGTAACCAAGCCTCACTGCGTGGATAGCATAAAATGATTTTTATGTCATATACTGTCCCAATAGTAAAAGTTCTTCAGGAAATTTGGTGTCTTAGCTAAACATTAACCCCAGAGCAGCACTTGCTGATTTTCAAATTTTATTGTGGCAACTGGGCGTTGGTGGTTCACACCTGTAATCCTAGCTATTCAGGAGGCTGAGATCTGAGCGTATCCTGGTTGGTAGCCAGCCTGGGTAAGAAAGTGCCCACACGAATCTTAGCTCCACCACTAAAAAGCTTGAAGAGGATCTGTGGCTCAAGTAGTAGAGTGCCAGCCATGAATGAATTAAGTTCAGGGACCCTGAGTATCAAGCCCCAGAATCAGCACAAGAAAAAAAATCAAGTTTAACTCCAATAGCAGTTTAAAGCTTACAGAAGGAAAGTGGAGGTGAAGTCCCATCACTGTGCATATCTTGCATCAGCCAATAAATAAACAGCAGCCGCCAACTTACAGCATGCTTCCCCTCTCTTAAAGTCCAGTAATAAACATTCAGAGAGTCCAGAGATCATGTGTGTGCTGAAGAGTCCAATAGTTTCCCCTTATCTGTGGCTTCACTGTCTGAACTCTCTGTTCTCCACAATAAACCACAAGCCCAAAATATCACTTTATGCAGAGACAAACAGATACGTTGGGAGAGAATATTCATATAACTTTTATTACAGTGCTTATTATAACTGTTCCATTTTATCACCAGTTATGGTTTTTAATCTCTCAGTGTATCTAATTTATAAATTATACTTTATTGGAGGTATGTATAGACAGGGAAATTTAGAATACAAAAAGGTTCAGGATTATCCATGAGTTCAGGCATCCACTGTACACACACATATGTAGACACACATAAATAACACTGAGGCATGTTAGTAGAATGAGTATACAATAAATATCGGTGTAATAAATATGCCAGTGTGTATACATATGCATGGAATGCATTTGTGCTTTTAGATCAAGGTGCATCTCATTAAAACTCTAGAACCAACCTCCACACTCTTTCACAGCCCAAGGTCACAAATTAAATACTTGAAGGACACACTTCTAATTAAGAAATCATTCATGAAAAAGGTTAAGCTTTTGCGCCACATATAGTGGCTTGCATTCATCATCCAAACTACTCAAGAGGCAGGAAATCAGAACAATCACATTACAAGGCTATTCTAGGCAACAGTGTTAGTAATGCACCCAACTCAACAAACAATCTGCATGATGTTTTACAACTGCAATACCAGTTATGCAGAGTTGTAAGTAGGACTGTGGTGTGAAGTTAGCCATACAAAAAGCATAAAATAAGTCTGAAACCTAACTAAAGCAAAATGGGCTGTGTGGCTCAAATGGAAGAACACCTGCCTAGAAAGAGAGAGACCCTGAGTATAAACCCCAATGCTGCTAAAGAGAGAGAGAGAGAGAGAGAGAGAGAGAGAGAGAGAGAGAAAGGAAGGAAGGAGGAAGAAAGGAAGGAAGGAAGAAAGAAAGAAAGAAAGAAAGAAGGAAAGAAGGAAAGAAAGAAGGAAAGAAGAAAATGCTTTAAAATGGTTGCTACTTAGAGGCCAGATGTGGTGGCTCATGCCAATAATTCCAATTACTGAGAATGTAGTAATCAAGGGGATCATCATTTGCAGCCATCCTAGGCAAAATTAGCAAGATCTCATCTCAAAGAAGCAGCTCGGTGTGGTGGAATATACCTATGATTCACAGTAGCTCCTAGGTAAGAAGGTCATAGTCCAAGGCTAGCCCAACTCAAAGTGCAATTCTATCCAAATAATAACTAAAGAAAAAGAGGGATGGATGTGGCTCAAGTGGTAAAGTGCCTGCCTAGCAAATGTGAGGCCCTGAGTTCAAACCCAACACACACACACACACACACACACACACACACACACACACTAGCTATACAACTTGATATAAGGTGTGTTAGTATCAGACCATAGAATATTACTGAGTTCTAATCTTTTAGACTAGTTCCTTCATAAGGAATTAAGCACTATTCCCTTCTCTATCATCTAGACCATACGTGGTTAATCGAACATGACACACTTTTCCACTAACCTCGAACTTGGCCTCAAAATTATTCTCAGCACAGGATTTCAGGCAGCTGCTACCAATCAATACGGGTTGACATGTGTATTGAATCTTACTGGCTGTTCTTGACTCAAGCCAGGAAGCATAAATATTCACAACATTTCAAAATTAAGGAGTTTAAATATAACATTGAGGGCATACTTTTTTTAAGTATAGCTTTGAAGTAGAGAAAAATAAGGTGTTGGAAAGACTGATTGTATACTTATCTCTTAGGGAGGGAGTTTGAGAGTTATCTTGGGAACAGTGCTGGCCTGCTATTCACCAGACTTGCTTAAGTCACATAACTGTCTAAGCTTCTATTTTCCTTAGGAGAAAGAAAACAATAATGTTTTTCTTGGCTTTCCTTACAAAACTCTCCTGATGGCAATATGAGATAATATATGTGAAAGAGTTTTTAACTATAAATTCTCATGCAAATACAAGGTTAAAGGTGGAAGAAATATTCGAAACAAATTGTCCACTTCCTGTAAATTTCTCAAGTGAAAAAGGAGATTCAGCAAGGTTAAGTGGTTTGTCCAAAGATACAGAGAGAACTAACACATAGCTGGTGACCTTTCAAATGCAGTAAAATTAATTCTTATCCATAATTCATAAATAATGTTTTAATTCAACTATTATGTAACAAAGACTCTTCAAATTTACCAGAATCATAGCTTTTGAATTTTTGCTGAATGAAAATGTCAGAACCTTTAGGTTAAAATGCACTCATTTCTAATTTTGCCTTCCTATGCCTTTATCTCACATAATGCTAGTGAACCTTATCTTTCAATTTATTAATTGAAACATCTACTAAGCTTGGCATTTATCTCCTGGGGCTATTTAAAAGATATCCATGGAATTTTATGCATAAAATCATGTTCCCTTTTAACACTAACGTATCTGAGGACTGTAATTCCAGTCTCTTGACAGCTATTGTTTCCTATGTACAAGCTGAATTGGGTACTTGGTAGAAATTTTTTAAGGTATAAAAACATCTGTCCTTAAAAATCTTTGCAACCATATTTTTAAAACTTTTCACAGACACACATGCCAAGCAAAAGTTCTACAAGAGTTGAACAGAGAAGTTACAATGAGAATATTCTAAAGTAAAAATCAAAGGTGTTATTGAAATTAAGCAATTAACGGGTGGGAACTTACTAGATAGAGATCTAAATGCCTCTGTGCTAATAAGAAATTAATAATAAATACTTATGTAGAAGAAATGCTTTGTGTGGTCTCTTTCTCCTTCTCTTAGTAAATAAACATGTTTGGGAAGGTAGCAATTTAAATAGCTGATCCTCAGGGTTGAAAAATAAAACTATCAAGATGCCTAGTACTTCTGCAATTATTATTCTCCATGAATTCATTTGCACAGTGTACATCTTGGCAGAGAGGGCTACCATATATTCTGATAATGTCTAAATGAGGAAATATCAATTTCACAGTCTGACACCTGAGAATGACTGTAGCTGAATTTCAATTCAGTATTTAAAAAAAAAAATCCAAAGTCCCCGGATAAATAAAAGCAGTCGGACTAGATTACATTTAAAGTCTTTGCCAAGCTTGTGATCATACAACCAGACAAAAATTAAAAATAAAATATCCCTCACACTTGATGAGGTGCTTTACAAATGTTATCTTACCCTGCTGTTAAGTACATTTTCCTGCAAATTACCCATCTTAATTATCTGTTTTCTTTTTCTTTTAGTTTTCAATACTCAGAAGTAACGATTAAATATATATGATTCCTTCCTACAAGGAATTTATTTCTCTAACAGAACAAATTTAATGTATGCCTTAACAGTCATAATGCTAAAGCCATGATACAGAAAGGAAAGGTGTGAAGCACTGAATTCTGCTTAGGCAGAGTTTCTCAACCTCCTCACGATTGACATTTCAGGCTAGATAATCATTCACTGTGAACGCTGTTGTGTAGGATGGTCAGCAATATCCCTGACCTGTACTTCAGCAGGTGGGATTATCCTCGATGAGAAACATCTGGCAAAGTACTCCGAGAAGGCCTTACGGGCCTGGAAGCATAAGAATTGGTCTGGAAACCTGGATGGAAGTGGAAAGGTCAGAAATGGGTGGAGAAATGAGTGGGTTGGTGAGAGGAAGCATAGAAATAAAGATTTAAGAGAGTTTGGGCACACCTAGGAAGTCAATGCCCAGCCCTCTGTTTTGCAGAGTCTAATTCTATCAGATCTCTGTAATCATCTAACACTGGCTCACCCTGAGACTCTCTTTGCAACAGAGAGAGCCAGTGTTAGGTCAGTGCCCTCAACAGACCACAATGCCTATATGATTTTAACAATATAATTATACCTCATGGCCATACAGTTTTTGTTTCCCTTTAATTGATGGAAGTGAGACCTCTTCTTACTGTCATGAGAATCATCAGAGTTCTTTAGAAAGGGAGATTTAGAAAAGCAAATAATGAATTGTATGTAATACATATTATTTGCACGTTATTAATATTCATATATATACATAGGTATATATCTGTGTATTAAATACAGCAAAAAGTAAAACAAAACAAAAGGTAATGGGGCAAGTATTTTGGTATCTGTCTCCTGCTTTCTCAAATAAGATCATTGTTATCTTTTAACAAATACCTAATTACCATAAAAAATTCTACTTCCAAAAATGACATTCTGGAAGTGTCAACTCCAAGAATGTCACTTTAGCATAACTAAAAAAAGTGACTAACACACATGTATTGTAATTTTCTCCTATCTAAAATAAATTACTTGATTGTCTTAACAATTTGTCTATTTGACATTTTGGATGAGCTGAGAAGTAGGCCTTAAAGCTCTGTGCTGCCTCTGAAGGATAGCAGAGAATTGATTTCTTCTTAATTCTGCGGAAGTTCAGTAGGCAAGTTCCTTTGTGTCAAGTCATTATGATAACATTCAGCAGAAGTCATGTATTAACGTTGGCTGATCCTGCCAACAAATTGTAGTATGGGATACAATACAATTTCTGTTCCACTATTTTCCATTTGCCTTTTCAAAAGGGTAAAATATACAGACAAAATTGGTAGGGGAAAACCAAAGGAGGAGGCAATAACGCTTGATAAGAAATGTACTCATTACCTTGCTCATGTGATTGTAACCCCTCTGTACAGTATTTTCACAATAAAAACTTATTTAAAAAAATAAGCATTTGCATAACACTGCTAGCACTCAGATTGATACATGACTTTTCACTATGAGTTTCACCAAAACCAAGACAACCTCACAAATGGCCTGGATTATTTGACAGCTCTTCATTTTGGCCTCATCTACAACTGTCACATGTCTAACATAATGAAAAAAATAATAATCCATGGTAATTGTCATTTGGCCTAGGATTACAGTAGTTTAAGATTGTTAATTTAAAAGAAAAATACTTCTAAGACCTAAGGCCAGTTCCAATGGACCATCTGGTTACTTTTCAACTGAATGGAAGAAACGGATTTGTAGAAAGTCAGAGAAGTTGCATATGTCCCATTAAAATGAACTAAGTTACAAGGTCATGGAAGCTACGCATGTCTCATTTAAAGTTAAAGTTGTTGATCAAAATGCAAATTGTTACTCCATGACAAAACATTTGAAGCCAAAATGGGTTGTTTTTGAGACTGTGTGTTTTTATGTACTTCAATGAGTCATTAAACCTCTGCCATTGCAAAAGAGAAGTACTCCTGCTGAATATTCAATGCTACAGCAAATGTGTAGTCTATTTTTTAAATAACCATTCTAGTAAACTAAAAAGCATAATGCAATAATGCCAGCAATATGTATGTAGGAAGTGGTGCATATGTGAATAATCGTGTTATAAAAACACAGCATAATATTCATAATTGTTTTCCCATTTAGGTAGTACTAACTATCCTTATCAAAAATGGGTACTGAATACCAGATCACCACTGAAAATAAAGAGGATTATAATGCACTAAAACTACTTTATCAGGTCATACTATGAAGTTCTCATGAGAATAAATAAACTTAGCATCCAATACTCATTTATTTTAGAAGGGAAAAAAGTAAAGCATGATGTGAATCTTCTAAAACACTGCTGTTATGAAAACTTATGGAAAGTCTTGGGAGCAATAGCTGATGACTGATGCCCATTCCCTTGACACGTGGGGCTTTTCTGCTCCCTACACCAACACCATCCTTGACCTTCACCATCTGGTTCTTGCTATTATTCTTTCTACTGATTGTCAGCAGTGCCATCATCAGAGAGCTGGAAATCTCTTTTATTTCCCTTCATTTTTCTGCTCCCTCAAGCCTCTCCATCTCACAAGGTTTGGTCCAAGCTTGGGGTTTCTGTAGCTGTAAAATACCAATCTTTTTCCCTCTCTTTCTTTATGACAGGCTCTGCTTCTGCCTCTCCTTGCCTCCCTGAACTCTGTGTAGAAGGAGCAAAACTCTTGCTTAGGAATCAAAGGAATGAACACAAGGAGACAACGGCCCCACTGTCTGGCCAGCGAGGGAAAACTCCAGACCAGGAGCACTGGCCTCCCATTACATTACATCTCAGAGAGAAGATGTCCAGCCAGGTAAATCAGATTGTGTCTTACTCACAGAAGCGCTTACCAAGTGTCAGACACTGTTCTCAGTGCTTTGATACACATGCACTCTTTACAGCAAGCCTATAAAAGAGAAACACGTGGTCCCATTTTTCAGATGAGGACCCCAGATACATAAACTTGACCAAGGTCATAAAGCTAATCAGTGACAGCGAAATATAAAGCCATGCAGTCTGGTTGCAGAAAGCCTACTAGTGGGAAGAAAATGAACTCTCTCTCTCTCTCTCTCTCTCTCTCTCTCTCTCTCTCTCTCTCTCTCACACACACACACACACACACACACACACACATACATAAACATTCATATTCACAACTCTCATACACACATGCACATACTTTTCCACAGCAATAAAAACTTGAATATTATTCTTAAAAGAATAATATTGGAAAGGTCAGATAAGATGATATTAAGCCAAATAAACCCCAAGATAGGGACACAAGTGGTTTTTTTCTTCCTTGCTATTGTTTCTAATGTATTTATAAGGTACCATGTGATTTTTTTTTGTGGCTTTGTATGTCCCTCTCCAACAGTATAACCCCTGTTTTCACTGTATTTGATATTGGTATAATTTGGGGAGGGGAAGGGAAAAAATCATTTCAATAGGGATACAGATTGATCCATTGCAACAATGAGATGTACAAGACACTACGTCAAAAACAAATTTAGGCCAGGGCAGGGTAGAGGGAGGGTGGGGGAGTAGCTGAGGAGATGGAAGGGAAGGGATGGTAGGGGAAAAACAAAAGAGGAGGCAACAATGCTGGATAAGAAATGTACTCATTACCTTGCTCATGTAACTGTAACCCCTTTGTACAGTATTTTCACAATAAAAAACTTAATTATAAAAAAGAATAATATCAGCTGGGCACAGTGGCACATGTCTGTCATCCTAGCTACTTGGGAGGCAGAGATCAAGAAGATTGAGATTCAAGAGTAGCTGATGCAAAGAGTTAGTGAGAATCTCTCAATCAACAAGCTGGGCATGGTGATACATGCCTCTGACCTTAGCTGTGGAGAAAGGGCAAGCCATAGGGTTGAGAACCTTTGTCTCAATGAGTCTCAGACAGAAATATAAGATCCAACCTAAAAAATAATTTTATAAAGCCCAAAGGACTGAGGCATGGCTCAAGTCATAGAGCATCTGCCTGTGCCATGTGAGGTCCTTCTTTAAAACCCCAGTATCACCAAAGTACATGAGAAAACAATAACAATATAAATAAAAGTACTTTTAAAACTTCTTTCCCTTACCTAAACTCTGATGGTCAATTATGAGGAACAATCTGAATAGCTGCAGTAAAAACTTCATACTGAAAAATCACCTGAAAGGTATGGGGGGTGGGGGAAGGGAAGGGAAATGGGAGGAGCATCTGATCATATCATCCCCACACAACAGGAGTCTGTGCTAACTGAAGGCCAAGACATTCCAAACAATCACATTGTGTGTGTGTGTGTGTGTGTGTGTCTCTCTCTGTGTGTGTGTGTGTGTGTGTGTGTGTGTGTGTGATGTATGACTGCACTGAGACTTGAACGCAGGGTCTGGATGCTGACCTTTTGCTTTCTCCACTAAAGGGTGGCATTGTACTACTTGAACCACAGCTCCACTTCTGACATTTGGTGCTTAAATTGGGATAAGAGTCTCCCGAATTTTCCTGCCTGGGCTGGCTTCAAACCTTGATCCACAGATCTCAACCTCTCAAGTAACTAGGTTTACAAGCATGAGCCACGGGCACCCTGCTTCATTCATATAATCTTCTTTTACTCCTCCATTATTCAGTTGTTCTTGTTTATGAATCATCTCACATTGTCCAGGAAAGTGACAAGAACAGGGAATGTTTTTCTCTTTTGAATTTTCCCAAGTTCTGGCAAAATTCTAACCATGAGAGACAGCCTTTTTTTCCTCTAGTGGTAGAAATAGGATGGCACAGCTCTGAAAACTCTCTGAAAGAACTAAGCTTCTGCTGAAAACCTTGGGAGGGTGTAGAGAATATGCAATAGAGTAGGGAATAATGGTGAGGATGGAAATGATGGTGGTGGTAACAACAGTTATCATGGCTCACGATGAAGGAATAATGCTTTGTCTTCATGTTTGAAAAGTAAACTAGTTTTCACCATTTTTGTATCTCTCTTTTTGTTGTTTTTGTTTTAAAATATTTGGATTTAAATTCAGGGCCCCACACTGGATCATATTTCATTACCTGAGCCACACCTTCGGCCCGTTCTTGCTTTAGTTATTTTTTTTCCTCATCAAGTCTTTTATTTGTTTTTGCTCAGGGCCTGTCCCAGATCCAAGCCTCCTACCTATGCCTCTCACATAGCTGAGACCACTGAACACCATGATGCCCAGTTTGTTGCTTAAGACAGGGTCTGGATAAGATTTTTCCCAGGCTGGCCTCAATCCTCACAACTGGGACTCTTGGGTAGCTGTTTTAGAAGCATGACCCACCACACCTGGCTCTATGTTATTCTTTGCTTGAGTAGGTGCATCGTTCTCTCGAAATCTTAGCCAAATGTCTTCATCTTTAAGCAAAAGTACATTGCCCTGTAGCCTTGTCTCAAGCCTATACACACACACACATACCAGCAAAGTAAGTTTAAAGAAAACAAATATACAGTGCAAAGCAAATATTGGGAGAAGAAGCAAGGAGGCGATCATTGTTTGAGAGAGATCTAGAACAGAAAGACCCTGTTGAAGCTGTACTGACTAAATACAAACACATCAAACTCTTTTAACTTCTTGAACTCTTTCAGAGAGGCTGTATATTTTATTACTATCTCATGTGATCAAATCAGATAGAGCATAGAAAAACATGATAAGATAAACACCAATTGTTTTCTGACTATATATGATATATGTGTGTATATATGCATATATGTATACATACATATTAGATTTAGTTCACATTTTGAATTAGATTTGGTGACATTTTGACTTGAAACCAAAATTCAGCACTAGATTTGGTTTAGCCATATGGCTATGTGTACCTACCAAAAAACAGTGGGCTAATTCCATCAAGGAGTCATATAAAAAATCTTTCACAGAAACAAATGGTTCTCAAGATTTTTTCAGTTCACAGTGTTCTACAGAGGGCAAAAAGCCATGCACACCCCCACTTGCTCATAGAAAAGTCACCAAAAGGAACAGGAAAAAGAGGCAGCTTTCAACATAAACTCAATGTGGTGCATTCCTTGCTTTTAGTAACTATCACAATTATTAAGTCATTCCAGAAATCATATATACATATATATTATGTATATATATATATATATATATATCACAAACTAGGCACTCCAGTACCCCCAAAACAGTATATGTGTACCTAGAGAAAACTATTCTGCAGGTTCACCCAAGATTTTGGCCAAAAAAAGAGTCCCAATTTTCTCTGAGAACTGCAATAATTATTTTCTCATCTTACTCTGAGATCACGGTTTCTTTCTAAACACCCTTTATAGGGAAAAAAAATTCTATTTTTATTCTGTCTTCTGTCACTTTGGCATGTTATAGACCCAATCAAAGTTTGTCAAAGAAAAAGCAGTCTCTTTTGAAAATGAATAAAATGTTCATTTACTTTGGGTAAATTTCCTCTTTCAATCTGACCATCTGGATCTAAATTAAGGTACCCTACTTTGAACATGGGTGTGCACACCATCTGGCTACCCCAAAGCAGCGATTACTTCAGGTAAATGAACACTTTGCCTAATCCTAAGCAAGTTTATTCTCCTCTAAGAGACTGTGGTATAAATACATACACCTTTTATCTGCCTGCCTACACACCTTGTTGAGAAAAAAAGTAAATGTGTGCTCCATTTACTGGAGATAATTTACTGCTTGTGTATAAACATCTCAACATTTTGAGAATTTACTTTATTCCAGTATTCAACAAGTGATGAGTTTTCTCTTTAGCCAAATGAGTATCAGTGAATGGAGGATGTTGAGATGTTGGGGAATCCTGGTACTGGTGGGCAAAGCTTCTGTTCTAACCTTTGTTCAATACAGTATAGAAACCAGCACCTGGGAAGTTTTCCCTGTATGACAGAATCAAGCATCTTCCAACACCCAATGGAAGAAGAATTTTTTCCAGTGTTCAAAGATACAGAGCAAACAGCAGAATCTAATTTTACTGTTCTCATTGAAATGTCTTCTCTCTGACATAGGAGCCTTAAGACAGAATTAGGTTGACAGGGTGTTAGTGAGTTATGGTTTCCACAAAGGCTAAATAAAGTGGGCTAAGTTGTAGTATTGCTCATCTAAATATTTCCAGTTGATGATGGTTTAAATATGTGTTTTCATGATCAAAATTAAACTATAATTTAATTGGCAAAAAAAACCCTGATGACAACCAAAGATCAAGATACTTAATCATTAATTAAATGTAAATTCACTTTCTGTCTGTGTCGTTTTGGAAAGTGAGTTTTGAAATGCCACTTTCCATTGCATTTGGAGGGCAAAAACATCACCAATAAAAGTTCCAGCCCTGGCAGAGTTCCTACCATCAGTCTGTTCTAAAAATGCTCCATGTAGTCTTGGAGACAAAAACACCAACAGTGAAAGTTTAATATATAGAATTTTGACATAATTACGAAATGTTTTATTAGGTTTCTTTTGCCTTATCGACTCCAGTAGGAACAGCCAAGAAATGATCCAATTCACTCTGACATGGAAGAGAGGAGAGAGAAAGAGGAACAAGGACTTACTGGAGGATGCTAGTTAGAAATTAGAAGTATTATAGGGTCACTAGGACACTGGGATGCAGAGTTAGACACCCATGTACTAGCTTAAACTTCCAGCCAAATTGTTTACATCCTTGGGGAAAACAGAAGAAGAGAGTTTAAATACAAATATGCTCTCGGGGTACAAATAATCAGTTATAGGTCAAGCAGGAACATCTGGTCTTTTTGAAGAGTCCTCTTAATTTGAAAGCACTGACCAAAACAAGCTCAGTTCTGCCAAATTCATTTTGGCATGACTTGAAAAACAGGATTTCAGGGAGTATGTGTTGCACCACAGCAAGATTTATCGGTAATGATGTGTAACTCCCACTATTGATGTTTCGACAGGACAAGCTTGTTTCTACACATCACATGCAAATTTTCCTCCTATGCTTTCCCTGCACAACTGATCTGATTGTGGGTTTAAAGAATGCTTTCAATCTGTAGTCTTTAGAACATGTTAGAAGGCTAAATTATCCATGCATGACCTTAGATGTTAGACAGTTAGGTAATTGATAAATTCACCTGCAGGTTGTTTCCCCAGCCTCTTACACAATAACTTCTTTAGAGAGTTTTCAAACACATGAGCCCTGGGTTAGGGCTCTCCAATGACAAGCCTGCTGACCTCAGATAACTGGTGCTCCTTTGAGCCCTAGTTTTCTGCTGTGGGGACAATCACCGGAGGAAACTTGAGGCTCAGCCTGATTACTTGCTAATCACCATCATTTCCGTCGTTGTCAATTTCATTTTTAAGTTCATTTTGGTTGTCCACCTGTCCTATAAGCCAGTTAATTCAGCAAACATTATTTCAGATTCATTGGATTAGAGCCAAGAGCAAGAATCACTTTCATTCATTCAACAGTATATTTGAAAGCTACAGGAAGCTCATGAGAGTTTAGCATTCATAGTGAACACTACATGCCAGGCACAGGGTTAAGTGTTTCTCAAACACTGATTCATAAATGTATGCATCTATCTTGTAAGGAGAGTATGATTATTGTTATCACCAAGTGAGAATAAAAGGTATGGGCTCTCAGCCAGGTGCTGGTGGCTCAGGGCTATAATCCTAGCTACTTAGGAGGCTGAAATCTGAGGATTCCAGTTCCAAAGCCAGCCTGGGGAAGGAAAATCTGTCAGATTGTTATCTCCAATTAACCGCCAAAAAGCTGGAAGTGGAGATTGTGGTTCAAGTAGTAAAGCACCAGCTTAGAGCTAAGGTATAGTGCCCAGGCCCTGAGTTGTACGCCATTACCCAGTAGACACACACACACACACACACACACACACACACACACACAAACATGAGCTCTAGAGACAAACTACCTGGTCTAAATCCTTGCTCTACCAGCTCACTCTATAGCCTGGGTCAGCTTGTCTGATGTGTCTCAACACAGGGAGTGCTAATAATTGTGTTGGCCCCATAAGGAACTTGCCTTGAACACTAGAGGTAATCTGGCATAGTCAGGAACTGACAGTTCAGATTAAAGTCTTTCCTCAAAACTTGACCACAGCTAGAGGGCCGGCAAAGACTCCAACACAAGTAAAAAATAAAAATAAAAAATAGATTACCCAACTCTCAACCTCAGCCTATGTACTCCCTACCTAACAAGACTTTGGAGACTGTCCGTGAGCTTCCCTTCCCATCATTTCCAGAGGCGCAACTCCAGATCAAACAACTGGAGTCACCCAACCTTAGTAGACGGCTAGAATCACTTCTCCCTGACTTTGTCTGTGGCAGCTGCCCTTGAACCTGGCCCTGGCAATTGCTTGTTTGCTGCCCTGAACCGCAACTTGTGATTTTGGAAAACTTTATATAGTCAAAGCCCATCCTCTGCTCGGTACCTGCCTTTGGTTGGGGTTACAACTACTTACTAAACTAATAGTCAGGCGAGGTGGGCATGTTTCGAAAAGGCTGTCTAAAACCGAGTGGCTCTGCTACCCTATAGTCTTTGGTGCCCAACTATTTCCCCTGGTCAGTAACCTGGCAGGCTTTGCATGTGAACCTGGCCCAACTCTGCTAATAGGCTCTCCTTTAGAAACCAGCACGCCCTGCTGGCGACATAACTTTGGCCTGGAGAGGAAAGTCCCGACTAGAGGAAGGGACTACATTCTTTGGTTAGTGGAAAGACCATAGAATCGGCAAGCAGTAACAGACCAGGCATCTGGGGGACAATCCTCCGAAGGTTCTGGGTGAGGGTCCCACCTCTCCTTTCCCTCACACCTCCACCTCCCGGGATTTCCTGGATCTTGGAAGCCGGCCTGGTTCCCCGAGGTCTCCCGCCGCTCAGCGGGGTGGGGCGGCGCAGGGCACCGCCTCCCTCCGTACCTTCTCTCCCCGTGGAGCACGTAGGAGCTGCGGAAGAAGCCCAAAAGCTCGTTCTCGATCAGCGCGTTGTAGATAATCTTCAGGTTGTAATTCCTCTGCGCGTCCAGGGTCCTGTTCAGTACTACTACTAAGACCTGGGTTTTAGGGTAGAGGAAAAAACCGGCCACGGGCACCGCCCCGGATGCCCGGTCCTCGGCCACTTGCACCTTCTCCACCGTCACCCGGGAGGCGTGCAGCACCACGTAACGGGTGGCGTTCCGGCACGCGATCTCCACGTTGACCTCCCCGGAGAAGGTGAAGTTCTCCATGAAGGCGGTGAGCATCAAATTGTAATGCAAAGGTTTGAAATGACCGGATAAGCGCAGCTGCGTCCATGGCTGCCACTGCTCTCGATCGTCTTCCGACGGCGGCGGCCGCGGCGGCGGCGGCTGGGGAGATGGGGGGCCGGGGATGGCTACCCCGCTTGTCTCGGGCTGCATGGAGTCCCCGCCGCCGCCGCCGCCGCCGCCGCCGCCGGTGTGATGGTGGTGGTGATGGTGGTGGTGGTGGCGGCGCCGGGGTGATCCCGGGAGACTACCATTGCTCCCGCGCTCCGGAAAGCCCGCGGGGCCCCCGTCGGTGCCTGGCACCGCATTTGCCCCACACTCGTCGAAGCGCAGGCTAAGCAACACGGCCAGCATGGTGACTGCCAGCAGTGCCACGATGGACACGGCGAAAGCCAGCACGAGCCGTTTGTGCACCGCGATGTGGCGCTCGGTGGTGCGGGGTCTCACTCCCACCGAGTCTGCCCAGGGGTCTGAGAGCCCCCTGCCGCTGGCCCGGAGCGCGGCGGCGGTGGCGGCCGCATCCTCGGCCATGGTGCGGGCGGCAAACGGTGAGCTTCTCTTCTCGGCCCCCTCCTCCTCCTCCTCTCCCTTCTCCTTCTTCTTCCTCCTCTTCTTTTTCTTCTTCTTCTTTTTCTTCTCCTCCTCTTGCTCCCCACGCTCGCCGTCCAGGGCCATCACACCGCCTCCTTCTCTTCCCCCGCCCCCTCGGCCACCCCCCGCGGGCGGGCCACCCGGGCCAGCGCCGCCGCCGCTGTCATCAGAGAGCGCACGCGGCCCGAGGGCGCTACGCCGCCTTGGGGACCCTGGGGGTGCCGGCTGGGGGTGGGGGGGTTGGTTCTTTTAGGATCGGCTCAGGCCGCGGGTCCCCATCAGCCCCGCCTCTCCCAGGACGGCAGCCGTGGCTGAGACGCGGCGAGTGGGGCGGGTGGGGGGGTGGCACACCGCTTCTGGGACGCGCCCAACTTGGAAAAGCGTCTGGATCGCCCGGTGTGTGCGCTCCGCGCTACTTGTGGGGCGAGCACCCCGCGCCCCGAGCGCCTGCTGCTCACCCTGCACCCCACCCCACTCCCCGTGCGCCCGCGGCCCCGGGGCTCTCCAAACCCGCACGGCGCGCTCTCTCGCCTGCCTTTCCTCCGGAGCTGTCCAACCCGCTCAAGGCGGGGAGGACCTGGAGCGCTGCGGGGGGAGGAGGGAGGAGAGGAGAGAAGCGACCGTGCGGGGAGGGAAGTTAGGGTTCTGCTGGCACCCCCACCTCACACACACACACACACACACACACACACGCACACACTCCAGACCCGGGCGCCCGGTCCTCTGGGTGGAAGGTGCTCGCCCGCCCTGGGAAGTGGCAGTGGCCGCCGCCGCCGCCGCAGCAGCAGCAGCAGCTTGGGAAGCGCCCAAGCCGCCTTACACCCCGCCACCGGAGAGCAAAGGATGGAGGAGTGATGGAGGGTGACTGGGGTGAAGCAGCCGGAGGAAGTCGGAGGGCGATGGAGCTACGGCCGGCCGGGGATGTGTCCTGGAGAAGAAGCCTTCTCCTGCGCTCTGGATACTTTAAGCAGCAGCGGTGGAGGCAGAGGGCTGGAGGCTGCGGAGCGGACCGAGGCTGTCCGGGGTTCCCGGGTCGCTCGGGCCTCTGGAGATGACAAGTGACGAAGAAGTGTCCGGCCGGGCCATCCACACTTCAGGTAGATGAAGGTTTGCTTCCTATCCCAGAGGGGAGAGTCCAAGTGAGTGTGTGCGAGTACGCGCGTGTGTGTGTGTGTGCGCGCGCGCGTGTGCGTGTGTGTGCGCGTGTGTGGTGTGTGTGTGTGTACACAGGCTTCTGGTCTAGATTGCCAAGTCTACTCCAGCTGCATTCAGGGATTGAAACTCCCCGGGAAAGGCAAAGGAGAGAGGGAGAGAGCGCGGGGAGGCCGGGGAGGCGGCGGCAGGGAGGGAGCGGCTGAGCGGCGGAGACAGGCACTGGGAGATTAGAGAGCTTTTCTCCGCTCGGTCACACCAGACACCCACAGCCACAGAGGGGGTTGCTGAGCCGCCTGCGAGAAGTACATTGTAAATCTTCAGAGCAACAAGACCCGCAGTCACCCCTCTCCCAGGCTCCTTAGTCCCACTGCGGCTCCCCCAGAGGGACCGCTGGCGGACTCTGGAGAGGGAAGGAAGATCCAGCTGGGCCCTTGCCGCTGTGTCAGGTTTCACAGCAGCCGTGCCCCAGAGGATTGTTGGAGGAGTGTATGTCAATGGAAATACATGCTCCAAAACCTGACTACCTATAGTATACCGTATGGTGTAACCAGGTGAGTCGGGGACTCCCATAGCAAAGAAGCCTGAGATGCTTCCAGAACCATAGACCAAAGAAAGAAGACGAAATCCCTGTGGGATAAATGGGGGGGGGTGATTGATTGAAATACAATGCCTATAGAGCAACATTCGGGATCAAACATTGGAGACAGAAAAAACATAACAGTAATAATGGGGATTGGAGCCTCCATGGCTTAGACTTATTACAACAGTGAACGGATAGCCTGTGATTGGTCAGCTTTTCACACGGCCTACCGACAGTGACTTTTCTGCAGCATCCCCGGTGTTATTGGAAATTGTTTCAAGTTTGTTAGTAGAGCTGTTTGCTGACAGCAGAAATTATCCAAACAAATTTATATCCCCTGGGGGAGTCTTTGGGTTCATGTGGGGGGGGAATTTTTGAGTTATTATGAAGAACGTGTGTGAATGGCTGGGATACTTGCCACTCAGAACATGGTAAAGAACCCAAACTAGACAATATTCAGACAACTGCCGCACTGGGTAGCTGACAGCAAAAGATACACTGGTTTCTAATTTTTAACAAAATAAAGGGTAATTGGCTTCAGAGTCAATATTTTAAGTGCATGATATAAAAATATTTCGGATTTTTTTTTTGCACATTTAGTTTCTTAAAATCCTGGTGGCATTTAAAAAGTCATGTCCATCATTATTTTCCCTTGAAAAAAGTAATGTTTTGTGTTGTTGGCTTAGGAGTACTAAAAAGATATAATTAAAATATGGCTTTAAAAAAACATGACCAATAAGAAGATATAAAACCACACATCACAACTCTCATCAACTTTAGTTGAAGAAGCTCTTTTCCTTATCCCCAGATGACTACTTGCTTGATACCATCCATTAGAAATGTCCATTTGAATCATTTCTAAATGATGATGAAAATAAGTACCAGGGTGGGATTTTTAAAACATGTTGTATGTGGGCCGATAGCAACAGACCAAAGGAAATGCCACATTCTGTTCACGTTACTTTTTTTTGCTCTGTTTTTAAATGTCTATGCTCTCGCTGTCCATATGTGTCTGTCTATATGCATTTTAGGAGTTGAGGAGTTAATGTTCATCATTGTTTTCATAGAACCAGAAAACATAGTACAGCAAGCAAAAGTCACCCTGTGGCTCTGAGGAGGCCACCAAACTTCTCTAACTCCAGGGAGCTAATCTGACAATTCAAGATTACTGTGGATTCAGTGCATTTGATTAACAGAGGTGTCTACACCTGCTTTGAATTCTAAGAAGCACTGGCTAACTGAATGAGGTACTCACTAAGAGATTGTTTTTTAAAGAGCTGTCTTTCTCTAAAATTATATTAGGAAAATTTTAAATTAGATTCTGTTTTTCCTTGTATGCTAACCACATGTTTATGTGTTTAGGAAAATTACTATACAGTAACCCTCAAATACTCAAGAATTTAAAAATATACTCACCAATTAGCCACATCTCTACAAATTATTTCAATTAGTAGATTATTTTCCAGACCCAAATGAATCAGACACAAGTTTGTCAACACAAAGTAGGACATAAGTTATTAGCTCATCAGTTCCCTGTAAGTGTAACTTTGACCACTATACTTAATCTCAAGGTCAAGTAAATACACAACTCTTCTTATCCTGTCAATGTTACAAAAAGATTAGAGCAAGGTATTTTGTTGTTATTTTACCTTTCTTGTTTCTAAAATTATATAGTATCCTTAACTGAGATGAAAATGCTTTGGCAAAAATATTTTTATATATTATCTTACTGGAGAATGTTCATTCTACCTTTAAACAAAAAAAGGGGGGAAGGGGAATGGTAGATACAATTTCAGATTGTGTACTTAACAAAAATACTGAAGAATTACTACTATTTTATATGAACTTCGTCTCCAGTGGTGTACACCACTGAATTAGAGTAAGGTTTGACTTTTCTAAAGCGGGAACCATGACATGCTCTCCATTCAAGGGAATAAGACTCCTGGAAATGTCTGATGCCTCTGTTAGAAACATTTACTTGTTGTGAGAGTTTGGTGGTTATTTTCTGTAACTAACAAATGTCATTGAGATTATTTTGTAGCCATATTTGATTCAGAGACTTGTCAAAGTGAATACAATCTGGATGTTTAATATTCATGAGGTCCAACAGAAGTTGACTTTAATTAAATCTGCACCTTGGTCTTGTAAATAATCAAAATTCATGATCTTCCACAAAAGTGCTGGTCTCAGAGTCTTTCCTCTTTGATTGCATACGCTTGAATTACTGTTCTTCTTTTCATGTTTGTATTTACAGGCAAAACGTGAGTGTCCTTGTATACTCACTTTCTTCCAGTCAGATGAACTCTCCCCATCCAGAAATAGTGCTCAGAAAAGAGCAAGAGCCAGCTCTGCCCTCACTCCTTTACATTAAACTAACTCAATGAATAGGCTAATCTTGTGATATGTTAATACCAAAAAGTAACCTTGGCGTCTCTTCCAGCTCTCAAATTCTATATAAGTAATTTAGAAACTGGCTTTAATATATATATATATATATATATATATACAGTCTCAAGGGATTTGTAAGTCTTTTCCATGAGAAGCAAAGAAAATCAATTAACAATGAAAGCTCTGAAGGGTAAAGACACTTGACAAATAAAACAGTTTAAACTCTGGCAATCAAAACCAAGGCTGGCAATGATGGCAGGATGCTCCTGAAGACCTCAAAACAGTTGTTGGCCAATGCTGACAATAGAGGGCAGGGCGGAAGTCTCTTTCTGCCAGCTAAACTGGTATCTCAATGTGTTCACAGCAAAACAGCACTATGAAACTCAAAAGTGGTAATCGTTTGATGACATTTTTAACCTGAGGAAATGCATATTGGCATGGGTTTTGTTCGTATTTTACATGATGTAATTTCAAAATTTCGACAGCATTGAGACTTTTCATACATCTACCATCCTTCCAAAGAGAGCATTTCCTGATGATCTTGAAGATGGAGAAATAATTGTTCAAAATTAGATAGTGAAATCTTATCTTTGAGACAGTGATATTGGGTGATATCTGCCTTGATTTACCTGTACACTTTCTGACTTTATTTTAAAAGAGTTAGCTGAATGAAATGACATCTAAGTTTGATTGCCTTTATCTCATATGGAAATCTATGAAGTTGCTTTAAAACGTATTCCCTAACCTACTAATATATGTCCACATACATCATTCCTGGTAATATCTTAGAATTATGCTTAAAGAAAGACAGCAAAAGTCTCATGGCATAACAAGGGCCTCGATAGATGGCAAATGTAAGAAAAAGCCTGACAAAACAAACCACAATCCCCTATTCTATTATTAAAATGTTATATTCAAAGAAGAGGATCTCAAGTAAGTTGTATTTTTTTCCTTTGGGAGGATCCTATGCTGGGTTTAAACTCTCCAGTGTTCTCTCTGGGCTGTTTGGTTTATGGTCTCTATAAGAAACCTTCATAAAAAGCAAAGTATGTATCATGGAAATGTTTATAGCTTATATATGAAAGCTGCAAGTTCTACAAACAGAATAGAAATTGGTTAACTTTACAGAGATGTTTCCATTGAAATGGTCAGTTTCTCTACTTCCTCAAGAAATATAAATAGTAAACATACAAATCTAGTTGTTACTATGAGTATAACTTGCTTCAAACCCATGTTTATAGGTCAATGTGGCAAGAAGGGTAATGGTGATAATAACAGATAAAATTATTTTTTCCTTAGGCTTAATTTGTGACAGGTTTTTGTGTCTTGCATTCTCTTGTTTAATTATGAAAATAACTACCATGATTAGTTACTGCTGTTCTTTCTCCTATTTGACAAATGAGGAAACTGAGGCTCAGAAAGATTAAACATTTGGGCCAGTTAACCTCTTTCAACCTGTTAAAAATATCTGCTTTAGCCAGATGCTGGTGGCTCATGCCTGCAATCCTAGTTACTCAGGAAGCTGAGATATAAGGATCGCAGTTCAAAGCCAGCCCAGGCAAGAAAGTCAATAAGACTCTTTTTTTTTCAATGAGACTCTTATCTCCAATTAACCACCAGAAAACCAGAAGTGGTGCTGTGGCTCAAGTGGTAGAGCACTAGCCTTGAGCTGAAGAGCTCAGGGACAGTGCCCATGCCTAGAGTTCAAGCCTCACAACCAAAAAAAAAATCTGCTTTAAAGGCCCAGTTACATAGATAATAATGTACAGTTACATGAAACATGCTGCTTTTTTCTTTCACATGTATTTCCTAATCCAGATTTTTTATCTTCAAATCATTATTTCCCTTTTTATATACAATAAAATTGTTTCTCTTTCAAAATTTTCCTTTACTACCAATAGTCTTTGAACAAGGTAACTGAAATGGTATTTTAATTAGCAAACAGTCCTTGTAAATGGGTTGATAAAGAGATATTAAAAACAGTGTTTTTCTCCTTTAGATGTTATACTGAAAATATTGACGTCATATACCTCTCTGTTAAGTTTTGAAACCTATTTTTGAACTACTATGTTTTCTTGTTTATAATAAAGCAATGTATATCATAATCTATACTCTATGTTTGCTGAGTCAGTTTCATATGAGAAACCCACCAATTGCTAGGAACTACTTCACAAAATCATAGGTATGTGTGCACATAGATATATGCACACATAACACACAATAATAAAATTAAAACCACATAGTTTTAAGCCTTGCTTATTCTAGGTTTGAAACTAAGGAAAAGAATATATCATGCTATTTTCTTCAAAGTTTAGGCCTGTGCATGTATAATGTATCTTCTTAGTCATGAACTAAAAAGTAATCTCTTCCTTCCCCTTGCTTATATTCAGAAACACAGGCTAGAAAAATAAATGAAAAACCTGGCACTTTTCTATACCCTGACACCATAACTATGGTTCACCTGGCTCACCATACTACTTCGATTTCAGGGTTACATTCCAAGGCTATTACAAAATCATCTTTTTCTATACAGGCTTTTCTGAGACTATGCAGGCTCAAAAAGATGCTCTCATAGATAGGCGAAATACATGTTAAAGAGTCCCTCCAGGACTTACATATATGCAATTCAGACAAGTATAATTTGACTAAAAACTGTCCTTTTCTTATCATCTAAAAATTATTTATGTTTTATAATAGTGAATTTTAAAAACCTAAGTAAAATATAAGTATTATAAATATGAAATTAAATATGTTGGGACTTTTATATTAAGAATTTTAAGTGCTAGACATTATACAAAACATAATACAGAAACAGTTATGGGATCTGCATCTGGAGGGGAGAAGAAGAAAGAAAATCTTGCCTATAAAACACATACACGCATGCACACACACACACACACACACACACACACACACACACATAGAGTCAGTTGACTCTTAGAAATAAGCAGCTTCTTGACTGAAAGTCTTGGTTCCACAACAGATCATGGGAAAAGAGAAATGGACCTGAAGATAACCATTTGGAGTTACTAGCATCTTAAAGTTTTGGATGATCATCTCATGGATGAGGTTTAATTCTTGTGGTAGGATTGATTTATGTGTAACTTGCCTGTGCTTTTCACTTTTATCACTTTTCTCTTTAGTGCCATCTTGTGGATTAGCCAGTAACCAAAAACCAAAAAATTTACTGCAGAGCTCTGAGTTTCTAGGGTTTTCATTTTTTTTTTTCTCCTCTGTTAAGGCTAGTATTAGAAAATATTGTGGTAAGACTGATGTGAGGCAATTTCTTTGTTTTCTAAGAGAAGCAACCACTTCACCAGGAGATACTTGCCATAATTTTACAATTGACCCTTTGAGACATCAGAACAATCTCTCAGAGATTGGGAATACTGGAGTCTACACAAAATCTGATATGAGGCAATTTCTTTGTTTTCTAAGAGGAGCAACCACTTCACCAGGAGATACTTGCCATAATTTTACAATTGACCATTTGAGACATCAGAACAATCTCTCAGAGATTGGGAATACTGGCGTCCACACAAAAATCAATGGTCATTTGCAGGATAAGCACCAAACTTATCTTCGATAACCTGAGTGGAAAGCTCTGACTTGTAATTTTTTCCATAAGAAAAATGTTTTCTTAACTCAGTACCTTCATCTCTACAAGAATGTCTCACAAGAATTGATTCTAGGTGATATGAAATGCTGCTTAATCCTGTCTTAGTAAAAGCTCTCATATCTGATTTGATCTGTATGCAGCTTACTTTTAACATTAGATTGAATTTGCATTGAGAAACCTTACTCTGTTTATTAAAAACTTATACTACAGTTATGAGGGAATAAGAAAAAAGTCAGAACGTTTTGATGAAATGTCTTTTTTAATTGCAAAATATAGGAAATGTGTTATATATTCCCTAATATCCTCTGTATATTAGAGATGCTATAATAATATTTTATAGACAGGAAAAAATGGGATGATTTTCACCTGAACATGTTATTTTTTTTGTATGGTGGTGGTGGTGGTGGTGGTGTGTATGTCTGTTGTGCTGTGGTAAATTTTAGAAATCAAATTAATGGAGTCATTTCACAACAAGTGGAAATCATATGTAATCTTGTCCCTTTGAATGGAGACTTATATATATCTGCATTCCTCTTGCCTCATTAAGAGATGAAGATTCTATCATGTGTTTTGTAAAAGGTAATTTTCTTTGGCTATGCAGTAAAACCTCAGATTTGATTGGTAAGCTTAATGTCATAAACTATATGTTACCTATGCTGAAATCTCACAAACAAAAGATCAAGTATTTTTGTAGTCTTGCTGAAGTCTGATTATGGATACATGTAGTCAAATATTACCAGCAATCCTACAAAACCTTCAGAATTTAACTCCCTAGTCATTTTTAACTTGAATGAATTTTGTGCTTTGCTTTGAAAGTAATGCATTGGTCTATCCAAAGGAATACATTTTTAGGGAATACATTTCAGTTGTTAATTTTCACATCCTTAGACATTTGAATCTCTCCCTGCCAATTCTAACACTGATTCTGCTTCCCACAAATTTGGGTCAGGACCAAATTAAAAGGTCTAAGAATGGTAACATTTAATCTATAGTCATCTAGTTTACCTTCAAAGGCTGTCCTTGACCAAATACTGTTCTTAAGAGTTTTCACCAGGGGCTGGGAAGGTGGCTCAGTGGTTGAATGCTTGCCTTGCATGCATGAGGCCCTGGGTTCTATTCCTCAGCACCATATAAGCAGAAAAAGCTGGAAGTGGTGCTGTGACTCAAGTGGTAGAGTGCTAGCCTTGAGCTGAAGA
>NW_012267219.1:12899861-12912705 GCF_000151885.1 Dipodomys ordii | reverse complement strand
TAGGGGGAGGAGGAAGGAGAGGGGAGGGGGAGGGGGAGGAAGAGGAGGGAGGGAGGAGGAGGAGGGGGGAGAAGGAGGAGGAAGTTAACAAAGATGATGTTTAGTTAAAAACACAGAGCAATTAGACAGTGTTCTTTGTTTCTGGAGCCTTGATAACATTACAGCTGAGAATGGATTTGAGCAGATGAGTGCTGGAACTAATGCTGTGAGTCTTAGTTGAAAGATAGACTATTCATCTGTAACTACCAGCAGGAAGATGGGTTAGTACTTATGTTTAGGTGCTTAGGAAAAATCTCTTCAAAATTGTTTTTATATTCTCAACAAAAGCAGAAGCAAGGCCATCAACTGCATTAGTATGGGAAACAGAGTATTGAAGATTTCAGAGAAAAAGGAAATATATGGTACAGTAATCTGAGATAATAGTACATAGAAAATGGAAGTGTTGGTTGGGCCTTATGATTTTTAGGCCTCGTGCCACACAAAATTGATGGCCATAGATAATATTTGATGTTGTTCTAGAGCTACTGTTTCTCAGTAGAGAGGAGGAATTTAGTGAGGTGCATCTAATAGGACAGAGGTGCCTAGAACCGACGCAGAATATTGGCAAGCGGCCCCTTTCTAAACAGACCAATGAATCAATGCTAGATAGGAGAGAAAAAAAGGATATGAATGAGTGACAGAGACAAAACATGAAAAATGAGCTGTAATGACTAGATTGTGAATCCCTATAAAATTGGAAGTCTCTTGCTTAGACACTTCAAGCATGGTAAACCTTAGGAAATAGTGGCTTCTATACCTTAATAGGCAAGTTTTTCTATTTGACTCCAGAAATCAAATGTACATGGATCCTTTCCCATATTGTTATTTATTTATTAATAATTCTTATTTATTTCCAGTGTCATTCAACCTTAATGTATAGTAAATAATTCTCATCCTATTATGAATCAATTCCTTTAAACTTTATTTTCTTTCCAGACCTCATGTCATTGACATTTGGATTCCTCTCAAGACTCCACTTTTTTTTTTTTGTAGGTCATGGGGCTTGAACTCTGGACTTGGGCACTGTCCCTCAGCTCTTCAGCTCAAGGTGAGCACTCTACCGCTTTAGCCACAGCACTACTTCCTGTTTTCTAGTAGTTTGTTGGAGATAAGAGTCTTACAGACTTTCCTGCCAGGGCTGGCTTTGAACCGCAATCCTCAGATCTCAGCCTCCTGAGTAGCTAGGATTATAGGCATGTGCCACCAGCATCTGGCTACTCCATTTTCATTGTAAAGCTCATCATCATAAACCCTCCACTAGCAGAAGATTTCATTAAAGAAGATCAATGAATGCAGAAAATATATTTAACAATATCTAATGCTCATGCATAATTAAAACTACTTGCCACTTAAAAATATCTCAACTTTAAAAAGATGGCCTACAATGCTTGATAAGAAATGTACTCATTATCTTGCCCATGTAATTGTAACCCCTCTGTACAGTATTTTCACAATAAAAAAAGATGGCCTAAAGTTTCTTAATTATTTTTATCCCATAACAAAGGTACCATTCATTTGGGCATTGTTGACCATGGGGAGGTGACCCATCTGTGGAGATAAATGATACATGGGACATTTCTGAACTTTCTACTCCATTTTTCTGATTACCTGAAATTGGCCTAAAAATAAGGTCTATTAAAATTAAACTAGTTAATTCGTCTTAATGGCAAAAGACAGAATGTTTGATTCGAAGGCCAGGAATAAGAAAAAACTCAGTGCTCACTATTCTGATACAGCAGAAGACTGGACATTCTAGTCATTACAATAAGGCAAGGAAAAGAAATAAAAGACATACATGTTCAAACACAAGAAAGAAACTTTCTCAAACAACATGACTGTCTACTTAGTGCATTTCATGGCTCACAAAATGTATAGAATCTGAGAAGTGATCTCAGCAAGGTCATGGGATACATGACCAATCCAAAAGTCAATGTTATTTCTATATATTCATAGCAAATGTTCAAAATCAAAATTAAAATATATTTATACTCAAGGCAAAGAATAAAATACTTAAGTATAAATTTAGCAACACATAGTTGTTAATTACAAACACTGTTGAAAGAAGTCAATGATGACCTAAATAAACCAAAGCATATCCAATTCACTGATTGGAAAATTCAACAAAATAAACATTTCAATTTTTTTCCAATTGATCTGTAGTATAAGTTTAATGCAATTCCCATCAACACACAAAATTTTGAAGGCTATATCAAGCTTATTCCAAAATTTCTATGAGAAGTACAAACTCTAGAATAGGTAAGATAATGCAAATAGAAGTACGAAATGAGAGGGATAACTCTACTTGTTATTAAGGTTTACTATATAGCAATAGCAATAAAGACTGTGGTGGGGAGGTTGAAGGGGGAGGGAAAGTAGAAAAAATGAGGGAAGGGGTAACAAGTTTGACAGGAAATGTACTTATTGCCTTACTTATGTAACTACAACCCCTCTGTCTATCACCTTGACAATAAAAGAAACAATGAATAAAAAAAGACTGTGTGGGATTCTCAGGACAGACTGAAAGATTATTGGAACAGAAGAGAAAAACTACACTGATGAATGTCTGAACAAACTGCATCATTACACAGCTCAAATGAATCTCAAGGAACCTGCGCTTAGTGGAGGGGGGGCAGGTGGAGAAGCTAATTCCAAGGAGATGCATAGTACATGATTCCATAATTAAAGAAATGAAGAACTGATCCATTGTTTCTAAAGGTAGGAGAGGGTAAGGAGGCCAGGAGGTACAGATCAGAGCACCATAAGGGATCCTTGTAAAGGGATTGCTCCATTGGTTGTCGTATGAAAAATACATACATGTGATCAAATTACATGGAATTAAATATTCTTACACTTGTACACTTGACTCAAATGAATTCACGTCAAACTGATGAAATCCCAATAATGTGATATAATCAATGGCAATTTTCTAGTTGTGCTATTATAGTTATATCAAACTATAACAGCAGCAGAACCTGATACATAGAATCTTTCAGTATTATCTCTTTTAGCTGTGTATAAATTTCTAACTACAAAAAAAATTAAGTAAGACAGAGAGTAGTAAGTGATTTTCTTATGGTGATTTGAGGCAATCTTGGCAATCTCATTCTTTAAACGGGAAAGGGATGCAATCAAAATAAGATTGTGCCTCTGAATTAAAAGTGACAAATCATTGTGGAGAAAAGTCAAAGAACTGAAATAGCACTAGTATCTTTAAAACTATCTCTGGCCTTTTCTCTGGCCAAAAGGAAAATAGTTGACGTCCACTGTGAACCCTTTGACTGAGTAGTCCGTGACAACATTTCAAAGAATCTTTATTCCATTCTTTGACATACACAGGAGCCTGTTTGCAGTTACACAGAAGCTTTTTTTTTCCCCCATGAAAGTTGTTTTCTAGCCATATACAATGAGTTCTCTTTTTATCTAGTTCCTTATTACTGTATGACCTTTAGCACAAAAGAGAAACATCTTTCAGCCCATTACAGCCTGTAATAAAATTTAGATGAGACCTGACTCTGGGACCGATGTGATCTTCTGTGTCTTTAGCTGCTTTTCATAGCATTCAGCCCTTTCTGACTTTTCTGTGCTCTCAACCACCAACCCTTAATGAAGTCTCTCATCTCGAAACAACTCTACACTTCTGTAACCATTATGATCTATATGAATGCAGCCACTTCACATTGAAGCATACTAATGCAGTAACAAAAAAAACTTTAATTTGAAGTAGATGTTTAATGCGGGCTGGGAAATGAATTCACCCTTGTGAAACCATGATGATCATTTTAAGTTATAGAACACTTTAATCCCTCCCAAGAAATTCTCTTGATGACTTTCTCAAGTCTAGGAAACTACAGTTTTGTTTTTCCATCAGTACAGATTAATTCTGTCTGTTCTAGAATTTTATCTAAATAGAAGTATTAAGGGACTATTCTTTTGTGCCCCTGCTCTAACTCAGCATACCTTTAGTATTTAACTATGAAATTTTATTAGTCGTTGTTTATATTTATTGCTGAGAAATATTTTATTCTGCTGTATAAATTATAATTAATATCACATTTTGTTTATTCATTCATTTGTTCTTGTACACTTAGGTTATTAGGTATTTTGTACTGTTACAGAAAAGCTGCTATGAATATTCATGCACATACCTTTATATAAAATCATGCTCTTTCATTCTCTTGGGTAAATATGTAGGAGTAGAATGACAGAGCTCAATTATAGGTTTATATTTATTTAATCTTATAAATAACCGCCAGACTGTTTTTACTCTACCATATTAGAGTTCCAGTTGCATTCTTCATAACATTTTGAAATTATTTTTGTTTTATTTTAGCCATTCTAGAAGTGTGTAGTTGTATAGCACATGAAAAACTACTTAAATTCCTCTGATGGCTAATAATGTTGCAAATCTTTTGTGTAGTTATTCAACTTCAAATAATCTTATTTTGTCAAGTGTCCACTCTAATCTTTTGCTTACTTTTAATTGAGTTGTCTTTTTATTACTGAGTTTGTGTGTTCTGGATAAAGCATTTAAGTACTCATTTGTTGTTAAATCCATGGTTTGCTATTCTGTTGTAATTAAAAGTGTCTTTGAAGATCAGAAGTTTTAATTTTAATAAAAATGCATTTAATCATTTTAATGTTGTTATTACTTCTTTCTGTGTGTTATTTTTGCCTATCTAAACAATATGAATATTTCTCCTGTTTTATCTACTAGTGCTATAGTTTCATAATTTATCTTTCAGTCTACGATTTATTCTAAATCTCTTTTGATTTAAAAATAATAGTAAAAGTTGGAACTCAGCTTCCTCTATCTGTATATATTAAGATCAACCTTAATTGAATTGAGTTTATTAAAGATTCTGCTTTATTTTAAAAACTGAAGAATTATCAAAAAGAACATTCAAAAATTATAAGAAAAGAGCATTCAAATTTATTAATGAAAGTTCCAAATATACAAACTGCAGTCTTTTAGCAAAAATGCCCATATTTCACATATGCTACAGCATAAGCTTAACTATAGAAATTCCCACCTTATGTTCTTATCAAGAACTCCACCCATGCTTGTCCCTTTACCCTTGTTCATTATTCAATAGAACTCACAAAGAAGAAATAGCAAAAAAAAATCCAATAATAATTCCTCTCCTCTCACATACTCAACTACTAGGAAAAGTAGTACACAACCAGTAAATTCTAATCCACCTGCTATTACTCTTTCCTAAGTTTCAATATAGTTCATGGATTGAAACTCTATTAAATGATGAACTGGCTTCACAAGATGAGGGGAGAGTTTCATCATGCCTTAAGAAAAGTAACTTATAGCAACAATTACTTCTTCTGTATGTGAAATATATATGAATAAGCATTTCACCCTTTTGATTCAAATATTTGCATATATCACACTAGTAAAATATTGACATCAGTTTAGTACTATATTCACATGCATGTACATAGACAGACACACAGACACACAGAGATGTCTCTACCTAGTAAACCTGAAATTCTGAAATTCTGAAACACCATTCTGGTATTTATAATTATGAAAAAGGCGTTCTTGAAATTGGTCTGTCTCAGGCTTCATACAAAATAACTCTAATCTACATGATACAGCCTAGTATTATGATAGGTAATTCTTTTGTGTTTTAAATGTTTGGTGCTTGCAGATAGTTTAGTACAATCTCCTAACAGATTCAGAGTACTTACAATGACAAACTCAGGCACTGTATTGTACAGCAATAATTTTAACTTCTAACTGCATGTTAAAATAACCCTGGGAGTTTTCAGGTAATATCAATGGCCAAGCCTACCAACTAATTAAATCAAACTCTCTGGACCTACGTAAGACTCAAGGATCTTGTGATTCCCCATTTGGACAGACAAAGAGCATTATTCTAGAGAGGTCCCAAGTAGCCTTTAAGGGAGTCTGTGATGTCAAGATTGCCAACATTACCCTAAATTCCAATGTAATTTTAAATGGGATTTTCACATAAAACCTATGCATTTTGTAAAATGGAACTGAATTAACCATAGTGCTGATTTTCATCTAACTTAAAAGAATTCCTTGAGCAGGATATAGTTTTTGTCAGAGGGTAAAAGTATAAGGTCCGCTCCTGGATGGCCAGCAGACTCCACCCTCCTCGCAGCAAAGTCTCCACCCAGTACCTGCGTTACCTAGGCAACTGGGACACCTGGAAGAGGTCACATCTGCATCCGCTGAGGTCACATCTGAATTTGATGTGGCCACACCTTTCCCCGCCCATACCCTACATAAGGCCTAGCCCAGGCCCAGACGCGCTCTTGCTCTTGCTCTTCTTTTCTAGCTCTCTCTGCTCTCTCTCTGCTCTAGCTCTTTCCTCTCTTTCCTCTTTCCCAGTCACGTGGAGTGCCAACCTTGCCTGGTCCCAGCAGGTCTACTGAATAAACCTACTCCTTACCTGAATACCACCTGTGTGCTGGTGCTGTTCTTACTCGGCAACCTACATAAGGCCTAGCCCAGGCCCAGACGCTCTCTTGCTCTTCTTTTCTAGCTCTCTCTGCTCCCTCTCTCTCTGCTCTAGCTCTTTCCTCTCTCTTTCCTCTCTTTCCCAGCTCTCTCTCATTCCCAGGCATTTCCCAGCCACGTGGAGTACCAACCTTGCCTGGTCCCAGCAGGTCTACTGAATAAACCTACCCCTTACCTGAATACCACTTGCGTGCTGGTGCAGTTCTTACTCAGCTACCTCTTTTTAAAAACCTAATAAAAAGAACTAACCAATAAATAAATAAATACTCCTGTCCCTTTAACTTTACTCAAAGGCTTGGAATAAGAAAAACAAATCTTTATTCACAAATTCACCCTTCTCTGCTTAGCAATTTCATAGAAAGTTTCAAAAGCAGAACTGTAGTATAAAGAAGAAAATAACTTTTCCAACACTTGCTAACAAAGTGCAAGAAACCAACTAGAAACAAGGGGACGGGAGGGTGAGGTGATTATTCCCTAGCCCTTCAGGGAGTATCTCCAGTTTGTGTTCTTGCCAGAAGCAATATCCACCTATTTATGTTAAGTGAATCAGCTGCTTGAGGTGAAAGCAAGCAGGCTTGAGGAACACCTCTCTATATAGTGTATCAAGAAAGATGAAGACAGAAATAGAAAAGAGGAAATGATCCAAGAAGAAAACTGAAAATATCTGGTTTTTAGGAGTCATAAGGGGAATCAAAGGCCTTTCCAAATAATACTGAGCAGATAAATATGGCTTGGAGGAGAACAAAAAGTAACTCTGCATTGCTGAAACTCGAATTAAGTGCATTCCACTTTTATGAATAATGCACCTGAAGTCAGAGGTAACAAGTTAAAATATCCCCAAGAAATCATCCTTTGTTTGATGCACAAACATTTTCAAAGTCGATAGGCATCTTTGATAAAGGTGTAAGTTAACATATTTCTTCCCTGGTTATCTAAATGTAAAATAGCCTAGGTATTTCTCGAAGACAACATCAACTAAAGGGGGAAAATGTGTAGTTACTGACCAAGGTATCTTGCTTATAGATTCTCTCCTTCAGCAGTAATCAAATATCAGCACAAAAATATACTCATAAGACTGTTCTTCATTGCATTGTAAGTGAATTAGAAACTAAGCATTATAAACCTTCTGCATGGCCCTCAATATGGGCATAGTTGAATATGATATGATACTTCGTGCCTTGCTGCAGTTAAAGATATCAAGAGTGGTGGGGGGGGAAGTTGGGGAGGTGAGGAGGGAAGGGATGGTAGGGGAAAACAAAGGAGGGGGTAACAACGTTTGATAGGAAATGTACTCATTACCTTACTCATGTAACTGCAACCCCTCTGTACAGTATCTTTATAATAAAATGTATATTAAAAATAGCAAGAGTATATGCTGTGTTCCCAGTTGTATAAACATATACCAACTGAATAGATATATACATATATAAATTTAAATATATAGAATACCTTTCTGAGTAATTTCCTAGTTAGGGAATATAATGTCAGATGTATTCATGTTAGATGTATTCATATATGCACACATAAATATATGTTCCTTAATCCTCTTTAATAATATACTCATATTTGGAAGGCTTATAAATTTGAAACATAAGTTAAATATTTCTATTTACATAGATACATACACAGATAAAGTAAAGTTGGACTTTTTGAAAGCAATCAATATCCTACAGTAGCTGGTAGTAATCAAAATGGAATGCTCCTATAAAGACTTGAGAAATTTACAGAGCAACTGAAATTTTAGAAGATAAAAGTCTAGAGAAACTAACAGCTAAAAGAAAGGCCTATTATGCCATCATTAGGAGCTGTACTTATGAACAGTATTGCTAACAGCATCATCAGAAACAGAATTCACAATGAATATATAACATAAAATGAGGGTGAGGTCCAATGAGCCACGTAAGAAAGTCACTAGGAAGAAGACTGGTCATTGTACATTATCACCTATCTATATACCAACATGAAAGCAATAAATAATGATAAATCTCCTAACACAGGATAATAACTACAGGATACATCAGGATAGAAAGCTGTGATGTATTGTACATAAGCAAATATTCGAAGGAAAATAAGGTAAGACTGATTACAATACATATCCTCTGTGCATAGTCAGTAATTGCCAAAATACAGAAACTCAGGGTCTACTTATGATCTAATTAGCCAGATTCTATGAGAATGGAGCTGGACATTTCTTTCTATAATCACTCAAGGTTTTAGATCTATTGTGGTTGAGAACAATTCGGCACCGGGAAATGACAATTCAGTCGTCTGAAAGGGAAGAATATAATGAAGTGTTATGACTGAAGTTAGAAGGTCTTAAAACAAATCAGATAATAAAATCTAAATATTCCTATGAACATTCAAAAGACACACTTCAATTCAGAATAACCACATTTTAAGTGTCCAATAATCACATGTGAACTAATGACTCTCTTCTTAGATAGCAAGGATATAAAGAAAATGGATGCCAATAGAAGGAACTCGCTGAAGATCATAGAAAGGAAGAAGGAAGGAAGGAAGGAAGGAAGGAAGAGAGGGAGGGAGGGAGGGAGGAAAAAGAAAGAAAGGAAAGAAAGAAAGAAAGAAAGAAAGAAAGAAAGAAAGAAAGAAAGAAAGAAAGAAGCGTGCAAAATACAGAAAGAAGAATACTAAACTTTAAGATATAGCAAAGTGGAGGTCTTAAACCTCAAATCTCAGACAAGAGGAAAGCAAGTGTCTACATTGCAGGAAGTCCTGAAATAAGGCAGACTCAATCACATCATCAAAGACCAGGATTCTTTTATGTTTTTTATCTTACTTTTCTCCCAGCCATCTATGTGTTGCCTTTATCCCAAGGCTGGTATCTGGGCAGCAATAATCCCAGATGTCACACTGAGCAGTCAGAAATAGAAAGATTTGCCTCACTTCTTGTGTGTCTCTCTTCAGATTTCTTTCAGATCTCATGGGCCAGAGCTGAACTTCCATTCCTTAACCAATCATTGTGAAGCTACAGATGGAGGAGGTCTAGTTCTGTGTAAAATGAAGTAGGAACTCTCCAACCTGTTTTTCCCAATGACAGAAGCAATAGTGCCTATACACAAAAAACAATACCTCATGCAAAAATGCAAGTGTCCATTTAAGATACTTATAAGCAAGCATACTGGGGTTCAAATCAATCCTGAGCTAGTAATTACATTGCCATTTCTTCCCCTTGATGTCTGGCAGTCTGGTCACAAGGAATTCCTTGAGCCCTGTATGAAGATATTGGTGTGAATGGAGAGAAGTCTCAAAGTGATCTCTGGTTCAAGCTTAAAAAAACACAATGCCTACTGAAGACAAAAGCTATAGTTGCAAGAGCCCACGGACACCTAAAATTCTGAGGGAAAGAGGCTTTTCTCTCTGATCAGAAGAACTGTGATCCATGGGCTGAGAAGGTGGCTCAGTAGCAGAGCGCTTGCCTTGCATGCATGAGGCCCTGGGTTAGCACCACATAAGCAAAAAGAAAAAAGCAGGAAGTGGCGCTGTGGCTCAAGTGGTAAAGCGCTAGGCTTGAGCTGAAGAGCTGAGGGACAGTGCCCAGGCCCAGAGTTCAGGCCCCACGACCGGACCCCCCCCCCAAAAAAAAAGAAAACTGTGATCCAAAGAGGGGAGGAGGCATCAATGCTTGATAAGAAATGTACTCATTACCTTGTCCATGTAATTGTAATTGTAACCTCTCTGTATGGTATTTTCACAATAAAAAAAGAAAAGATAAGAAAGAAGAATCCCTGTAGATTTTTTCCTCTGCGTGTCTTCCTGATACTTGCGTGTAGAGTTGGACACAGGTGGCAACACAGGGTAAGTCAAAGCCCAGCTATCTAGCCAGGTGACCATAAAATGGAGAAAGGGGAGAAAACAAGTTTATAACTGATCTGAAAAACCTATATGAACTGAGATTAGACAAAAAAGATCATAGACATGACACCACGGGCACTTTAGAAAAGTGACATTTCCTTGATGTTAAATATACTTGAGTTAAAAATCCTTCAGTTAACACTGAAACAGGTTCAATGCGATTGAAAAGCTCTTGAAACAATCTGGAGGTACAAGTGTAAATATTCCAATGTCTACAAGAATGGAAAATGATAGACTTCCCCCGCCCCATTCCAGTGTGTGCTCTCTATCCTCACTGATGATGATACTTGTATCATCATCCCACTCCTGGAAAATCTGATTTTTTTCTTGCTTACTTGGAGCAGAAACAAGGGAGAAAAACACCTTCTGCTGAGGGCAGATGGTGTGAGGTTACTAGAAGACAGGGAAACATTGGACAGGCTCCTTGTTATCTTGCTTTCATTTTATCCGTCAAGATGACATCTTACAGGGAGAATGGTGAAATATAAAACCAGCACATCCAATATAATTTCACCTAATTTACACATCGTATATATGTAGGTAGAGTCACACATGTACTATGAGAAGGTCATTTCTTGGAATATAGGCAGCTTGTATTTTTTTGGCATAGGATTTTCATCTTGTTGTCCATATGTATTCCCTAATAATTCTGCAATTTGCATAAATTATTTCAAAAAAAGCAGGACAGAAAAACTTATTTCAATTGGACAAATGATAAGAGAAACATTTTTAAAATCTGTAAGTGAAATGGTTTTATCACATACATGTAGATTTCATAAGAGTTATCAGTCAGTACCCCACTCCCACACTACCCTTCCAGGACATAGCAAAAGCTTGGAGAACAGAAGACATGTAAAAGTAGTTCTGATCTTCAAAAGAGAGGTCAGATGTTGAAAACTTTAGCAAATTCTCTAATTATCAAAAGAACAGATTTGAAGAACTTGGAAAAGAAGCACCATTAGAAGGCCAACTCATGCTCACTAAAAATACATCCTGCCAAACACTTCTCATTTTCTTTTCTACAGAGTAATAAGCAATGGTTGCTGTTTCCCCAGACCCTTTTCATTACCTTCTGCTCCCTTTCTGATAATAGTGCCTTGATTTGCCTTGTGGTGGGGGACAATTTGGCTCATTTTATAGACTTTTCACATCTATAAGCACATATTCAGTAGATAATTTGTCTTTTCCCACAAAACCTATTCAATCTCACATCTTTAACATCACAGAAAATAGCAGCAGCAGCTTTCCATTGCTCAGACTTAGTATGTTGGAGCCATTCTTGATACCTCTCCTTCACACATTCTACTTTAGAATCCATCAGCAAATGTGGCCTGTTTTACCTCCGAAATAATCCTTTGTAACCATAGCTGCTGTTCCCAGCCCACACCAGTAATACACATCCTTGTCTTTTCTTACCTGGTTTACTATAATGACAATAACCCTCTACAGAAAATCCTTAATTTTGTTCTAAGTTACCAACACTCTACTATTCTTTGAAAACACACATTTCACCTCTCCTCTGATAACCCCTCAGTGGACTCCATTTCATTTTAAGAAATATCAGCCAGGTGTTGGTGGCTCACACCTGTAATCCTAGTTGTTCAGAAGGCTGAGATCTGAGGACTGAGGTTTGAAGCCAGACCAGACAGAAAAGTCCATGAAAATCTTATCTTCAATTAACCATCAAAAAATCTGATGCCTAGCTACAGCAATAAGACAAGATGCAAACATAAAGGGGATCCAAACAGGGAAAGAAGAAGTAAAACTAACTCTCCCTCTTTGCAGATGTCATGATCTTATACTTAAAGAATCCCATAGTCTCCACTGCCAAATTACTCAAGATGATTCAAAACCTTGGCAAAGTATCAGGGTATAAAATTAACCCTCAAAAATCAATGCCAACAATGAGAAAAGTATGGCTGAAATTAGGAAAGCAAATCCATTCGTAATAGCCCCACAAAAAATAAAATACCTAGGAATTAACTTAACCAAAGAAGTGAAGGACCTCTATGATGAAAACTTTAAAAACCTGAAAAAAATCAAAACAGAACTTAGAAAGTGGCAAAAACTCCCATGCTCCTGGATTGGAAAGATCAACATCGTGAAAATGGCAATACTTCCCAAGGCTATCTACAAATTCAATGCAATACCTAACAATATTCCAACCTCATTCTGCAAGGAAATAGAAGAGGCAATCCAAAAATTCATATGGAACAACAAAAGACCCCGAATAGCAAAAACAATCCTCAACAGACAGAACAGTGCTGGAGGAATACCAATACCAAATTTCAAACTCTACTACAAAGCCATAGTAATCAAAACAGCTTGGTACTGACACAAGAACAGACCTCAGGACCAATGGAATAGAATTGAAAACCCAGAAATGAACCTAAAGACCTATAGCCATCTAATCTTCGATAAGGGAGCTAAACA
>NW_012267219.1:12815005-12899111 GCF_000151885.1 Dipodomys ordii | reverse complement strand
CAGCATTATTTACCATAGCTAAGATATGGAACCAATCCAGATGCCCCTCAGTAGATGAATGGATCAAGAAAATGTAGTATATATACACAATGGATTTCTATGCCTCCATCAGAAAGAATGACATTGCCCCATTTGTTAGGAAATGGAAAGACTTGGAAAAAATTATATGAAGTGAAGTAAGCCAGGCCCAAAGAAACGTAGGTCCCATGGTTTCCCTTATTTGCAACAACTAGTATATGTCTGAGTCAAGCAGAAAAGGTCAGGTAAGTTGAACCCCAAGATAAGTATTCAAATGTTTTTTTTCATGCGATTGTTTCTAACACATTTATAAGATGATTTCTTTGTTGCTTTGTATGTCCCTCCCCCACAGTATAAATCCTGTTTTCACTGTATTTGATGTTGGTATAATTTGTGGAGGGGAAGGTCAAAAACAAATTGCTTAACTAGGGATACAGGTGGACCCATTGCAACAATGAGATGTACAAGTCGTTATGTCGAAAAAAGAACTTTACAACTTTGGTGGGGGGAACGTTGGGGGGGGCAGAGGGGATGGGAAGGGATGGGAAGGGGAAACAAAGGAGGAGGCTATAATGCTTGATAAGAAATGTACTCATTATCTTGCCCATGTAATTGTAACCCCTCTATACAGTATTTTCACAATAAAAAATAAAATAAATAAAATAAAAAAAAATCTGGAAGTGGCTCAAGAGGTAGAGTACAATCTTTGAGGAAAAAAAAACTAAGAGACTACACCTGGCCTTTGATTTCAATCCTCAGTTAAAGCAAAAAAAAACAAATAACAACAATAAAAAAAGCTTTCCAAAGCTTCCAGGGCCCCTAATGAGATGGTTGGTCCTCCTGCCTTCCTTCTTGTTCATTGGCCTTGGCAGACTTGCACCAGCCAGCCATCCTCCTGCTGCAGGATTTTGTGCTAGCTCTGTCCTCTGTCTGCAATTTGTTTTCTAGTTACCTCATAAAGAAGTTTGCCTTCCCTCCTCATTGCTAGAAAGAACTCTGCTGCCTGCCTATGTGCTATCCTAAAATTCTAGAAACAATCTTTAAAGTACCCTAGTTTTCATCTAAACTATATGGTCACCCTACTCATGGCTCACTGCCTTGGCTCTCAAATATGCTGTCTCATCTGCTCCTTGAGGACTCTCATCACCTGATTTAAAGTTGGAACTCCAAGCCCCTCCTTCAATCTTCCTTCCCAGTTTGATTTTCTTTTCCCACAGATCTTCTCACCTCCTGATGTATTATCTTACTGCATTATTCATCATGTTCTGTTTTCTGTTTTCCACCACCACAATGGAAGCTCTTACTATCAGTACTGTAGTCACAGCATGGAATAATGCCCAGCATAAAGTGGTTCTCAGTAAGTGCTTCTTGACATGGACCTGTGAATGAGTGAGTGTGGAGACATTTGTTTTCTCACTATATTGCAAAACTAAGTAAAATTAAATTTTGTCTTCAGGGACTTAAAGGATAAATATTCTATGAAATATTCCTCAAAGCCACATAATCCAAAATGCCTTAACATCCAATTAAAATTTATCAACCTAGTCTTAAAAGATATGGAAGTTTAATTTAAATAGTTTCTTCAATCAAATAAACATTTTCATAAACACACATGATTGCATTAAATATATTACAATGTCAGGATTCATTTGCTTGAAAGTAATAGAGATTTAACTTCCTGAAACTAAAATTTAAAGAAAAAGAGGTGGGAAGTACAGGAGGAACAATTGGAACGATATTGTGGATTCTTACAGAACTGAAAGCAATGGCCAAACAAATCTCTGTATAAGAGTTTCTGGAATGTTCAGAGCCTAGATATAAGAATTTGAACACTGACAGAAATCTTTCTTTAGTCTTCTTTGCTTCTCTATTTTGTCCTCATCCTCTCCTGTTGCATAATGAGGGTAGAAAGATGAATTTTGTCCTAGTTCATGGCTGGAGTAGAAGAAAAAACATGAGAAAAGAAGGGAAGAAAGAAAGGGGAAAGGATGGATGAGAAAAAGAGGGCAAAAGGGAAGAAGGAAGGAAAGAAACCTTTAAGAAAAACAGTCTTAGTAGCCCCAAGTTTAAAGCACTCCCATGATGGAAAGGGAGTGTAAAATATGATTGGTTCAGTTTGAGTGATGAATTTCTTCACTGGTCTCTATTCTACTTCATCCTCCAGTAATCTTTGTGGTGAGAAATGCAGATTCCTGTCACAGAAAGCAACAAGCCATTCCATATAAATGGGAGAAGAAACAGAAGTAGTCTTCCAAAGAAACAGAGTCCTTCTCCCAAAGGAAATAAGAGGCATAGAGAAAGTAAAAGTTTAGAAGCTTCTTCCGTACCTTTTTATGCTATATAGAGTTTCAACATCTTGTTTAGTAATCTCTATTACTAAACCCCAGCACATTGTTCATCCCTAAGTGTGCATCACAGATCCAAACAGTGAGTCTCTAATTTAGTGCTTATGTAAGTTCTTTGCAATTTTCCCACCTAGTAGTCAATTCACTTTGCTTTGCTGAGACACATTACCAAAATACTATATGTCCTTTAGTCATAGATACGCTTTTCTCCTCTTTTCACTATGTTAAACAATGATACATATTTTCAATTTGTCTATGGTGAATGGTAGGATATGACAGCTCTATTTGTTTCTCACAATGTAAAGTGAATGATAATATCTCATAAGCTGATTTATTCCTTCTCTTCTATCCACAATGATCTCACTATGCTATTGCAACTTAAAAATAGGGATATTGAGACACCAACAGCTTTAGCTGAGAAATAGTTCTTTTTTCATCAATCAACAATTTTACTGAAGAGGAAAAGAGGAAATATACACGCACATATACAATTTCTCAGGCCCACCTATGCCAAAGGAACAAGAACTTTCAAAACCTCATCAATTTGGAGGACATTGCAACACTTCTTCTGTTAAGGTACATTATAAAGAAATTCTCATGAAAATAAGAAAATCAATTAAAGTTTGAATTCTCATAATGAGAGTTGTCATTGTTATAATATTATTGGCACAAAAACAGCTCATTTGCATTCTCAATTTAATTTGCTGCATAACTTATATAAAGAAAATGCTATCAACTGAACTAAAATGTTTTGGATGTTATGCAGTGTAATGTTCTTTTGGGGGGGAGAATGGGAGTGGGGCTCTTTTGCAGTGGGCTGTTTTATAGGGTCTTAACTTTAAAGGAATCTAACAAATTTTATCTCCTTTTAGAAAAGCATGCATGCCAGGCCTGAAGCAGTGATTTATGCTATGACATACTATGATCTTGACACAAAAAGTACTTGTCAAAATGCTAGATACAAAAGCAACTATTCTGGATATTTTAGAGAGAGCAAGGAATACTAGGCTTTCAGCAACCAATAATGTATCTGACATAAATAATGATTGAAAACTGACAGCTACAAGATGTGATTTAGATGCCTGAATCTCCTACAAATGAAAGTAAGAAATATCAATTTTGCATTTTATAGTAATTTCACTGTAATGTAATTGAACTTCTATTCATTGCACTAAGCATTATAATAATTGTATTAGTAATTGGTGAGTCATATCATGAATAACATCTCTAATTGAATCTTGTTTTCACAGTATAGTTACAACTCTGCCTCAAAATTGAGTTCGATTTGACATTATAGAAGAATAGATCTAATATTTCATGTTGTCTTTCTTTTATGAGTAATTACATATTTTAAAACATACAAAAAGAAAAGAAGAAATATGAGGTTAAGTAATGATGGAGAATTTTAACTGGACATGGTCAATGAAAATAGTGAACATTAATTTTGAGAGATGTGACTTTTTTGAAACCTTGAAGGAAGGCAGTACACTTTCATAAAACTAAAGAAAAATGTCTGTTCTATCAGCGATGAACAGATCTGAGCAAATCATATCATCTCCAAATGTTTTTCTCAAATGACTCACTTCTTCTTTGGGACTTCAAATCTTCTTATTTGTGTTTAGTTACTGCCTCACTCTGGTGCTAACTCCAGTCTTTGAAGGTTCATTTTTGCTCTGGTCTTTTTAAGTTTAATTTTACAGGCTGAGATATGTACAAAAATCAATAAAAATGGCTTACAACCGTCCTATGACCATCCTAGCTGCTCAGTGTACCCAATAGTCAAGATTTTATTGGTTTCATTATCATAAAGGTATGATTTTTATATTAAAGACTTTTTCCAACTTTAGACACAGACTGAAAATATCTGTCTTCCTAACTGGGCCTCATTTCAGTAAGAGAAAAGCACAAGCTCAGACTTCTTGAAATTTTTGTGTACTTGTTTGGAAGTTTTCATTTTTCAAAAGTACTTTGTCAGCCAGGTGCAAGAAGCAGAACTGTGGCTCATGTAGTAGAACACTAACCTTGAACAAACAAGGCTCAGGGACAGCACCAAGGTCCTGAGTTCAAACCCCAGGACCAGTACACACACACACACACAAGTACTTTGTCATTCATGACAAAGATGGTCAAGTTACTTTCATTCAAATCCATGTCTCCTTGTTTCTTTTTTATTTCTCAGCCTTTTTAGAGTTGGGAGTGGACATACAATTGAGCTGTAGCCAACAGAATGTTGAGAAGCCAAGAAGGCTACTCAACCCTTGGCACATAAGAAACTATCTGTGCCCTGTTCTCTGTTTCCTAGCCAAGATGATGCCTCTCCTGCCCTGCCATGATGGACTGACACTAAACCATTTTTCAGTGATAAAAGGTACCAGAAAAGGAGTTGCTGTTCCCATGGGCAATGATTCAGTATTTCTTATCAAGGGAAAATGATTTCACATAGAGCAGATGCCATCCACGCTTGACTTTGTGAGGCCAGCCTTTTTTTATAACATGGAGATTTTGTTTTTCTTTATAAAAATTCCATTGTGTATTTTTTTAAAGAAACCTATTCATTCAATCACCCACCTTCTACATCAGGAGGATGGGAAGTCTGTGAGGACAAAAAGGAAGGATACATTAGGATCTATTTGGTCCACAAACGAACATGTAGAGTGCTCCTCAACTACCACAAAGATGAGAAATAAATTACATTATATTAAACCATCCAGATTTGAGAATTTATCGCAGAGTAATCTGACTTAATACATGGTCTCCATTCTAAAGTCTCTTTCAGTATTAATTTTTAAAAAAGTATCAGCTGGGTGTCAATGAATCACATCCTTAAGTCCTAGCTACTTAGCAGGCTGAGATCTGGAGAATCACAGTTTAAAATAGAGCCCAGAGACTCCGAATAGCAAAAACGATGCTCAGCTGAAAGAACACTGCTGGAGAAATATCAATAACAAATTTCAAACTCTACTACAAAGCCATAGTAATCAAAACAGCTTGGTACTGGCATAAGAACAGACCCCAGGACCAATGGAATAGAATTGAAAACCCAGAAATGAACCTACAGACCTATAGACATCTAATCTTGAATAAGGGAGCTAAAAAAAGTAGAATGAAAGAAAGACAGCCTCTTCAGTAAATGGTGCTGGCAAAATTGGTTAACTACTTGTAGAAAACTAAAGCTAGAACCTTATATATCACCCTGCATCAGAATCAACTCGAAATGGATCAAAGACCTTGGAGTCCAAGAAGACACCCTGAAAACATTACAGGAAGGAATAGGAGAAAAACCCTAGGTCTCCTTGGCACAGGCCGAAATTTTCTTAACAGAGACCCAGAAACACAACAAATCAAAGAAAGGTTGGACAAATAGGATTGCATAAAATTGCAGAGCTTCTGCATGGCAAAGGACATAGCTAACAAGATCAATAGAAAGCCCACACATTGGGAGAAGATCTTCACTAGCCATACAACGGACAAGGGTCTCATATCTAAAATATACCTGGAACTCAAAAAGTTAAATCCCCCAACAACAAATCTTCAAAGAAGCAACTGCCCAATAAATAAGTGGGCTAAAGACTTAAAGAGAAACTTCTCTGGAGAGGAAAGAAGGATGGCCAATAGACACATGAGGAAATGCTCAACCTCTCTACCCATGAAAGAAATGAAAATCAAAACAACATTGAGATACCACCTCACCCCAGTTAGAAAGGCTATAATCAAGAACTCTAATAACAACATATGCTGGAGGGGATGTGGACAGAAGGGAACTTTACTGCATTGTTGGTGGGAGTGTAAACTTGTTCAACCACTTTGGAAAGCAGTATGGAGGTTCCTCAAAAGACTCCATATAGAGCTCTCCTGTGACCCAGCAATCCCACTTTTGGGCATTAACCCAAATGTTTACAAACAATACCACACTAAAGCTACCAGCACAACTATGTTTATTGCAGTATTATTCGCCATACCTAAGATATGGAACCAACCCAGATGCCTCTCAGTAGATGAATGGATCAAGAAAATGTAGTATATATACACAATGGAATTCTATGCCTCCATCAGAAAGAATGACATTGCCCCATTTGTTAGGAAATGGAAAGACTTGAAAAAAATTATATGAAGTGAAGTAAGCCAGGCACAAAGAAACATAGGTCCCATGGTTTCCCTTATTTGCAATAACTAGTATATGTCTGAGTCAAGCAGAAAAGGTCAGGTAAGTTGATGTTAGGGAAATGAACCCCAAGATAAGTATTCAAATGTGTTTTTTTCTTTCATGAAATTGTTTCTAACATATTTATAAGATGATTGCTATGTTGCTTTGTATGTCCCTCCCCCATGGTATAACCCCTGCTTTCAATGTATTTGATATTGGTATAATTTGTGGAGGGGAAGGGCAAAAACAAATCGTTTAACTAAGGATACAGGTGGACCCATTGCAACAATGAGATGTACAAGTCATTATGTTGAAAATGAACTTTACAACTTTGGTGGCGAGGGGGAGGATTGGGTAGGAGGAGGTGGGGGGAGTATGGGAAGGAGGAGGCAACAATGCTTGATAAAAAATGTACTCGTTATCTTGCCCATGTAATTGTAACTCCTCTGTACAGTATTCTGACAATTTTAAAAAAAGGAAAAAAATAAAATAAAATAAAATGCAGCCAAGGCAGGAAAAAATAATCTACAAGACTCCATCTCCAATATAACCATCAAAAAGCCAGACTGAGGGTGTAATTCAAATGGTAGGATGTCAGCCAAACAAGCTGAGTGAGCTTGTTCAGATCCAAGACCACCAAAAAGAGTAACAATAAATTAATTAAATTCAGATCAAGTTGGGGAAACATTGAAAGCTTACTGTCATGCAAAATCATTAGGGATGGCAAGATGGGAGACCTCAAACTAAACCTGGGAAGAATTTCCAAGGTCTATCTTAAGGGAATGGCTTACAAACCACAAACATGGAAGTTGCTCAACTTTTACAACGATTAATTATTGCAATAGGGGCTTCCAGATGGCAGGGAGTTGGCTAAAAGTGATCGTTTTTAGGCAAGGATGTCTAGGTTATGTTTGTGTATGATTGTTTTCCTTATGATAAGAACCATTTTACAAGAAATAACCTAAGTTCAAAATTACATTAAAAAAATCATGCAAGTATGGTTTTGTTTGTGATCATTCGGGTAAATGCCCAAAAGTGGGATTGCTAAGTCATAAGGGAGCTCTATGTGGAGTCTTTTGAGGAACCTCCATACTGCTTTCCAAAGTGGTTGAACAAGTTTACACTCCCACCAACAATGCAATAGAGCTCCCTTCTGGCCACATCCCCCCTCCAGCATCTGTTGTTATTAGAGAAGTACAAGACGCTATGTCGAAAAACGAACTTTACAATTTAGGCAAGGGGTGGGGGGCAAAAGTAATCGTGGAGATGGGAGGGAAGGGATGGTAGGAGAAACAAAGGAGGTGGCAACAATGCTTGATGAGAAATGTACTCATTATCTTACTCATGTGATTGTAACCCCTCTGTACAGTATTTTCACAATGAAAAACTTATTAAAAATAAATAATTAAAAATTAAAAAAATCAAGCTAGGTTAAGATCAGCCAAACCACAATAACTTGAGACCTGTAAGGAAATGATAGGTTTAATCAGAAGCCACTGAACTTGGCAAAGTTTGTCAAAGCCACAGCTGACAGGCAGCCTTAGCTACCATGGTTAACTGTGCAGAGGGTAAAACCATAGTCTTTTGTGCATAATCTTTACAATTTATTAGCTGTGTCTTCTTGCTTAAATTACTTAAGCCAAGCTTATCTCTCTCATATAGTTAGTATTTATAGATTTCTTAGAGCTTTCTCTAACTCAATAATTCTTATAATGATGTATATTAGATATATGAATCCACACATGTGTTAGTCAAAGGCTACTGTCAAGAACGTGACCATTTCTGTCATGGTGGCTAGAGTCTCCTGAGATGGTCTTCTACATAAACATGACTTTATGCTGCATAGTGTTTAAGATTTTCATATATTGAAATTATCTTTCCGATGACTCACATGTTATTAGTTGGCGATTTTGTTTTGCTACCTGAGCACTATGCCCCCAACTTTAATATCTTCTTCTAAAACTCAAAGCACTATAATAGTTCTTAGTTGTATGAGTTATCAATATTGTAGTAAAAGCTATTAAAATAGTCTAGTACAATAAATAATGTTAGTTACCCATAATTTGGGCAAACACTTAGAAATTTCAAGTTTACTTTTAGCTTAAGTAAAAGTGGACTTCAACTTCAAAGTAACGAAATTGAAAACAATGCAACCTTCACTGTTCTTAACAGTTAACATCTCTACATAAGCATATACATGTATTTTTCACCAAACACCAAAATCAATTAACAAAATCTTGGGTAGCATGAATCTCCTCTGCTACCACAAATCCCCTTAACTTTTATTTTCATTTTATTCTGATATATTGATATCATGCAAATAATGAAAAGTATAAACTATATGATTTTGCCATTCTGTCTATGTGTTACTTTCCTTATTTTTACATAAATAATGTTATCTCTGCTTCCTATTTACTAGCAGTATTTCTTATTAATCAAAAACAGCCCTCAGATCACATTCATTTTACAGCAATTTAATTTAAAAGGTAAGAGGTACAGATTATGTGAATCATTGAGCCACAATGTGTGTTTCTTTTAGATGAAAATAACCTTAATTTCCCTGCTTGACTAGGAAAAAAAACAAAAAGAATGATTTTTATAAATCAGGAAAAATTCATAACTTGCTAGAGGTATAACAGCTGTTGATTTAAGGTTTGCATCTTTGATAATATGATGCTGCTGGGGAGATAACATCTTTTTGACAAAGCTGTGAACATAAAAATTACAAGGCTTTATTCAACATTTAAATATTTTCTCTGTCCCTTACATAAAAAGGGTTTCTTGCATTCACTTATATCAAAATATGTCTGGAATATATTGTAGCTCATCAACTGGCTTTACATTAAATTGACTGCTTTCTTGTTTCACAGGTCTACAATAGACTTGTCACATCACAAATGAAACAAATTATCCTCAGTTTAGAGAAAGTCTGCTATTATTTTATACATGGAACTCAGAGAATTGAGAGGATAGTAGGGATATTATTTGTTTTTATTATCAGCTAGAAGTAGGTGAGTGAAAAATTAGGGAAGAAAACAAAACAAGAGTTCCATTGTATGGGGAAAAAAAACTATCTCCAAAGTACAATCCTGAATGTGTGCCAGAGAGAATGGGTTGCCAGCACTTAGGGGTATTAGCAAAGTTTTGTTTGTCTAGAGGCTGCTGCACTACTCTTGTGCTATTGACTTCAAAACTATGGCATACTGTTCTAAACTTCCCATTTGGTACTTACCAATGAAAAGAAACACCAAGAATGATGCTAAGTAGGAGCCAGGTCTTGACACCCTGGAACAACCCTCAGTGTATTTCACTTATGTATGATGTGCCTTAGAAAATCAGATTTGTTTCTGGTTACTAAATGTGGTCTTCTGTGTTTCTAACCCTTATCGATGGCCATTCTCCAGTGTCACTGTAACAAATAGGTCCCCAGCCCTCTAGCCTCTGAAGCTACTTCTTCATTAACATGTAGACAAGATGATTCCTAACAATGGTTTCTCTCTATAACTACCACCTTCTTCCTGCACCATTTCTTCCTACATATCCAAAGTGACTCCTTATGCCAAGTACCATTAGCTAAGGTTTATTTACAGCCAAGTACTATTGAAAGTTCAAAGGGGAGACTAGCTTTAAGTTGAATATTTAACATCACTATTCATTCACCTATTCTCCCAACAAATACTTGTTGTGATGATTTTTTCACATAATTATTATTCCAAACCTACCACGTGCAGGAACTGTTCAATATCAAGGACCAGTAGTGAATAAAACTAATATATCCTGTTCTTTTTATAGGTTGCAGTTAGTTATATAAAGATGTAATGGGAACCGGTTAAGAAAATATGTAAACTGAGGATGATATTATTCGCAAAAATAAAGAGAAAACAGAGGGATTATCAGTCAGAGATCATTTTAAGTAGGAGGGAAAGAATTACTACTACTTAGGAAAATTCATGGTACACAAAGCAAATAAGAAGCTGCAGGATTTGTTTGGAAAGAGTGGTTTAGGAAAAGATCTTGGGGTCACAGCCTTTCTGGAATTTAGTGATAGCAAGGATTCTAGGTTAAGCCTTTAAATTTCTTACCGCCTATATTCCCCTCCTCATTCCTATGTGAAATTTGCTAGTTTCTACATTCTTGGTACTTTATTATCTGAGACCTTACTGACTGGGGAGGGCCTGTCTTTCCCAGAGCTAACCTGTTCTTGAAAATAGCAAACCAGTCATCCTAGAGCAGGTTTTTGTATGTAAATTAATCAAACCAGAGTCCAAATTCAGAAGCATCTTCTTTATCTTGACTTTCACATAACTGTTGGCAGTATTCTTCTGCACTAGTTACTCCCAGAGCTAGGTATTAGACAACTAGTTACCACTGCTATACCCCTAGTGGAAATTTATCACACTATCCAGAATCTAAACCCTCAACTCCATGACCTGCCTTACTACTTCTTGCAATAATAAAAAAAGAAATAAAAGCTTCACTTATTGCTCATCTCTGCTTTGTCTGTCTCCCAAGGAACCTTGGCACCTCCCCATGTGACACTGTGTGGCCTGGTGTAAGTCAGAAGCAGTCACACCTCAGCTTGTTGACAAAGAGGTGACCATATCCAGTAGAATATTCTTACCAGAGGATCATGGAACCCACGAAAATGCACAGTACTGTCAGGAATAACTACTTAACAGACCATAATGGGATGTTTTTTTTCTATAGATTCTACACTCTGCATTGTCTGGACTTTAAGAAAAGCACAACAGAAGCAGTCAAGATACCTTAAGATACCAACAACCTCATGGCGCAATATTAACTCTTGCTAGGACTTAATGGGTTGAGTTTCCTAATGTGGTCTACAACAGAACTCCCATCAAAGTTATGTTCCTCCAGAAGCAATTAGGGTTGGAGTCTTCCTTGAGTAGTTAAATTTTTGTAAGTACTACATGATGTATTTTAGAAACTTGTAGACTGATAAGAGACATTAGACAGTCGTAACTACCTGCTCTGAATAGAGAAAAAATGAAAATGAATACAGGAGCCCACACAAAACATCTGACCTCAAGTCCTGCAGCCATCTCAATGACTATAGAAATATAAATGTTTGGTTTGGTTTTTAATCTGTGTGTGTATGTGTGTGTATTTTTGTGTGTCTGATCATGTTTTTCTTTTTTAGTTTCATGCTTGTCTTTTCTGAAGACTTGTCTTTTTATGTATTTTCAATATCTTAAAAAAAATAGTTAAAACTCTTAATCTGCTAAACTCCTGCTTAGTACATAAATTAACTCTAGGGGAACAAAATGGTTCTTACTCCCAAGTGTTGATAAATGATCAAATTCTTAAAATATCATTTCTGTTATGTATGTTGTGTTCATGGATTATGTTAATTCTTGGCCCTTCACAATTATATTTCTATAGCATGATAAAGTGATGAAAACAGAATCATGATTTATAATAACAATCTTTGTCTTAAAGAGTTTTGTGTTCCTGGCAGGAAAAGGCTACATAACAGTTAAGATACTTTCATATTTTCTGATTTATAAGCTTTGTTTGTAAGGCACAGCCAAATGTTATAAATGCATTTGGGGGACGGGTAGAATTGTGTAATAAGGAGATTAGAAAGAAAAGGTATCTCTATGCCATGAAGGTCAATATGTCTCTCTGTTCACCAGCCAGGAGATATTTTGCAAGCAGCCACTCTGGGAAAGCTTAGGCTCTGAACAGAGAGCTCTGAAATTTGTTGCAATATTGGTATACTATACCATCATAAGATTTCACCATCTAGTGGCAGCTATTGCAAATGATAGCCATTTACCCTGAATGAGATGCATTTGGGGTATGTGGCTAAAACAATTTACTCCTATCTACAGCTTTCCTTTGACAGTTTGTATTTCCATATTGCAAATTGGATCGGATGTGATTGAAAAATTAGAAAACATGTTTTGCAAAACACAGATTATTGGTTATATCAGGATCGAGTCTGGTTGCCAACACACTCATATAAGAAATAAATGGAAGCAACTGTTACAACAGCTGCTTTCCTTATCATAACTGAGGTAGCAAGCAGGATAAGGATGTATAGAAGCACTATGCCAATAGCACACTTAATGGTGATGAGAAAACAAAGATCATTATTAATGACAAAAACATAGAGGGATTAAAGTCACTATTTATTAAAATTATTACAGAAAATACAATCACATTCTGAAATTTTCTTCCAAAATCTTTCAGAGAAGAGTCTCTCTAATTCACATGTAAAACAGTTTTTAGAGCACAACTTTTGATAAGTCAAGGTTTTCTATGGACAAAACTATCAGAGCTTTTGCAATCAGCAAAAATAGCCTATGACAGCAAACCAAGTCCCTCTTGCTAGGATCTCTACCAGCTGAGGATACTTACATCATCTCTTCTATTGCAAAAATATCCTTTTCCACAGCTTTTAAATACTGAATTTTAATATTTGAGAAGCCTATTCTGTTCCATAATACTGTATTAGCACCTCACCTACATAGTCTTTTAATACTTCTCATTGTCTGCAGAGAACAATTGTTTTCTCAGTATCCATTTGAGAGCCTTCTACTTCCCTCTTCCTCAGCTCTTATATGGCTGTTCAATCTCATCTTCTTTTTTTAAAAAAAAATTGGATCGGATGCTATATGTCAGTGTAAACAGTTAAGCTAATTTTAATTAAAATATTAAGTAAGCTTTCACAAGGCATAAAGATGATTTAGTAAAGTCCTTCTATATTGCAGCTACTGAATTCCCTTCATCCGCTTTGTAATTTGATCAAAGGAATGCAATTGCATATGTCTGGCATGATCTACTCTGCATAAACCCACACTGTTCGTCATACTGGCTTTCACTACTCTCCTGATGCATATATAATACTTTTTTCCTTAATATCCACTCTGTTATTTCACTAAGAATTAAAAATAATCATGGCCAGGAGGGATTCTTTCTTTCTAAAGTATTTTTAACTTCTTTATTGTTCCCATTGTTTTTGAAATGTGTTGCTTACCCCAATCCCAAGAAATATTTCCCAGTGGAAACATAAACGCAGTGGGTAATTTTCCTCGTAACTAAGGGTGCTTTATTTAAAGCAAATGTGTTTAATTGTTGTGTTCCGATGTATTCATTTTTAGCCTGAGTTCAAATAGCTTATTGATGTTATCATTAATCTTAGGTACCAATCTCATCTTTTCAGTTAATTATTCCCTGATAGAATTATAAGAGGAAAAAATCTGTAGTTTCTTCATCATGTGCCAATTCAATCAGAGGTTATATTTGTCACCCATTTTAGAATAGTTTAAAATGTATTATACCAATTCCTTGACATATTCAATTATGGCAGCTTCAGCATGCTTAAATGATGATTCTATTTGTCACTTTAGTATACTCATCATGACAGTAAGTTAAATAATTACTAGTTGGCCTCTGGAAATTCACAAGTCAGCAATGAAGTTTACAGTATGTTTATTTTATATGAGAAGCTAATGATCATAACTTGAATTTTTACTGATAAGTCATTTCAGATTCATTCATTGAATGTGTTTATTAATATAATTGGCAATTCAAATACACTGCAGTTAAGATTAATTGGCCTTATTTTAAAGTTTCCACAAAATGAAAAGATTAATTTCATGTGGAAATCAGAATATGAATAGCAAGAAATAACATTAATCCCTTTAGAAACTGAGGAGGGAAACTTGTAAGGTATGCATGCTAATGTGATCATTTCTTCTCATACAAAAGCACTACAAATGATGTTTATTAGATCAAGTCAGACCTACTTCTGTTCCCTCACTTGCCATGGAGAACAATGTGATTCATTCTCTTATATTTTTATGTATTTATTTTGGTGCCTGTACTGGGGCTTGAACTGAGGGCCTGGGCATTGTCCCTTAAGTTTTTCACTCCAGGTTGGTGCTCTACCACTTGAGCTACAGTGCCACTTCCAGGTTTTTGGTGGTTCATTGGAGATAAGTGTCTCACGGGCTTTGTGATCAGGCTGGTTTCAAACTGTGATCCTCAGATCCCTGCCTCTTGGGTAGCTAAGATTACAGGTGAGATTATAATCACTGACACCTGGCATAAGTCATTTTAGATGATTCCTTCCTACCCCCTACAATTTTGAGAAGACCCCTGAGCTAACAAAATCCTGAGGACATAAAGAAGAATCCTGGTCACAGACTACTGAGTTGCTCACCAAGCCCTTCTGGCTATAAAAGTGGACTAATTCACAGGTAGCATACATATTAGCCTTCATAGCATTCAGCTCATCCCTAGCATCACCTGTAAACCAGCATTTGGTAATCATAATGCTTCTGAGACTCTACTATCTGCCAAAACACTGAATTCTACTACTCAAAGGAACTATCAGCCTCTAATCCCTTCTCTGAGGAATTGTCCTATACTCTGATGTAATTAAATCTTCATTTCTTCAGCCCCTGGTGGAAAGGAAGGAACCCAGTCATTCTTTCCCAGGTCTCTTTCTCATTACACATCATTTAGTACTAGGCAAAAAGAAAACCTAACTTCTAACCTGAAGTCCACAAAATAAGCTGTCTTTCTTCCTGGTTTAATTAAGAATGATCTCCCATATCCCAAGGATATAGGAAATGGTGTGGCTTCTTACAAGTAAAAGAGATGATACAGTTGACTTTCCACATGTCACCATCTTTAAATGTTTATTGACTCACCTTTTGCATCAGGAAAACAATATGATGTGTTTTATCTAGCTGGGATTACAAATGTGGATAAATCTCAGTGACTGAGTTTAAAGCAAATGTATATTTTTCCAACTGTTCATCCTATTTCCTGACTTTCTTCTCTTTCTACTGGCTCTCTCCTAACTTCCAGGACCACTAGAGATTAATCAATGCTATGTAGAAAGCACATAGTATTGAGCTTTCAATGAAAAATAGATAGTTAGATATAATGATAATAAATATTCAACCACATCACTTGGATAGGAGTTATGCTGTTCATAAAGTAAATGTTGCCCATTCATTCCTTATTTCGGCCAATTAACTTCATAAAGAGAAAAATCTTCCTACAAAACTGCATCTCTATAACCAACAGAGTAATTGAACATGACCACTAGAAAAAAATCAGAGAATGATTTCCTGGCATTTGGTCAGTTGAACCATTTTAATACCACAGAACATCTACTATTGGATTATCTGCTAGGAACAGGTGTGTTTCTCAGGAGAACTTAGAGAAACAGACCTTCCCTGTGTTGCAAGGAGAGGAAAGTTGACTCAAGTTCAATACAAATGAAGTCTATGCCACTAGCATTAAAGTAAATCTAAAATTACATGTCCTTAGCATTAATAAATACTAGGGATAAAATGAACATTGGCATTAAAATATGAAAATCTGAGTGCAGTGAGAATTTTAGAAAAAAGGAAGAGAAAGATTATTAAATGTACATGTACATTTAGTGAGAAATACTGAACTGAGTATGCTTCTAAGTCATTTTAATATTTTCAGGTAACTTAGAAGATACATATAGAGGAAAATATTCATTAGCATATAGATATAGCCTAGCAGTTAATTTTGTCATTGATGTGTAGGTTGCTGGTTGCTTTCTTTGTTTGAGTAGTTTTGATGAAATCAAAGAAACTATTAGTGGGGGCTGGGAAGGTGGCTCAGTGGTAGAGCATATGCCTTGCATGCATGAGGCCCTGTGTTTGATTGCTCAGCACCATATAAGCAATAAAAAAAAGCCGAAAGTGGCATTGTGGCTCAAGTGGTAGAGTGCTAGCCTTGAGGTGAAGAGCTGAGGGACAGTGCCCAGGCCCAGAGTTCAGGCCCACGACCTGACCCAAAAAAAACTACTAGTGAACCTCCTAAAGACTCATTTTTAGTTATTTTGGGGGGGGGTCCGGTTGTGGGGCCTGAACTCTGGGCCTGGGCGCTGTCCCTCAGCTCTTCAGCTCAAGGCTAGCACTCTACCACTTGAGCCACAGCACCACTTCCGGCTTTTTTCTTTTTGCTTATGTGGTGCTGAGGAATCGAACCCAGGGCCTCATGCATGCAAGGCAAGCACTCTACCACTGAGCCACCTTCCCAGCCCCAGAAGACTCATTTTTTAAACATGAAGAATACATTATTGTATCTGAAAAGTAATCTCTACTTGAACCACTTCATTGAAGAACCATGGGGCCTGATGCTCTCACAACCAAATTCCAGGCAGAATAACAGCTGGGCATCAGCAAAGTACAGGCTATAGTATGCTCTACAACCTATGTTCCTTTTTAGCTAGAAATTACCTACAAAAGAGCAGAATTTGTTATTTAGTGACTTTCCATCTTCACAGTTTTTGATCAACCAAAGGGCTCATTTTTATTTGCAACTAGTTTGTGTGTGTGTGTGTGTGTGTGTGTGTGTGTGTGTATTATCCTATGTATTTGGCACAAGAAGGCAGAGATTATACCATGTGCTCAGATTATAATATTTAAACTGGAAATATTAAGTTGTTTTGGTCTAACAAAGAAACAACTAAAAGAACATGTATTTATCTCTTCTAGCTGCATGAAGAAACAATAAAAGCAAAGGAAAAGGTAAAACATAAGATTAAAAAATCAAGACTAAAGCTAGTACATACAAAGCATTGTATGCTATTCCATCAACTTTGTGGACACAGGTCAAAAGTTAAACTCCAAACTTTCATCTGCCTGATACAAAGAGGGAAACATGATTACATGATTCAGAGTGAGCATAATTTAGAAGAAACTGAAGTACCCCGTCACTGGCTTACAAACAAGCATATCTCACTAGATTATATAGAAAGAACCAATGTAACAGCAACACTCACAAAGAAATATGTTGGAAATGATCTATACAACTGGAGGGGGGTGTCAGCGGGGAGGTAAAAGGGTAGAAATTGAGGGAGGGAGTAGCAAGTTTGACGAGAAATGCACTCACTACCTTACTTATTTAACTGTAACCCCTCTGTACATCACCTTGACAATCATTTAAAAAAATAAAAAGAACCTATGGAATATAAACTGTGTTTTCAATATTACATTTGGAGAAAATACAATAAGTTCAGGGTAAACGACTGAGTACTATTATGCTGAAATCGGAGTGGTCCTCACTGTAATGCATAATGAATATGGTCTGGCTTAATAATTTTTAAGAGGAAAAATAAAACATGTTTTCTTACAGGGAAAGGACCACCTTGTGGAGCATTCTGGAAATTCTGAGAGGTTTTGGTGTTGTTCTTGTCATGCTTCCTGGGCATCATAGGCATCTGGTAGGAAGGAGCCAGCTGTGTCAAACACCTGCAATGCACCTGAACATTCTCTCCCACAAGGAGCTGTTTCCTACCTCCAAAATGTCAGCACGCTCTGCCAGCAATCCAGACACCAAGTAGATACTCACCATGTGGCTTTCAAAAGAGAAAATGTGTCTGTTATTTCATCACTGATCCAAACTATGACATAAGAGAGATATTATTTTCATGTTACACTTTCAAATAAATAAAACTAGTTCATTAATTCTTAATTTTCTCCAGTGCAACAGTTTGTAATTCCCTAAGGCCTATTTTGCCCACTTTGGTTAATTTCTTTCCATTTTCCTCTGATCATTTGCATATAAGTCAGATTACTGTTACTTATCTTCTCACTAGTTTTAATTAGGGTCTACTTGCATCTCAGCTTTTAATTTCCCTTCCTATGCACAGAATGGCTTCTGGTCTTTTTTTATATTAAATCTAAGTATTCATCATAAGTAATTACAAGCATCTAACTATTTGTGTTTTCTCGTGTAATCATTCCTGAATACTTGAATATAAATATGTATTGCATATTATTTTGCTATAAACTTCATTGCTTTTCTTTGTCATCATTAGAGCATCATGTTGTTCTCTAAATTATACTCATTTTAAATTAAAATATGTTCTTTTATAATATTATCTTTGAGCTTCACTTTATGAACTAAAAAAGTGGCAATATAAATTATTTATTATCAAAAGAGGAGGTTGACCGTGATGGAGCTGAATGATACTTGTAGGAACAAAAGGCGCTTGAAGGAAAATAGTCTGGATCTCATTCGCTAAGTAGATAGGTCATATATACCCTGACATACACCTTGTGTCTAGCTAGACGTGGGACAAGAAATTAAGAGAAACCTGTACCACTACTATTTGAAGTAGCAAGGAATTAAGGATCTTGGATCTCAGAGAGAGAGAACATTACAGAAGATAACTAAAGGGGCTGCCTAATAGGCAAGGAATTCCTAGCATTGGTAGGTTTGGGAGTAGTGCATAGGTCCAAGTGCAAAAGGATTAGGAAGAGGTCATCCAAGAGTACATCTCCTGTGTCAGGACTATGTAATAGTGACTTTCCCATGGAAAGACAGACACATACACTCAATACAAAGCCAGGCTTTGAATAGCTCTTTCACAAAAGCAATGAAACATAAAGATCTCTGAAGTGGGATTTAATTAAAAGACATTTTTCATTTATCCATTCTTCTTGCTTTATATCTCCAATATATGCAGTAGTCAAGAAAGGAGGACAAAGAAATGGAAGAAATTCTTCTTCCCTGATCAAGGATAAGTTCTAGGTTAGGTAATGCTTTGAACTGGATATGAGACCAAATATTCGAGCTAAATATTGTGTACCTGGAAAGCACTATGAAACAATAGACTCTGCCCAAGTTGGGAATTTAAAAGAATAATTCAACGGAATGTGTTTGAAGTCAATTATTGGAGAAAAATAAGAATTTGTTTTGATAATTATGCTGATTGAAGTAGAATGATAAGTTGGTAGACACATAGGCAAATAGGTAAATTTCCATAAGACTAATTGAGATGTTGAGTTTAGAAATCATCCTTTAAACACTTAGGCAAAATCATTGTGTCTAATTGGATTAAGACATTGATCCTATATCAATATTGAAGAGGATCAGATCTCAATATTCCAATGTATTCCTGAAACATAAGGGAAAGATACTCTTCTCTGCCTGCTTAATTTGTCATGAGCTTTTAAGTCTACTACAAACAAATCTGTTCTGCCCATCAGAGTATCCCAGTTACTACAAGGCTCAAAGTTGTTATCCATGTGTTATAAACTCAGAAAATAAATCTCCAGATGTTCCATAGATTCTGTGACTCCATGATCTTGACAACAAATTCAGATCCCAGGAGACTGTGTTGTACAAATGTCCATATTTTCTGGTTTTACAGTTAAACATGTGTTCTCCTGCATTGTTAATTGGATTGAAAATTTTAAGCCACTGAAATAGATTCTAAGAATATTCAAATTTCATGAGATACCATACCAGGTTATCTCTTTTATTTTTTTTGAGGGGGGGGTCTGATCGTGGGGCCTGAACTCTGGGCCTGGGCGCTGTTCCTCAGCTCTTCAGCTCAAGGCTAGTGCTCTACCACTTGAGCCACAGCGCCACTTCCACCTTTTTTTTCTTATGTGGTGCTGAGGAATCGAACCCAGGGCCTCATGCATGCAAGGCAAGCGCTCTACCACTGAGCCACCTTCCCAGCCCCAGGTTATCTCTTTAAATGTGTTTCTTAGGATACTATTCTGACTTGGTGAGAAGTGTTTGATTGACTAGATGGAAATTCTCATCCAACATGGCTCTGAGAGAGAGAGTCATCCATTCCAATAGTTCTTTCTAGGTAGAACTTGTCATAGATTATCAGCATCTCTTGGATGGAAGGTGACAGAATACGCTTATCTATTAGCACCTGAGACAGAATTTTTTAAGTAGTTAGAAAACAACAAATTATCATCTCCAGTGTTCTTTCCCACTTCCACACAGTAAGGGTTCAGTATAATCCAATGAGACCCAAAGTCTGAAAGTCCCTCCCTGCTGATTCCCCTGGGAAAGGTATGAATGTAAATATAGGCTGGAATAATTCTGAAAAGGGCTTTGATACGTAGAAAAGGATTTTTCCTACAAGGGCGCAAAACACAGAAATAAACAAGGAATAAATGCTCTCATCTAGAATGGCAGTTCCCAAAATTTGGTATTTGAACCAACAACATCACTTTGAGACTTACTGGTAATGAAAATGTCCATCCTTGAAATCCCAGTGCTAGGGAGATAAAAGTAGGAGGATCAAGAGTTTGAATCTAGCTTAGGCTACAGACTTCATGCTGCAGGTTACATGTTATTTATTCCTCCAAAACTCATTGAGATTTAATTGTCAATGTAAGGGTATCATGGGGTATTTTGGACCTTTACAAAGTGTTTGGACACAGGAGCTCTTCCCCCATGATAAGATTAATGCTCATCCATTGAAAGTGGGTTTGTTGGAAGAAGAATGGGATTATTATAGTCATTATTAAGATCTAGCCTTCTCTGTATACTTCACTCTACCACAGGTGCCTGTTTGCCCTTCCACTTTTTCCTACCCTCTTATCAGGCAGTATGAGGCCCATGCTAGAGGTAACTGCTTGCTTTTGAACTTCCCAGTTTTCAGAAGCATGAGCCAAAATAAAGCTCTTTTCATGATAAGTTACTCAGTCTCTAGTATTCTGTTTGGGAAACAGAAAGAAGACTAAGACAAATACTATCTCTCATTCTGTGTTCTTACAATGATGTTGATAATCCTCTCATTTGGGAAAGTGGGTCTATGCCTTTTGCCCTTAAATCAGAACAGCTTTGGTTTACAATATTTACCCGCAGAAGGCTACAGAAATTATGTGCTGTTGCTTGCATATCTGAGACACACAAAAAAAGTTAGGTCTTGTGTTGCTTGCAGTAATATTCACCTCTGAAGCCACTAAAAACCATGTGAGAAGTCTGAGTCCCTGAGGTTTCCATGCTATGAGGGAGGCCTAGCTAATCCATCAGATGAAATCATAAGAACTCTTGAGACTCCACAGAAAGCAGGGCTTGTCCTGAGCCCAGCTGCTTCAGCGTCCTGCAGTTTCAGCTTCAGCCAGTACTGATTGACTGCAAGTGCAGGAGAGAGTGTGAGCCAGACCCAACCATCTGGGCTCTTCTCAAATTCCTGACTCACAGAGACTGTGAGAAGTAATAAATTAGGTACTGTTGTTTTTAGCCACTAATAGTGGATAGCTGAACATATGGTCTTCTGGTAATCTGACCTTTTTCTCAAAGTTAGTGAGTCATCCCAATGCCATTTATGAAAGAATTCACCTTTGTTTATTTAAAAAGCCCCACTCACTCTATTAAATGCTTTTGTATTCTTTGGTTTATTTCTAGAGGTTTTCCTATAAATTATCAACCTGTCTCTCTAATCCTGCTCATTTCCTAGTGCTTTAAATATAGTTATTTAATATATTTTAACATTGAGTAGAAATATTCCCATCTTGAATTCCCCTTTTCAATAGGGTTATCTATTGAAACCACTGTAATTTTATGTCTACATCAAAATGACTAGCTTTGGGCCAGGCACTGGTGGCTTATACATACAATTACAATACAATTATGCCTATAATTACACCTTTATGAATTATGGCATTATTCCCATATCCACATCATAGAATTATCATTGGCTCCCATCAACTGATGAACAGATAAATAAAATGTGTGATATGCAGTCACACAGAGAGAAAAAAAATCACGTCATATTTAAGAAAATAAATAGAACTTGAAAATCACTATGTTAAGTGAAATAAGTCAGACTCAGGAAGAAAAGTATTGTATGTTTTCTTGCAATGTGGAATCTAGATTTTAAAAAAATGAAAGTAGAAAAGGTATTATTTGGGAAGAAGATATCTATTCTTTAGTACAAATCTTATTTAGTAGAATTTAAATATACCAATAAATTATAAAAAATACTTTAAGAAATAATTACCTGTAAGGGCTTAATCTCTTCTTCATGGGACTAAGAACTTAATCAAAGAGGCTTTCAGTATAGTATTTGTTTAGCTTGCCCTTCTATTTTCTGCCATGAAATGGCCCAGAAAAAAAGCCTTCAGCAAATTAGATACCAGCACCTTAATCTTGAACTTTCTATCCTCCAGAACTGAAAAATAAATTGCTATTCCCATAAATTACCCAGTCTCAGGGAGATTTAGAACAAAATAGAATAAAATAGTATCATCCAGTTACAAATTGCAAATTCTGCCAATGGGAATGACATTCTATAAAGAAAATTATCTTGTGCCACTTGAAAAATGTAACTGCTACTATCAAACATATCCAAATTCCAAATCTGGAAAATACTTAACATTTTATCACATTACACTAAAGATCAATATATATTTTGGAAAATAAGCTGAGAGTCATAAACACTGAAGATGAGAATACAAAATGGGTTTCTTAGTGCAATCAGAGTTATTGTATATATTTAGTAAATGACAATAAATTATCCCTGATGTATTCAGGTCTTAAAAACAATACGAGTAGCACTCCTTGTTAAAGGGAAGCCAGGTTAAAATACTTCACCAAATTAGAGTGAAACTGATATGGAAAATCAGGATGCCAGATGCCATGTGCATAAAGTAGTTGTAATCCATGTTAAATGTCATTAAAGCAGTTTAAATAAAATGATATGAGAAGAAAGGAAAATGAGCTTTAAGAGAGACAGGAATGACCTTTCAGTAAGAGTTTGAAGTACAGGCAAGATTTCAACCTATTAAGTTAATTCAGGTTCATGAAGTTGGATGGAAACAGAGACTTATGAGGAATGATGAATATTCTGGTTTGGACAGAATGAAAAGTTGAAAAATCAAAAAATAAAGAATGCTACAGAATTTAGAACTGCTTTGTTAATCACACAGACAACAAATGTCATTAATATGAAAGGAAAACTTGCCACATGCCACGTACAGTCTCAACTGTTTTTCACTTGCAGTATCTCCAAAACATAACAAGTCATGACCATTCATGTCCATTTTTAACAGGAAAATGCCATGACCAGAGCCAACTTTAAGAAAATAGCTAGCAGGAAGGGAAATAACAAAATGCTGAAATAAGATTACAGGATTACCCATTGTAACAACGAGATGTACAAGACACTATGTTGAAAATGAACTTTACAACTTCGGGGGAATGGGGAAGGAGAAGTTGGGGAGGTGGGGAGGGAGGGGATGTAGAGGAAAAACAAAGGAGAAGGTAATAATGCTCAATAGGAAATGTACTCATTACCTTACTCATGTGACTTTAACTCCTCTGTACAGTATTTTTACAACAAAATATACAATAAAAAATAAAAATACACAAAAAAGTAAAAAGATGAGGAGAAGGAAAGAGTAAGAGAAGAGGAAAAAAAGGGGAGGAAGAAGAAGAGGAAGAGGAGGAGAAGAACAAGCATCAGTAAGTATTCAGGACTAAAGAAAGAAAATGAGATAGATAGATAGATAGATAGATAGATAGATAGGGAATAGATATACACAATGGAATTCTATGCCTCCATCAGAAAGAATGACATTTCCCCATTTGTTAGGAAATAGAAAGACATGGAAAAACATTATATAAGTGAAGTAAGCCAGGCCCAAAGAAACATTGGTCCCATGGTTTCCCTTGTTTGCAATAACTAGTATATGTCTGGGACAAGCAGAAAATGTCAAAAGCTATATACATATGACCAGATAAGATGATGTTAAGTGAAATGAACCCCAAGATAGGGACACAAGTGATTTTTTTTCTTTCTTGCTACTATTTCTAACATATTTATAATGTACCACGTGATTATTTTGTTCCTCCCCCTATTTTCACTATATTTGATGTCAGTGCCCTGCATCTTGTATATACACCTCTAATTTGGGGAGGAGAAGGGAAAAAACAAAATGCTTAAATAGGGATGCAGGTTGACCCATTGTAACAATGAGATGTACAAGACACTATGATGAAAAATAAACTTTACAATTTAGGCGAGGTGGGGGATGTAGTTGTGGAGGTGGGAGGCAAGGGATGGTAGGAGAAAAACAAAGGAGGAGACAACAATGCTTGATAGGAAATGTACTCATTACCTTGCTCATGTAACTGTAACCCCTCTGTACAATATTTTTACAATAAAAAAACGTATTAAAAAAAGAAAAAAATCTGGAGACCACTGAGGCATTGAGGAGGCTTTCTGGGAGATATGTACCACATAATGTGAAGTTTCCTTTGATTCTGTATTCTTGCCTCATTGCCCTATCCCCACCATACATCCTAAATCCAATGGCTGGTGACCCTGTAAGAAAATGGCAATGAAGACTTGAGACATAGGTGGGAATCTCATCAACTTGACAAGATTAAGAGGCACCTAGAATATTAGAAAAGAATACTTCTAGATATGTCTGTTGGGTGTTTCCAGAGATTATTGGCATATAGGACAACAATAGTGGGGGAAGCCTCACCCTGAAGGTGAGTAACATTGTCAGAGTACACCCAGTTGGCACAAACACAGGAGGAAGCCCATGCAGCACATGCAAGATTGACATTTCCTGAACAGGTGCATCTATGGCTGCTGCCATCAGCAGAAGATATGACTTTCTAAATACTTCAGCCTTTTGAGGTGGATTCACACAATAGCTTCCCACTAAGTAACCAAGCCTTCAGCCTTCAACTGATCTGTATCATTGGCTTTTCCTGTTCTGGGGCTCCCAGTTTCTTGGACTGAGCAATTACTGGCTTCTCTGGTTCACCAGCATTCAGACAGACATTGTAGAACTAGCCAACCTCAAATCAGGTAAGTCAATCTATTAAATCTCCTCTTGTAGATAATAGACAGATAGATGATTTAGATAGATAGATAGATAGATAGATAGATAGATAGATAGATAGATAGATAGATAGATAGATAGATAGATAGATAGATGGATGGATAGAGATATCCAGGGTCAAGTTGTTATTGCCACTATATTTGGACGTATGTCTCAGAAGCTTTTGGAACTAGCCTGTGGTAAAAGTTTGGAGATGCAGCCTAACTAAAGTCTAGAGTACACAAGTAGAGAATAGTGAGCACTTGTTACACAAGATTAGAAGGCCAAAAGGCTGATAGGAATGTATGTAGGAAAGACTGGTTTCACATGGGAACGAGAACTCTTGACAATTAGAATGCAAGGCATTTGTGTGATACTCTGACAAAGCATGTGTTTATACTAAAATTTTGTCAGTGTCCTGATATTTTGTGAGAGGCTGAGTTTAAAGGTGACCAACTGACTAATTAATCTGATGGAGGAAATTTCAAGGCAACACAATGTTCCAGTTACTACTGAAACTAGATTTATACTTAGAATCAAGAGCAAAAAGCAAGATAAGAAGATTTGAAAAACTTGACGTTTGGCCAGAAAAGGATCCCATTCCAAATTGGGACCAAGACATGGTGATGGCTAACCAGATTAGCACCATTAAAAATAAGCCAAGTACTTTGCATTTGGAAAATAGGAAAAATGACTTGAGAGTACCCCCAAAATGGAGAGGACCCCATTCACTATAGGCTTAAGGGTGTAAATGTTCCAATTCATTTGAAAGATTACTTTGAGAAGACAGCTTTGAGTTGCCCTCTTCATATAGTTGCCTAGGGAAGTGTCTTCTGGCTTCGCTATCCAGGGATAGCTCACTGTAGCCATGGTCTAAGTGGGCCTGGGGACTGGTTACATTGGTGGCAGACCGAAGGGCTTCCCATGTGGTGCTGGTTTTTCAAGGCATGAGAATGCAGGAATCATGGAGGCTTCTATCTAAAGAAGACCTGAGGTGTTCAGAGGTGACTAAATCATGAAGATGCTAATCTTGTCAATTAATATATCCAGTTTTTAATTCATAGCTGAATAGGCTAATAGGAGATGGGACCTCATTGGAAGAAGTAAGGCTCTGGGAATGAGATCTGGAAACAGATATCTTATCTTTTCTGGCCTTTTCTTCCCTGGATTTCTTCATTACTTGGCTGCCACTGAGGTCACCAGCTTTCTTCCACCACATGCATCTGTCCTGATATTCTGTCTTACTACAAGTCTACAGGTAATAGAGCCAGGTGACCGTGAGCTAAAACCTCTGAAATTGTGAGACAAAATAAATCTTTTCTCCTTCAAATTTTCTTCTCAGGTCTTTTATCACAGTGATGGGAAACTGAGTTAAACACAGGTGGAATGGTCATAGGACAGCAGAGGCAAACAGGAGTTATGCAGCTAAGCCAAGGACTACAAAAGACAGTCTGAAGCCACCAGAAGCTAGGAAGAGGGGCCCGGAATGCATTTTCCCATAGTGTTCCAGAAAAAGCCAATTTACTGGCATCTTCGTATGGGTACATCTGGCCTCCACAGGAGGGAGAGAACACATTTGTTACTGAACACAGTTAATTGCAATTCATTATGGCCCTCCTTTACAAAGGTGCTTTCAAATTGTATATTGACATAATAATAATAATAGTAATATTAATAATGGCATACACAACCCAAAAAATCATGAAAATGCAAGAAATGAAAGCAACATATACTCTGAGAAAAGTCACTGTGTTTGGTATTTTGTGCTAGTAAAAGAGTAAAGTTGTAAACTTGTAAAGTTCATTTCTAACATATTGTCTTGTGAGTATCATTGTTGCATTGGTTTGCCCTTTGTCTCCCATTACAACTGGAGAGAGGAGCAGGGCGGGGAAGGGGGCAGAGGGGGAAAGGAAAGTGGGAGAAAAATGAGGGAGTGGGTAACAATGTTCAACAAGAAATATACTCACTACCTTACATATGTAACTGTAACCACTCTATACATCAACTTGACAATAAAATTAAATTTAAAAAATAAATAAATAAAAACCCAAACCTGGCAAATATAAAAAAGAATATCAAAGTGAAGTGATAATATTCACAACATTGCATTGCTTTTAATTGTAGAACTGTTAATAATATATAATCATGAGATGTATTTTAATCAACCTTATTTGACCAAACTTATACCTGATCCAAAAATCATAGTGATAAAATTTTATATTACTTGCTGTTCAGACTTCATTAATATAAATCATGATTATATTACTCTGTTTATTTTCATTCATAGGTCATTGGTATACTCAGATAACCTATGTATGAAGATAAAATTCAGAGCTACTAATGTAAGATAATTTTTTTGCCATTACTCAATCATGAACTGAGCTACTTTGCAGCTCATAATCATAACCATATTCTTTGTTGTAGACAATGGGTATTAAATTGTAAACCTGATTTGAAAGTTTATTTCAATAATGTGTAGAAAAAAATGACTTTGTCTCACTCTGAGTTTCTGCAAGATAAGCCTAATATTTTGTTTTAACATTTTCCCATCAAACATAGTAAAAGAGTTGGGTTGTGTTTTTCTGCATGTGACATTTAGGCTTATGTTTTTAAATTTTTTATGTTTCTCATGTATCTGATTCATTATATTGTGCCATGAAAGCATCTCTGTTTCACTTAGCATTCTGTTGAATCTGCAGAGATGTTGCTACTTTAAATGTGTATGCACTGTTCTTCCAGCATAAAAATCAGCCATTAAGTTGGAATGATGGAGCAGTGATTTCTAGGTTTTATAGGGATTAGTAAGTCTTACTTCCTTCTACAGAGACCATCTGACTGGCATGCTACACATTGATGAACAAATAAGTGATTGACAGATGCAAGGAAATCTCATGCCCTGTCTGACATCCATTAGATTTTTCCAAATACAGTAAAAGATCTTTGGCTTTTTAAAAAGCTGTTAAGAAGTACTACCATCCATTAATTACTAAACGCACCAGGGAAAGGCCTTAACCAAGATATGGATAGTTATTTAGGAAACTGAAGGCTACAGAGAAAGCTACTTAGTATTAATGAGGTTATAGAGTAACTTGATTCATTATGGCTCTAGCTGAAATTGAATGGAACAATCAAAGTTCATTACTAGGCTTGATTTCCTGAGCAGGAAATAGTGGAGATGCCAGGAATATGAACACCTTCCTTACACCTTCAATTTTGCTTTTTCTTACAAACATTCCTTATTAGTAAACAATATCCCTTTCTTATTTTCTCTTCTGAAAGAAGAAATGTACACTTATAGATATTCCAAATAAAATTATTTGTGTTAATAAAACCAGAAAGCTGTAATTGCTCAATTAAATTGTTCCTTCCATATAGATTTACTGCAATAACAAAAAATTCACAGTGCCTTAAAGTCCTTCAACAACAGATACAAACAAAATCAAGTTGGGTTGCTACTTACCTTCATGACCAATGCCATTAAAATGAAGTAAAATTCAACTTATTTACATTTTCCAATTAAAGTATACACAGTGAGGAATTAAACCTTTCTGAAGTAAAACAAATTCAAATTGAATTCATTAGATAAACTAAAAACAAAACCTGGACATTTATCTTAGCGACCCTAACAGTTCTGAGACTCTGGATAAATCATGTGACCTCTTTAAGCATCAATATCATCTAGAGTAAATGGAGTTTAAACACTTTTTGCTATTTCCTTTCTTTTATTTCTTTCAGTAATGCTAGGGATGAATGAATCCACATGACAGACAAGTGTTCTACCACTGACCCACACCTTTCATCCATTGGAGTTTAAGTCGTATATAAAACTACCTTCTCTAGTTTGGTGCCTGTAACTCTAGCTACTCAGGAGGCTAAGATCTGAAGATTTTCATTCAAAGCCAGCCTGGGCAGGAAAGTCCTTGGGACTTTTATCTCTAATTAACTGCCCCCCCCAAAAAAAAAACACCGAAAACCAGAAGTGGAGCTGTGGCTCAAGTGATAGAACACTACCTTTAAGCACAAAGCTCAGGGACACCACCCAGACCCTGAGTTTAAGCCCCAGGACTGGTGCACGTGCGCGTGTGTGCGCGCACACACACACATACACACACACACGCATAGACACATGCACACTCTCTCTAATTTTATCATAAGGGTTTCATAAGAATAAAGCAAAATAATAGTTGAAAAGACAGTAAATTATAGAACACTACAGAGGTGACATGGATTAGCAGACACACACACACAAGTCATAGACTGTTTTCTTTGAATCAAATACAAAATCTACCCACATAGTCTTTTCTTAGGTTATACCAACTCACTAAATTTCTAGAAGTTTGAGACCTACTGACATTTGAATACATACTATTAAGATCTTCTCATAGTCTGATGTAATCCTTGAAACAACTCTTTCAATCCTTGAAACTAACCATATTTTGCAAAAGCAAAAATAAAGGTGTTCATCAACTAACTTACTAATGTTTGGTACAAATAAGAAAGCATGAAATGCAAGCTCATCTATGTATTACTACAATGCCCAAATATGTTGCAACTATATCTGTCGTCCATCCAAATTTTTCCTTCTGACTAAAGTACAATTGTCATGGAAGATTAAGATTTTAAATATGAATACAACCCTGATTCTCTTCCATACTCAAAGACAGTTGCTTCATCTTCAGATTGCCTAATGTCACAGCTTCCATTCAAGATAAAAAAAAACCATGTGACCTCATAAGGGCAAAGATATCTAAACCACTGTGGGCTCTGGAAACCTCCCTGTGGCATATTCTGTTGCCATGATGATTTGTTAGGGCAGCTGACGATGAGGAAATAGCTGTTGGATTGGTTGGCAGAAAGACACCAGTGAATTGGAAACCAGAGCTGATCCTAACCTTTGGGCAGTCATTAGCATGTAGATCACACATTTGGGAAACACATAACACAAAGAGGGTAATCACAGATCATAGGATTAATAAGCAGAAAAGATTCTTCTCAAACCCATGTCCACATAAATAGATTCAAGACTATCGCTGGTACAGCACAGGACAATATACATAAAGGAAAAAATAACATGTGTATGTTTCTTTGGCCAGGGAGAGTGATAATAAGAACTGAACTGAGAGGATAAACACTACAGTCATATACAAATTTCAAACACAATTTAGCATCTATTATTTTTCCATGAAAAATTGTCTTCAGCGCTAGGTTAATTAATTAGAAGTTTGAGACCTACTGTCATTAATTGTCAATTTTTTTATGCCAGTTCTGAACTGTCCTGCTTTTTTTTCCCTGCTTGAACTCAGAGCCTGGGCACCATCCCTGAACATTTTTGCTTGTGACAAGAGCTCTACCACGTAAGCCACAGCTCTACTTCTTTTCTTAGTGGTTAATTGGAGAAAGAGGCAACAATGCTTGATAAGAAATGTGCTCATTATCTTGCCCATGTAATTGTAATCCCTCTATATGGTATTCACAATTAAAAAAAAAAAAGAGTCTCATAGGCTGTTCTGCCTAGACTGGCTTCAAACCACAGCCCTCAGATCTCAGCCTCTTAAGAAACCAGGATTACAGACATAAGCTACTGCTGCATTGTTTAAATGTCATTGATATTTTTTGTTTGCCTTTTTTGTGGAATAATTTTGTTTTGTAAAGGCTTAGTCCACATATAAGACATGGAATACTTTATTACAGAGTCACTGAAACCTTATCATTAGGCTTTGCTTGTTACTCAGAAATTGACTGAGGCAGGTCTTTAAAACATCTAGAAAACCAAAATCATGACCTCAGAAAAAAAAAGCAATCATTGTTTTGCAAATTAAAATCCTTTCCCTCACTACAGCCAGTTACTTAATCTTCAGATGTAAATGTGCATGCCAAGCGAGTAACCTGGAGGAAGAATGGCCCATCATTTTTGCCTTAATGGCAACAAAATATCTCCAGCTGACAGTTATTAATTTCTAGTCAAATTACCCTGGAATGGGGTCAAAGAGAACTAATGGTTTCATCCCACATATCTGGAAGTGTTGTATTTCAGTGTTCAGAATGAAGTGCTCTGTAACAAGGTCTGTGGCAAGAAATAGAAGCTGCAGGTACCCTCTCCAAAAATATTAGCCAAATTAATAAGTACATTAGTCCATCATCATGTCTTAGAGACTTCCCAACAACAAAATCACAAAAGCTGCTTGTCCTTGATCTGCATTGGGTGAAATGTATAAAAGATTTAACATATAAAAATACAATCAATTAACAAATCGTTTAAATAGGGATACAGGTGGACCCATTGTAACAATGAGATGTACAAGTCGTTATATCGAAAATGAACTTCACAACTTCGGTGGGGGGGAGGAGCGTGGGGGGCTGAGGGGAGGATGGGATGGGAAGGAGAAACAAAGGAGGAGGCTACAATGCTTGATAAGAAATGTATTCATTATCTTGCCCATGTAATTGTAACCCCTCTGTACAGTATTTTCACAATAAAAAAATACAATCAATTGGCTACATAAGTGTGCATATATACACTCTGTTCATACATATATTTGCATATATGTATATATGCATTTATATGTATATATACTGAGATGTATATACATTGAGATATGTTGATAGGTACAGATACTAGATATAGATAACTAAATAAATATATCTATTGCTCTAGATAACTCACCCTCTTTCTTTTTTCTCTTGATATATATTTGTGGCCAAGTATGAAAAGATCTGTTATGATTTCCATTCTCTTTACAGGTTCTGACATTAAACTTAGGATAATAACCTTCTAGATATACATCTAGAAGCCAGTAAGATCTGAAGTATTCATTATACGAAGCTTTTTATAATCCCTCTACTTATCAATTAAATGGGCTGTGTGGTGTGGGTTATATATTGGTGACATTACTAATTGTAGTCAACTTTCTCACTGGTTCACAGATGCAAACTTAATTTTATGTTGTAGATAAATAATGGCAAGCAATTCATTTTTGCATTTCACAAAATTATGGGACCTGCCCAGTGCATGAGATTTCAACTCAGTATTCCTAGTGTAGAGGATAGCTCTACTAATGTGGAACTTCTACCTCATGTCCCTCTCTTCAAAAATAGTTTAAAATAATGCATATTATTAGGAACTAGCAGTGAACATTATTGTGGATTGTTGCCACTGGGGGTCTATTATGAAGAGTTCTGCTGGAAACATTCGTGTAGGAGGCTTGGTATAGACAGGTCTTTTCATTTCTCTCAGGTATAAACCTAGAACAAACACCTAGATGCTCTACAGTGCCACTTCTGGTTTTCTGGTGTAGTTTATTGAAGATAAGAGTTTCACGGACTTTCTTGCCTGGGCTGGCTTTGAACCGTGATCCTCAGATCTCAGCCTCCTGAGTAGCTAGGATTACAGGAGTAAGCCACCAGCGCCCGGCTAGTCTAATATTTTGAATGAATACCAGATTGTTTCCCAAAGTGACTGTGATGCTTTGTAGTCACCAGCAATTTATAAGAACATCATTTTTCTATATCTTTACTAATATGTTTATCATCTGTCTTTTTTTCATTGTAACCATCCTAGTGATTATGAAATTCTAAGTGTAGTTTAATCTGTAATTCCCTAGAATCTGATTACATTGGACATTTTTAGAACATTAACCATTAGCATAAATATCAAATGTTCAGAGAAGGTTACTGGTGCTGTTCTGAGATGTTTTGGTCCACTATTGTGCTCTTCCCCCACTTCTCAACTTATCTCTCCTTTTCACTGAACTTTATATCCAGGGTAAACAACAAAGACCATCATCTGAATTATATCTTGTCATCATAAACCATACATACTACTAAGAAAAATGTCACATAAATTTTTGTCATAGAGAAAGAGACATACACTCAGAAGAAGGCATGCTACTCTTATCAGGAAAACAGACTCACATTTTCATTTATCTTCCAGAATTCATAATCTTTGTCTTTCTCAATAGTGACAAGTTACTTAAAAACACATATAAGCTATTTCTCTTTCAGTCATAAATTTCTCAATCACTCTTTAAGAAAACCATATATTTTTTTCATTTTAAAGCCTATATAATATCTATGCCATGGTCTTGCAACATCTTCTCCTGATATCCTTAACCAATGATTCACGGATGATAAGCATTCAAGCAACATGAAGGATTTAATCAACACTTGCATATTTGCAATGGAAAACACACTGTACAAGCAGAGATAACTTTAAGCAAATGTGTACTGTCCTTGTAAGCCATAATTTGTATGAAACTAGGTTAGTTCCAGAATACAGTGTAGAGCTGTTTTCACCTTAGGTAAAAGCAACTTGCACCCACTCCTTACCAAGGTGAAACTTCACCCAATATATCTTAGTAGAATAAATGTTTGCCCCTATTTTAATATAGCAGGAACCACAGGTAAATCAGACAGATGAAGTAAATAATCTAATGTATTAGATGGTCCAAAATCATCTTCATTTTTTCCCAAACAGTAAGAATGAATCAATTTGCCATCTTGCCTTGGCATTTATGAATGGTAATTTAATCACACAAATTTAGACTTCCTGTGAGAGAATTTGAAACCACATTGTGAACATGATTTTCACATAAGGTTTGCTCCTTTTCCCCAAATTAGAAAGTTAAGAAAAAACCCTTCCACACTTGTATTAGACCCTGGGCAAAATCAGCATGACCCTGCCATCTCCTGTTAAGTTGATTCAGGACTCAAGGGAATCATTTCACCATCTGGACTGGAGTGCATATGGTCCGAAGGAGGCCTAGGAAAGTGTCCTTAAGAAGACCTCAGCTGACTGAGCAGCCACCTGTTACTGGTATGAACAGGGGCAAAATACTGTATGTTGTATTCATCAAGTCCATCTGTTTCTGGTCTTCAGATAGTCAGTTCTGCCATGGCAGGATGCAGCTTTAACAGCAGAGAATTGGCTCAGTGAGGCTGGACCTTGTGGTCCAGCCAAACCAAATAGTGGGGAAGATAGTGTGTGACTAGAGATGGCCAATCTGGGATGGTCAGGAAAGACAGCATTGCAGATAGAAAGGCAGGAAATATTTAGAGCCCAGAAGTTCAGGAGGAAACAAACAAACACCATACTATCAACAGCTATCAGTGAATAAAGTTAAGGGTGTGGAGTCTGCACAGAGTGGCCTGTTTAAATATCCCCCATGACAAAACGTAACAGTGATAAGGAGGGAAAAATAACACCTGCAACCAGAGGCTGTGGAGATATGATGCTGTCCTCATTGATTATTCTGGAGCAGCAAACATCCAAGAGACAAAAGGAGATGAATGGGCTTGTTCTTAAGAGAGCCTTCCCTGAAGTGTTTAGAAATAAGTGAGGGATATCTTGCTCATGTAACTGTAACCCCTCTGTACAGTATTTTCACAATAAAAAACCTTATTTTAAAAAATAAACTAAATAAATAAAAAAGAAATGAGGGGAGTTTTATTTCAAATGCAAGCATGAAAAAGTTGAGGCTGAACAATTGTACAGAAGCAACATTCTCAAACAGCAAAATATAGCTATTGGTATTAATGTGGCTCCTAAGGAGGACTGTGGACTGTGGATTGTGGACAGCCCAGTTTGCTAGATCCATAGAATTGGGAAAGAAGAACATGTATAATAGAACCCATACCGTACCTTTCAATCACAATAAGCTCAGCCCAGTTGCTGACTGTCTACTAATAAAGGACAGCACAGGCATCATGCCAAAAAAGCCTATATTCTATCACTGTCTTTTTGTTAAAATTATATTATCATAATTATTTTCATAAATATTGAATTTTAACCATAAATCTGTTATATAGGGCTGTCTTTAATTTCACATATGTTTGTGCATTGCTTTCTTTCACTAGTATTGATCTTTAATATCCAAGCTTGTCCTTGTAGAAATGAATCCAGTCATAATAAATTTAACTGGGAGTTTTCTATTGTCTCACTGAGCTTTCTCAGAGTGCCTAAAGTCAGATTCCAGGAATCAGGTGACACAGAGTGGATAAATAGAATAAGCAATTTGATCTGAGCTAATATGACTGGGCCATATGTAAGAGCTTGGCTGTCCTTTCCCCGATTTCTCTTCTAGACATGGTCAGGTCATCAACTACAGCACACGAGGAACAGCTTTTAAAAACTTCTCAAAAGTATGAAGCATGAGCAGGTGTCCAAGAGAAAGATAAAATAGCATTGTGAGTAAAATATAGAGATTTATTGATGCACTTTAGCAAGCTGTAATAGAAAATGTTGAGAAGCTTAGAGTACAGCACTAAAAGAGGAAAGGTAAAAAGTCTTATTTCCTCCCATTGTGTTCAATAAATCATGGAGCTCCAGTTGGCTTCAACAAGTTTATTGGTTAACTGTGAGTTGTCATTACTTGTCAAGCTCAATTCATCATATGCAAAATAGTTCCATATATATTATATTTAAATATACACAGTATATATAGGTAGGCATTTAAGTATTAATTTATAGCTTATAGTACTTTTTTTTATAGCGCTATGGTTTGGACCCAGGGCTTCATATTCCCAGCAAGAGTTATAAAACAGCTATATCCCAACCCTACAGTACCCTATTTTCAAATAAAATTGTTACTTACAAAGTGTAGTTATATTATGCATTTTTATTGAAAGAAAAGTTTTGCTTTTGAACAGTGATAAAATAACTACTCTAGCAATAAATAAAACAAATTTCAGGAAGAATGACACTGTCCCATTTGTTAGGAAATGGAAAGATTTGGAAAAAATCATATTAAGTGAAGTAAGCCAGACCTAAAAAAATATAGGTCCCATGGTTTCCCTTATTTGCAATAATTCATATACATCTAGGATAATCTTATCAGATGAGCAGAAAATCTATGTACATATGACCAAATAAGATGATGCTAAACATAATGAATCCCAAGATATCGATACCAGAGGTTTTTCTTTGTTGTTTTGTTTTTAGTGTACTATGTGATTTTTTTTGTTTCTTTCCTGTTGTCAATGTATTTGATTTTGATATCTTTCATTTTGTATATACATTTATCTAATTTGGGGAGGGAAAAGGGAATAACAAAATACTGAAAAAGGACGCAGGATGCCCCATTGCAACAATGATACTCATAAGACACTATGTTGGAAATGAACTTACAACTCTGGTTGGGGGGGAGGGGAAGGGAAGGATAGTAGGAGAAAAACAAAGGAGAGGGTAGCAATGCTCGACAAGAAATGTACTCACCTTACTCATGTAAACTGTAACCCCTCTGTATAGCATCTTTACAATAAAATAAAATTTTAAAAAAACATGGGAAAAAGAATAATAGTAAATCATAGTTTATAGTTATATGATAGTTATGTATATAACTATGTATAGTTATATATAATGGCTATATGGACATATAGTGTATATTATATAGTCATATATGAATATAATTATATGGATACATTATATAGTGTGTATATATATATGCACACACCTGTATACATATTTAATACATATTTAATGTATTTGGTGCTGGTCCTGGGAATTGAACACAGGGTCTGGATACTGACCTTGAGCTTTTTGTTCTAAGATAGTGCTCTACCACTTGAGCCACATGTCCACTTCCGGATTTTGGGTGGTTAATTGGAGATAAGAGTCTCACAGACTTTCTTGCCCAGGATGGCTTTTAACTGATCCTCAGATCTCAGCCTTCTGAGTAGCTAGAATTACAGGAATAAGCCACCAACACCCAGTTCATAGTGATATTTTTTTTTGTTGGTTGTGGAGCTTGAATTCTGGGCCTGGGTGCTGTACCTCAGCTCTTCAGTTCAAAGTGAGTGCTCTACCACTTGAGCCACAGTGCCACTTCTGTTTTTCTGGTGGTTAGTTGGAGATAAGAGTCTCACAGACTTTCCTGTCCAGGCTGGAAACACGGGCTGGAACCGCAATGCTCAGATCTCAGCCTCCTGAGTAGCTAGGATTACAGGCTTGAGCCACCAGCACCCAGCTCATAGTGACATATTTTTAACAAGAGAGGATATGACTGGTTTTGGACACCTTCTAAATATGTTGACAGAGATATAATCATAATATACATGCAAATGAGAATTAAAGAGTAAAGATGCATTGAACACCTACTATTAACTAAGCACTATGTGATTTCTACAAGTAGATAATTCCTACTTCATGACTAGTGAAGAAACAGCTATGTAAACAATTAATTAAAATTCAAGAGAAAATGAAAATAATGATCTACTTTTTGATACATGTAAATAAGTCATACCTATTCTGAAAGTGATCATCACAAGTTCTGATGAGAATATGGAAAATTTTCAGCATTGTCAAGTTATAAATTGGTGCAGACACTATGGAGAACAGAACAGAGCTTCCTCCAAAAATTGAAAATAGAAGTATCATATGACCTGGCAATCCCTTTTTGAGAAATATACCTTTAAAAACTGACAAAAGTCTTGAAGTGATATTTTTACATTGTGTTTAGTACAGCAGTCTTCATAATTGTCAGGATATAAAGCCACCCTAAATATCTGTCCATGAGTGGAATGGGTAAAGAATATCTAGTATTACAATAAATAAGACATACAGCCTTTTGAAAAGTGGAAAATTCTGTCCTGCCCAAGCATGAAACTTGACGACATTATGATAAATGAAATAAACCAACCACATAAAGAAGACAAATTCAATAGTATCTCACTTATATACCTAAAGTAATAATCAAGCTCATAAAAACAGTATCACAGTGGTTTCCAGAAAATGAAGGAGTTGTTGTTTAATGGCTATGTTTTAGTTGTACAAGATGAAAGGTTCCAGAGATCATTTCTACAATGTGTGTGCTTATAGTTAACATTTTCATGTATAGTAAACAACTTCAAAAGGGAAACTTTATGTCATTTGAGATTTTTTATTACAATAAAATACACTCCTTTTTAAAGGTCTATGTTTTGCACAAGACACCAGTGGCTCCCACCTGTAATCCTAGCTACTTTGGAGGCTGAGATCTGAGGCTCTCACTTCAAAGCTATAACCTGGCAGGAAAGCCTGTAACACTCTTATCTCCAATTCACCACCAGAAAACTGGATGTGGTACTGTGACTCAAGGTGATAGAGTGCTAGCCTGGAGTAAGAAAGCTCAAGGACAGCACCGCCGGGTCCTGAGTTCCAGCCCCATGACCAACCAAAAACAAAAAAAGAAACAAGTCCATGTCTTTACAGCCTAAAGATAATTAATAAGCCATAATCCAGAGTAACGGTAACATTTGATCTGAGTTTTGAATAGTGAGTAAAAATTTGGTGTTTATAAAAGAAGGAGGCAACAATGCTTGATAGGAAATGTACTCATTACCTTACTCATGCAACTGTCACCCCTCTGAGCATTATCTTTACAATAAAAATATATACAAAATTTAAATTTTAAATTTTTTTAAAAATTGTGTTACAGAAGAGTATGGGAAAGTATGAACAAAGGCCGCAAAGTTTGCTGCAGGAAGAAGCCACTTGGATGGAAGCCACTTGGATGGCTGGAGCATGGGCTACAAAGGTGTCAACTCAGATCGTTTATCCAAGCAGTTCCTTGAAAAGACGAGAACATCGCCTTCTATTACCCATAACACTTTATGGTTATTTTTACCAGAATACAATGTTATTTTATGTCTTCTTGTAAAAATCGTGCACATCAGTGCTCATTTAGCAACCCTCTTGCAAAGTACTGAGCTACATGAAGACTGCTGTTTCACTTAGTCCTGGTCACTTTTTGCACTTAAATGTTAAGTAGTTGTTTTTTACAACTTGACATAGGACAAAACAACTCAGTGCAAGAAGTGTGGGCATTGAACATACCAGTGACAAAAAACAAAAGGGATATAGGAGGTACATTCTTTATTTGGTAATTCTGATACATCTGAGAATACGTGTCAGCAATGCAAAGGCCTTTTATTTTAAGACAGCTATCAATATTAAAGGCCAAATCTTATTCCTGTCTAATTGGACAGTAACATTGAGAATAACAATTTTAACAATAAAGAGGCAGTGAGAGAAAAGTAATGAATTTAGATTTGGACATGTTTTAGATGCCTTTGAGATGTTGGATGGAAATGTTAAATAATCAATTCAGATCGAAGGTTTGAGCTCAGGAAAGGTGACCAGAGTGAAAGGTTGAGAGGCATCAACCAAAAAGTGATCCATCATCAAAGTTGATATAATCACCCAAAGAGAATACACAAAAGCAAAGAAAAATTAAAAAAAACAAACATAGAAACAGCATAGCCATTGAATAGGAGATAGTAGGTTCTGAGAAAATAAGAAGCTAAAGCTGAGTCCTGACAGTAAAAAATGTAGAGTATTAGCTGGAGGAAAATATAGAAAAGCGTATCAAATGCTGCAGCAGCTAGTGGGAGAAAAATTGAAATGTAACTATTAAGTCCACCCATAACATGGTTACTAGGTAAGGCTGAGCAGCACTCCAGAAATTTCTCCCAAAAATAGGACAGAAGTCATAAACCTTCCCCAACAAATTGCAAAAGTACATAAATAAGTAAATATCTGCCTATGACTAAACTTTACAAAAAATGTATTGCTTGAACTTGGCAAAAGAACATTATATACAAGTAGAGACATACTGAAAGGAAACCCCTTTGTACAATTAAGATACACTAATAAACTCAAGAAGACAAGTCAGTGAAATATTCAGGTGTCAAACAAGATTTCCTCAAACTCCCAGATAAACTGATTCTCTGATTGGGAAGGAGGTGTGGGAAAGCAGTTAATCTTGCTAAGCTAGCTTGGGTTTCACACATACAAAGAGAAAAGAATATCTGGCATGAAGAATTGCAGCTGAGATACTTCCAAATACCCAGGGTTTTCAAATGATTGTTAAGTTCAATTATTGGTGGACTAGAGAAAATTCACTCTCTAGCATAGGCAGCAGGCAATTGAGCTCTTCCTGAGTTCCAAGTAAATGAAAAACCAAGAAATGCATTAGAAATATCAAAACAATAGGCTGTTTAGAACCTCAAAGTCAGGAAATGAGCATAAAATGGTTTTCAAACTTTGATATTTTCTAGAGTTCCTAAAATAAATGATTTATAGGGACTCTTCCACTCTCTCACACTATTGAAGAAGAATTCATGATATAATAAATAAGGCATAACAATTCACAATGTACAAGAAAGAGCAGACATGAAGACAGCCAGATTAGCCAGCTTAGAGCTCTGAAATTCTAAGAAGTACAAAATATATTTAAACTAATAATGGGAGAAGAGAAATCTGAGGGGAAACATTAAGTGCTATGAAAAATGAATAGGAAACAAAAAAATGTAGAATAGCACCAGGAATCAAGTTCACATATTATAAAACCAGACCCTCTAAGTGTGTTTTATTCTATTCCAAACTGTTTACACCATTACGATAACTAGCTCACTCTTACAAGCATGGGAGAGATCCCTGTTACCCACCTTATGAAACCCCCCTAAGAAGCCAGCAGCCTGGAGGGACCCTAGTGAATTCCTTGTTTCTACAAGTACTCTGTTGTTACAAGTAGTGCATAGAATTAACAAGGAGCATTAGAAAATTAGGCTAAGTTAGGAGAAAATATAACTTCTGAATCTTAGCCAAAGTATCAAGCTCTCTTTAATTGGCAAATGAATTAATGTCTGATAACAATGGTTGCTTATGGAGATGAGAAAAGGAAGTGAATAGAGTGTACCATTGTGGTGGCTTTTTTAAATATGGTGGAACAAGAAGACTTCATTGTGATGTTTGGGTGAAGACTAGAAAGAATTGAAGAAATCAGCTATGAGTAATTATGAGAGGGAACAAAGAAATAGAACAATATATCAAAGAGAGGTTTGGATAGATATTCTAGACACTATCTCACTCCCTCTAGCATCATGTTAGGATATTGTAAGTGCCTAGAATTAACAAGAAGCACAACACCATTTTACCATATCCTAAAATGATGGTAGAGAGATTGGGAGAATATGAGTTGTATCGCTTAGTAAATGAGATGACATGGAACCCACTCTCAAGTGAAGGGTTGGTCATGAATAGAATGAACATTTTCAAATCAGTAGGATAGATGAGAATGATGATTCAATGGTATGCACCAAGGTAAGTGGGGGATGTACTTTCTGTACCTATGGATAGAATTAGAGTTAAGTTTGGCTGTCCTATGGACAATTGGCCAAATGTGAAAGCATGGACTCAGTACCATTAAACTATATCTGAGAGGAGTTATAGAAAAAGTTTAAGTTTCTATCACATACATGGCTAGAAAATAACTTTACCATCAGGTTTTTATATCCTGCTGGGTATTTATCAAATTATTTAATCTTATCGTAACACAATATTTTATAATCACAGAAGAAACACACAAATAACAGATAACAAGGATTCTGATTATTCTTGTGTTCTTATACCTCAGTCTCCACAGAAAAGGGGCTATCATAGGGGTGTAAGTCATTCTTGTGTTTTTCAGAAGTTAGTAGATGCTACAGAAAAGATTAGTAAATTGATAGGAGAAGTATGACACCTGTTCATAAACTTTGAAATAATTCTTGCACAAAACAGGAAATTTCCATAGAATTGCAACTGATACAGTATACTTCTTATGATTTGAACATATTTTAGCTCCACAAATGATATGTATTTGGTTCATTCTGTGTGTCTTAAAACATTCATACATTAAAAACAATTTATCTTAAGACATTAAGATACATTCTATGTATCTTAAAACTTCATCAACAAACATATTAGTACAATGTGGCTTTTTTATTTGGTCACCTAACATGAAGCCCATCTAGCATGTACACAATAAAATAAAAAATTGAGCCCCACACTTCCCAGTGAGATTTGAAACAAGCCTAGACCCTTTGATAGAAAGCAGGTAATTCCCAGTGAGAGAAAATGTTAGGCTTTAAATGGCTGCCTCTTGTATTAATCCACAGCCTTTATTATTTGCTTCATTTTCTTTCATGAGATTAACATTTAAATGCCTCTCTGTCACAGGCTGAAATTGAATTGTGAAATGTGCTCCTGAATAAATAATTTCTTCCTGAATGTTAATTACATAGGCAATTATGCTGAAGTGTAATTTTACATAAATACAATGCTAGGAATTTTACAGATGTGAACAACTGCACAAATGCCTCCTCCATTGGGGGAAAAAAGCATTTGAAGTTGAAATGAAAGTATCTAACATGCTGGATAAATGTGGAACATTTTGATGCATTGAATATTAATCTCTATGTATATGGAATTTATCACAAAGCTTTAGGGCAACTACACAGCTAAATATTCATAAAGACAAAATACACACTCATTTTCTTATATATTCATGAAAATAGCACAATTTGTATACTAATAAAATAAGCAAAATTTGAAATGAGACAGCATCTAATTTTAAAGATCTGAACATAAAAATTTGTTCCATTTTGATATTTGCAGTTTTTCCAATTAAAGGACTTGTTGCAATGATCAGTTTCCCATTTGATGATGATGTGATTATGATGGTAGTGTCCCGCTAGCATTCACATTGGCCTTTATAAATGATCAGAGCCAATAATAAATCACAACCAGAATGGATACTGTTTGTTAAAGATAATACTAATAAAACAGGTACAATTTGAACACTTACATGAGTAGATTACCAAGCAATTGACCTGCGTTGTCCTTTGTAAGCTGCGTAGCTTGTATGAGACCTCTCAATGTGTGCACACACACACACACACACAGAGGAAAGGAAAGTTCACAAGTTCATATAAAAACATCAAGAAAAGAGCTGGGAAGGTGGCTCAGTGGTAGAGTGCTTGCCTTGCATGCCTGAGGCCCTGGGTTCGATTCCTCAGCACCACATAAGCAAAAAGAAAAAACCAGAAGTGGCACTGTGGCTCAAGTGGTAGAGCACTAGCCTTGAGCTGAAGAGCTGAGGGACAGCGCCCAGGCCCAGAGTTCAGGCCCCATGACTGGACCCAAAAAAAAAAAAAGGTAGATCTAAGATTCAAGTCCAGATCTAACTTCAAATTCTACAACATTATGAAGTATACTCTGTTTTGTGATACAGAGAGAAAAGCCCTGAGTTTAATTATCTGCTTGTAAGTCATAGTCTTAACTTCCCTCTCTTCTTTCTTCTATAAATATTTACCTTAGGTTGGCATTACCATGGAGTTAAAAGGTGAATCCATAATGTTTCTCAGTTAGAAAAAGAAAACAATCAAATTATTGTTGCTGTCATACAAATTAGTTGATAGAGATTTCTAAACTAACACTTATAAAATCCTCCGTAGTTAAACAGTGGTCTGCAGATAAGAAACATCAAGATCACATGAGATTCCCTTAGAAATGCCGAGATTATCGCTCTATCCTGACCTAGTGAAGTATTTTTAATTTGAGAAGCATAGATAGGAACAATGGGTCACACAGATTAACATAGATTGTGTGCCAATCTTCCTTCAAGTTACATAACTAGCCAGGTGGTGGTTCACACCTGTAATCCTAGCTACTGAGGAGACAGAGATGAAGATGATGAGAATCCTAGTTCTGGGCCAATCTAGATGAAAAGTTCTCCAGACCTTCTTCTAACCCAATAAAAAATAGGGTGCTGTGCTCCTGTCATCCCAGGTACAACAGTACAAATAGGAGGATAACTGGCCAGTTTGGCCAGAGCACACATGCTAGATCCTATTTGAAAAATAACGAAAGTAAAAGGGCTGGTATAGCATGTGCCTAGCAGATGCAAAGTCCTGAGTTCAAATCCCAGGGCCACCAAAAGAATTCCATAAAAATCACAATGAAATTTTAAAAGCAAGCACAATAGAGTAGGCTATAGACTTCTAACACTTTCAGATAACAATGAAAGGATTCATCAGATACACAAAGTGAGACCCAGAAAATTCTGACTTTCCTTTTTGAAATTCCCCCAAAATTTCCAGGTGTATAAAACCAAACCAGAAAAGTCTATATAGAGTTGTTTTTGTGTTTTTTTTTTATTTCAGCAGATAGCTTTTACTACTGCTCATATTACTGCTTAAGTTCAGTGGGAGGATTCTGTTTGGGGAAAGTATTTTAGTCACTGATGATAAGAAATGGTGAATAGATATAATTTCCACATTATATGAAGGCTTATTTATGCTTCTGTAGCGCACTTATGAATCACAAAACACCTCATTGACATCTACAACAGGTTTATGAACAACATGTTTGAGAGAAGAAATTGGTGTCTAACTTCACAAAATATTCAATGACTTGTCCATATAGTTACATAATCAGTAAACATTTTTATAGTTTACCTTTTGTTCTCTTTCGCAAATTTTCTCAGACTCCAGACAACAAAGGAATATTTTAGGGGCATATTATAATCAGTGGCTATTGAAACATTCTCAGATTTCCATGTCAAAAGGCACCGATTAACATTCCCTTTACCTGTCTGTGGAACAAACAGTTGTCTGCATAATGTTAGCATTTTAGGAAAGTCTTTCCTGTCTCTTTCAGTCAGGGGTCAGTAGAAGAGCACAGAATCTGTGCTAACTGAAACAGCAGGAAGATCATTACTGGATATTAAGTGATCCTGTCTTTAGGAGGTGTGTGGAAACTGAATATTGGATGAGATTCTAGACTGACTTTCAAAGCCATCTCACTGAACTTGGACAGCAAGGAAGCTGGCACCATTGGAAAACTACAGAATGAAGAAGTTGATTTCTGCCCTGAGGACCAATGGAATAGAACTGAAGACCTAGAAATGAACCTACAGACCTTTAGCCACCTAATCTTCGATCAGGGAGCCAAAAATACAGAATGGAAGAAAGCTTCTTCAACAAATAGTGCTGGCAAAACTGGTTAAACACCTATAGAAAACTCAAGTTAGATCCTTATATATCATTCCACACCAGAATCAATTCTAAATAGATCAAAGACCTCAAAGCAAAAGCAGATACCCTGAAAACATTACAGGAAGGAATAGAAGAAACACTAAGACTCCTTGGCACAAGTCAAATTTTTCTTTAAACAAAGACCCAGAAACACAACAAATCAAAGAAAAGTTGAACAAATGGGATTGCATGAAACTGCAGAGCTTCTGCATGCCAAAGGTCATAGCTAGTAAGATCAATAAAAAGTCCACAAATTGGGAGATCTTCACTAGTCATACAACAGACAAGGGCCTCATATGTAAAATACATTAAGAGCTCAAAAAAATTAAATCCCCAAAAAATAAATCCCAAAAGGAACAACCCCAACATTAATAAGTGGGCTAAAGACTTAAAGAGAGACTTCTCTAAAGAGGAAATAAGAATGGCCAATAGACACACGAAGAAATGTTCAGCACCTCTGTGCATAAAAGAAATGCAAATTGAAACAGCATTAAAATTCCACCTCCCCACAGTGAGAATGGCCATTATCAAGAAATCTAATAACAACAGATGCTGGAGGGGATGTGGCCAAAAGAAAACACTACTACACTGTTGGTGGAAGTATAAACTTGTTCAACTACTCTGGGAAGCAGTGTAGAGGTTCCTCAAAAGATTAAACATAGAGATCTCGTATTGCCCAGAAATCCCACTTCTGGGTATTTATCCAACAGAACACAAACCAGGCAACATTAAACCAGCACAACCATGTTCATTGCAGCATTGTTTACCATAGACAAGATATGGAATCACCCAGATGAAGGATCAGTAGATAAAGGATCAAGAAAACATTATACACACACACACACACACACAATGGAAGTCTATGCTTCTATCAGAAAGAATGGTATCACCTCATTCGTAAGGAAATGGAAAGACTTGGAAAAAATCATACTAAAAAATCATATTAAGTGAAGTAAGCCAGACCCAAAGAAACATAGATCCCATGATCTCCCTCATTTGTAATAATTAGCATATGTCCAGGATAGTCCTAGCAGATAAGCAGAATAGCTCACTAGCTTTGTACATATGACCAAACAAGATGAGGCTAAGCTAAATGAACACAAGACATGGAAACATGAGGTTTGTCTTTGTTGTTTTTAATGTACTATGTGATTTCTTTGTTTCTTTTGTGCTTTTTTTCCTGTGGTTTGTCTCCTGTTGTCACTGTATTTGATTTTGGTGCCCTAGGTATTATATATACATTTACCTGAATTAAGGAATGGAAGAGGAATAACAAAATGGTGAGACAAAGGACCAAGGGCAAGCCAATGCAACAGTGATACGCACAAGACAATGTGTTGGCAATGAACTGTTAAAATTGGAGGAGGGAGCTAGGGAGAGAGAAAGTGGGAGAAAATGCGGGAAGGGGTCACAAGTTTGACAAGAAATGTACTCACTACCATATTATGTACCTGTAACCCCTCTGTATATCACCTTGACAGTAACATTAAACTTAAAAAAGGAAGCTGATTTCTGAGCAATGAAGTCATTGTAAGAACAGCTCCAATCACATGACTTCTGCCACCATCCATACCAGCCAGTCTTCAACAGACTTCATGCAACATTCTGTAAAGTCTTCTATCTGTTCATGATGGGTTAATAATAGGACTCGTGTATTCCAGGAGAATCCATGCCCTCTTGTTTATAAACTCATTGGCCTTTTACCAGGGCTATATGAGAATTATAACATAAGATGCTCAGAAAGTCTATGGTGTTTTGAGAAATATGGCAACCAAGCCAACCAAGTAAAATTCAGAATGAGTAATTATTCCAATGAGAATAAATTGCTGTCTCTTCTATAACACAAAGGGCCTAGTCTAACTGACTTGCTACTAGGTGGCTTCCTGATTTCCAAGGAGTCTAGTTTAGGCTGATGGCTAAGTAGGGAGTTAGTCAGCCCAGTCCTGGAGGCCAGGCTTCTGTGTTTTGGATCCGTGAATTATTTCTATTTCTGCTACTGTGTCCTATTATTTATTAACCTATTGATTACATCCTCAATATAGCTAAAGTAAAAGATGTAATTTATTGAAAAATCTCCTCTGCAGATAGGGATTATTGGTAAATATTTACATTGGATTCAAGTAATTTTATATTCTAGGCTTTTCTTAGAGGTCTGTCCACATATTTCTTCCCAAAACTCATCACTGATTTCGAAATGATTTTCCCAAAATTCCTGGATGTCTGCCAAGCCATTAGCTTCTGCTACAAATTTGTACAGATCCATGATTCTGACCATCTTTCCTTCCAGACAAAATGAGAAGCCAATTATGCAACTCAAATTTATGCCTACTAGAATTATCCTCCCCAATTATCTTCAAGCTCCATCCCCTCTGTTGGGCTAAATGCTACTACAGGTCACTTGTGCATTTCCTGTTTGTCAGCTAGAGTCCCATGTAACCCACATTTGAACTTTTCCTTTCCCAGCTGGTTATAGAAAATACATCATGAGGCCACAGGTAGGTTAATGAGGTAGTACTTACTGCAATAGAAGTAGGTTTTAGAAATATGAGTCCCCTGCTCTTATAACTTATTAGTGTCTACAGCGCCTGCTCAGATATGATTTCCAATATGCCTTTTCCACCTGCTAATAGAGTGATGTTAGTTAGACTTGACATTAAATGCTTAGCAGGACAAAAGGCATCCAGGTCTGTATTGGAGGCTGATCAGACATTTGATGTCTAATAGGCCCAGTAGTAATCTAAGAGCCATTTTTTCAATAGTATAATATTTCTTAATTCCATATTAAGAAATGGATGTGTGTCATATTTGGTGTGTTTGTGTGATGTGCATGTGGGGAGTGTTGGGTGTGTGTGTGTGTGTGTGTGTGTGTGTGTGTGTGTGTGTGTGTGTGTACATGGTGTTCCCACAGGCACCCACTGGAAGCTACATGGACATCTAAAGCTTCCACAGATACTTCTAACATCCCAGGATCTACTGATCCATAAGAATTTAATGGCAGAACTCTTGCATGGGGGTGTGGAACAACTATAGTGGCTTCTCTTCTTGGGCCCTGGAATCTTGATGCTTCCCTTCAGTAACTAGTCAGAGAAAATATCTTAAAGTGAAATCTGTTGCTGTCAAAATCCAAAGTGACCCACTAAGCATTGTGCCTCCTTCTTAGAGACACTTTGGAAGAAGTATCCTTTCAAGCCTTAAATTACTGTCTTCCAGAAACCTAAGCAAAGTGATGTTCAAGCAGACCCTACATTTTGTTCGATTTTTTCTTCTACTCTTACATTATTACATTTTTTATTTTGTCAGACCACATATGGTACCACTTACTGCCAGTTTACCAGGTCCTAACATTATAACACTGTTACTGAAATCGGTTCATCATGTTTGCCTTGAGAGTGGGAAGTAATTGAGACTGCATACAGAGCAGGGTGGGAGGATGGAGTGTTGATACTCTATGTAGGTATCACAGAGAGAGGGGGCCATCTCAGGATAGAAACTTGAAATGTCCTCTGTCCTTCATTTGAAAGAGCTATTTTTCCATAAGATCTGACATCCTTTTAAAAACTCAAAGACAAGCCGGATGCAGATGAATCATGCCAGTAATCCTAGATACTCAGGAGTCTGAGATTTGAAGAGCACAGTTAAACCCAACCTGGGCAGGAAAACCCATGAGATTCTTAGCTCCAATTAACCACCAAAAAGCTGGAAGTGAAGCTGTGGCTCAAGTTGTAGAGTAATAATCTTGAGCAAACAACTTCAGAGATAGTGCCCAGGTCTTACCCCCTGCCCCCAGCCAAAGACTGGCACACACACACACACATACACACACACAAAAAACAACCCTCAAGGACCGTTTTCCATTGTTTTTTTCTTTATCTCCTTTTCAATTCTCGGGGCCCTCACATTTGCTAGGCAAGCAGTGTACCCCCTTGATCCACGTCCTAATCCATCATGTGCATTATTTAGCATCAGTGGTGGTACCCTAGAGGTGAGTAAAGTATTAAGCTTTTATCACTTATACAGAACTAAAAGTTAATTAATCAGATTTCTTTATACTAGTCTTTGGAGATCATTGCACTATAGCAAAGAAGGATCTTTTATATTCCAGGCACTTACAAGCATTATATTAATTCATTTATTTATTCATTCCTTGACTACCAAGTTTTAAGACAATTAAGATAGGGCCTTGCAACCCCTTAAAGAAAGGAGACAAAAATGATTAGCAGAGCCAGGTGTTGGTGATTCAAGTCTGTAATACTAACTTATCTGGAAGATGAAATCTAGAGGATTATGGTTTGAAGCCAGCCTGAGCAGAAGTGTCTACAGGATTCTAACTCTAATATACCAGTAAATAACCAGTCTAGAAGTATGGCTCGAATACTAGAGTGCCAGCCCTGAGCAAGAAAGCCCAGTAAGCATGTAAAACTCTGAGTTTAAACCCCAGAAACAGCATATATGAATATACATGCATACATGCATGCACACGCACCCACATACACACATACACAATTATATTTCTTGGTATTCATTCAACGATTAAATGTTGTAGCAATGCTGAATACACATTTTTACAAAGCAATGTCATAGAATCTAAGGCACTAGCTATCAATTTAGATGAGTTTAACCCATTCTAATTTCACCAGTGTCTAGCAGTCTGGATATGTCTAGTTTATCTTTCCTATTAAGAAGTCTACAAATTGGCACTGTGGCTCAAGTGGTAGAGTGCTTGCCTTAAGCTGAAGAGCTCAGGGACAACACCCAGACCCAGAGTTCAAGTCCCACGACTGACCAAAAAAAAGGCTAAAATGATCTTAAAGGCATCAAGTTTAATATTTATAAGCTGATTTCTATGTTGCTTTGTATGTCCCTCCCCCACGGTATAACCCCTGCTTTCACAGTATTTGATGTTGGTATAATTTGTGGAGGGGAAGGGCAAAAACAAATCATTTAACTAAGGATACAGGAGGACCCATTGCAACAATGAGATGTACAAGTCCTTATGTCAAAAAAGGAACTTTACAACTTTGGTGGGGGGGGGACGGGGGAGGATCAGGTGGGGAGAGGTGGGGGAGTATGGGAAGGGATGGGAAGGGGAAACAAAGAGGAAGCAACAATGTTTGATAAGAAATGAACTCCTTATCTTGCCCATGTAATTGTAACTCCTCTGTATGGTATTTTCACAATAAAATTTTTTTAAAAAAAGGCATCAAGTTTACTATTTTTGTCCCACCTCTACTGGTATTAGTTTAGGGGGAAAAGAGAGAAGAGGATAAATAATTTGGTCTAAGACAGATCCTGACAGAAGAAATGCAGAAACATTATCTTTTGATTTTATGTCAATAGTTGTAATAATCCACTTTTTTTTACAATGGCTTGAACTGCCTACTTAAAAGAAGTGAAAAACAGTCCAGTTTTATTCCAAATGTCAATTCAATTGAATGAGTTTACTTGCAGCTATAATGAATTCCATTTTCTGAAGACATTGAATTACCAACTACTGAACCTTTGTCTCCCAATATCATAACCACTTTAATCTGCATGATCTCCACATTTGTTTTAGCAGTGCTTCTAGCTCATATACTCAGCAATAATGTCATTACTGGATAAATTCTGTGCATTCTTGCCTTATGGGAAAGAATTTCAGGAGCTGTCTTTGTTAATTAAGTTTATCAAACATCTGTTCTTTTGGTGGTAGTTTCAAGTCTGTCATTGCTTTATTGCTCTATTTTTGTGTTATTTTCTGCTACTTCGGTTTCATGTGTATCATATATCTCTAACCTATTTGCTTAAACTTGGGAACTTATCTTTTTTGTCAGTCATGAGGCTTGAACTCTGGACCTGGGCGCTGTCCCTCAGCTCTTCAGCTCAAGGCAAGAGCTGTACCACATGAGCCTCAATGCCACTTCAGGTCATGGACTTTCCTGCCCTGGCTGGCTTTGAACCATGATCCTCAGATCTCAGCTTCCTGAGTATCTAGGATACTCATGCTACCACATGAGCCACCAGCACCCGGCGAGGATTTATTCTTATATACAATATTAGTATTTTATACAGCATTTAGTCTAGTAACATAGGCTACAATAATCAAAAGTAGTATATATCTTTTAATTACAATTTGAATCCCAGTACAAACTCTCAGAAGCTGAGTGTGATGATAAACTTAAGTGTCAATTGACTGAGTTAACAGATCCTCAAATACCTAGAATATTTCTCTCTGTGTCTATAAGAGTATTTTGGGGTCAGATTAGCATTGGAATCAGTATACTCAATGAATAAGATTGACAGAGAATGGTGAAACTCTGGATGTGTATATCTGTCTGTCTCTGTCTCTGTCTTCACCTGCCCCAGGCTATCCTTGGTTCTTTGGCTTTTAGACTTTGAATGGGCTATACAATCATACATATTCCCACATTCTCAGGCCTCAGTTAAACTGAGTTACACCGCTGGCTTTCCTGGTCATTCAGTTTATAGATGGGAGATCAACAAATTCCTTGGGCTTCATTATATTCTAGTCTAATTCCTACGGTAAATGGAAAGAGAGACAGACAGTGTTCTAGTAGTTCTAGTAGTTCTGTTACTCTGGAAAATATTGACTAATGCTAGCCTTATTTGGCCAAGTTATTTCAGCTTTCTGAGCTCTAATTATCTGTCAAATAAATTTCTCATATAAGCATAATAAAAGTTAATAAAACTTAAAACACTTTTTAATATATATATTTAGTGTAAACATACTGCACAGAAGGGTTAAAGTTACATAAGTAAGGTAATGAGTTGCATTTCCTGTGGAGCATTGTTACCTTCTCCTTTGTTTTTCCCCTCCCATCACTTCCCTCCCCACCTCCCCAACTCCTCCCTGCCCCCCACCCCCCAAGTGTTAAAGTTCATTTTCAACAAATATCTTGTATATCTCATTGTTACAATGTGTATTCTAATGTATCCTTGTTTCAACATTTTGTTTTTTACCTTCCCCTCCCCAAATAAGAAAATGTCTATACAAGATGCAGGGCACCAGAATCAAAAACAGTGACAACAGGGATTATACCATGGGAGAAGAACATTCAAAAGAAACAAAAAGAAAATCACATGCTATATTATAAGTACATGAAAAACAACAGCAATAAAGAGAAAACCCCTTGTGTCCCTATCTTAGGGTTCATTTTGCTTAGTATCATCTTATATGGTCATATATACATAGATGTTGGCCTTTTCTGTTTCTCTGGTTTATTATCCTAGATTATTTTCCTAAGATAATTATTATTACAAATAATAATTATCAATATTATCCTATTTATTATCCTAAGATTATCCTAGATATATACTAGTTATTGCAAATAAGGGAAACCATGGGAGCTATGTTTCTTTGGGCCTGGCTTACTTCACTTAATATAATTTTTCCAAGACTTTCCATTTCCTAACAAATGGGGTGGTGTCATTCTTTCTGATAGAGGCGTAGAATTCCATTGTATAAATATTCCACATTTTCTTGATCCATTCATCTACTGAGGGGCATCTGGATTGGTTCCATATCTTAGCTATGGTAAATAATGCTGCAATAAACATAGTTGTGCTGTATGGCCTTGTTTGTGATCTTTTGGCTATAGTATGGCCTTGTTTGTGATCTTTGGGTAAATGCCCAAAAATGGACTTTCTAGGTCATAGGGGAGCTCTATGTTGACTCTTTTGAGCAACCTTCCACCAACAATGAAGTAGGTAGGGTTCCCTTTTAGCCACATCCCCTCCAGTATCTGTTGTTATTAGATTTCTTGATTATAGCCATTCTAACTGGGAATTCAATGGTGGAATCTCAATGTTGTTTTGATTTGCATTTCTTTTCTGGCTAGAGAAGTTGAACATTTCTTCATGTGTCTATTGGCCATTCTTATTTCCTCTTCAGAGAAGTTTCTCTTTAAGTATTTAGCCCACTTATTAATCGGGCACTTGATTCTTTGAGGATTTCTTGTTGGAGGATTTAACTTTTTGATTTCTAAGTATGTTTTAGATATGAGACCCTTGTCCATTGTATGACTAGTGAAGATCTTCTCCCAATCTGTGGGCTTTCTATTGATCATACTAGCTATGTATATTGCCATGCAAAAGATCTGCAATCCCAGTTATCCAACTTTTCTTTGATTTGTTGTGTTTCTGGGTCTTTAATCAAAAATTTTCAGCCTGTGCCAAGGAGCCTTGGAGTTTCTCCTATTCCTTCCTGTAATGTTTTCAGGGTGACTGCTTTGACTTTGAGATCTTTGATCCATTTGGAGTTGATTCTGGTGCAGGGTGATATGTAAGAATCTAGCTTTCATTTTCTACAGGTATTTAACCAGTTTTGCCAGGACCATTTACTGAAGAGGCTGTCTTTCTTCCATTCTATTTTTTTAGCTCCCTTATTGAAGATTAGGTGGTGATTGCTCTGTGGTTTCATTTCTGGGTCTTCAGTTCTATTCCATTGGTCCTCAGGTCTCTTCTTGTGCCAGTACCAAGCTGTTTTGATTACTATGGCTTTATAGTAGAGTTTGAAATTTGGTATTGATATTCCTCCAGCACTGTTCTTTCTGCTAAGGATTGTTTTTGCTATTTGTGGTCTTTTATTGTTTCATATGAATTTTTGGGTTGCTTCTTATATTTCACTGAAGAATGAGGTTGGGATATTGATAGATATCACATTGAATTTGTAGATAGCTTTGGCAGTATTGAACTTTTCACAATGTTAATCCTCCAAATCCAGGAGCATGGGAGGTTTTTCCACCTCCTTAGTTCTGCTTTAATTTTCTTTTTTGGGTTTTTTAAGTTTTCATCATAGAGGTCTTTCACTTCTTTAGTTAATGCCTAGGAATTTTTTTATTTATTTTTTATTTTCTTGGTCATGGGGCTTGAACTCTGGGCCTAGAAACTGTTCCTGCACTCTTCAGCTCAAGGCAAGCACTGTACTGCTTGAGCCACAGCACTATTTCCCGTTTTCTAGTGGTTTATTGGAGATAAGAGTCTCACGGACTTTCTTGCCTGGGCTGGCTTTGAACTGAGATCCTCAGATCTCAGCTTCCTGAGTAGCTAAGATTACAGGTATGAGTGAACCACCAGCACCCAGAAGAATTTTATTCTTTTTGGGGGGAGGGGCTATTATAAAGGAGTTGCTTTCCTGATTTCAGCCATGCTCTTCATTATTGACATATAGAAAAGCCATTGATTTTTGAGGGTTAATTTTATACCCTGCTACTTGGCCTAAGTTTCAAATCAACTCGAGTAACTTGGGAGTGGAGTACATGGGGTGCTTTAAATACAAGATCATGTCATCTACAAAGAGGGAGAGTTTTACGTCACCTTTCCTGATTTGAATACCCTTTATGTTTGCCTCTTATGTTATTGATCTAACTAGGCATTCTTCAACTAAACTGAAGAGAAGTGGAGAGAGTGGACATCCTTGTCTCATTCCTAAATTTAGAGGAAATGGCTTTAGCTTTTTGCCATTAAATATAATGCTGGCTGTAGGTTTGTCATACACAACCTTTTTTATATTGAGAACTATTCCATGGATTCCTAGTTTTTCCAGAGCTTTCATCATAAATGGTATCAATCTTGTCACATGCTTTTTCTGCATCTATTGAAATACTCATGTGGTTCTTATCCTTGCTCTTGTTGATTGTGTATATTGAACCAGCTTTGCATCCTTGAAATGAATCCTGTTTCATCATGGTGTATGATTTTTTTTTGATGAGTTGAAGTTGATTGGCCAAAATTTTGTTGTGAAGTTTTGTATTGATGTTCATCAAAACAATGGGTCTATAGTTCTCTTTCTTTGATGAGTCCCTGCCTGTGAACTTTCAATTTCATTGGAGAGTTGGATGAGTATTGGTGTGAGTTCTGATTTGAAGGTCTTGTAGAATTCCACTGTAAATCCATCCGGTCCTGGGCTTTTCTTGGGTGGGAGGTCTCTTATTGCTGTTTCTATTTTGATGCTTGATATGGGTCTATTAAGTTGGTTTAAATCATTTTGCCTTAGTTTGGGCATGTGAATCTTTGCTAGAAATTTGTCCATTTCTTCCAGATTTTCAAACTTATTAGCATAATGTTTGAGAAGTATCCCTTATAATGTTCTGACTCTTGGTTGTTTCTGTGGTGATGTTTCCATTCTCATCTCTGAGTTTGTTTATTTGGGTGTGTTCTCTTCTTTTTCTGACAAGATTTGCTAAGGGTCTGTCAATTTTGTTAATATTTTCAAAGAATCAACTCTGTTTTGTTGATTCTTTCTATGGTTTTTTGGACTTTAATTCATTTAATTCTAATTTAATTTTAATTATTTGTTTCCATTTATTGGATTGGGGTGCAGCTTGCTGCTCCTTTTCAAGGAGCTTCAGATGCCTCATTACATTGTTGGTTTCAGATCTCTCCAATTTGTTGATGCAGAAACTCAGAACTACAAACTTGCCTCTGAGTGCTACCTTTACTGTGTCCCAGAGGAGCTGGTAATATGTGTGTTCATTTTTGTTAAATATCATGAACATCTGAGTTTCCTTTCTAATCTCTTCCATGACCCACTGGTGATTCAACAATGTGTTGTTCAGCCTCCATGTGTTACAGGATTTTCTTTGGTGGCATTTAATGTTGAGTTCTAATTTTATTTCCTTGTAGTCTAAGAGAATACAAGGGAAATTTTCAATATTTCTGAATTTGGACAAATTTCCTTTATGACCTAATGTGGTCTATTTTGGAGAATGTTCCATGTACTGCTGAAAAGTATGTGTATTCTGGTGCTGTTGGGTGAAATATTTGGTAGATGCCTGTCAAGTCTAAATGATCTATGCAGTTGTTTACATCCAAGTTTTTGCTAGGTCGATCTATCCAGTGGGGATAGTGGTGTCTTCAAGTCCCCAATGATTAATGTCTTTGGATCTATTTGAGATTTTAGGGAAAGTAGTATTTCTTGGATAAATTTGGATGCTCCATTGTTTGGTGAACAGATATTTAGAATATCCTCCTCAAAGAGAGATTTCTTAATTAGTATATAATGACCTTCTTTATCTCTTCTTGCTAATTTTAATTTGAAATCTATTTTATCTGATATTAGGATTGCAACTCCTGCCTGTTTATGGAGGCCATTTGCTTGGTAGATTTTATTCCATCATTTCACTTTTAGAATATGTTTGTTTTTGTGGTCAAGGTGTGTCTCTTGAAGGCAGCAGATAGAAGGATCTTGCTTTGAAATCCAACTAGACAATCTATGTTGCTTAATTGGAGAGTTAAGTCCATTAATATTGAGAGTTAGGACTGAGAGGTGCTTGGTAGTTCCTGCCATGTTACCCACCTTCTTGGGGACTGTGCCAACTGGGTTCTTCCTATGAATCTTGGATTCTATATTTGGGGCTGTTTCTTGAACTTTTTCATGTTCTTGTTGGTTTTCTATGTGTAGGACATCTTTAAGTATCGTTTGTAGGGCTGGTTTGGTAGAGATATATTGTTTCAATTTTTCTTAGCTGTGGAAGGTTTTTATTTGTCCCTCTGTTATGAAGGAGAGTTTAGCTGGGTACAGTATTCTTGGTTGATAGTTGTTTGTATTTGGGGTATGGCATACATCTTTCATTGTCTTTGCTGAAAAACCTGAAATTATTCTGATTTGTTTCCAGACTGATCTTTTCTCCTTGACAGCTTTAAGGATCCTTTCCTTGATCTCAATTGATCCTGTGCAGATTACAATGTGATGGTGGGATGTCCTGTGCTGGTCTGGCCTATTTGGGGTTCTAAAGGCTTCTCGTATCTGAAGGGGCCTCTCTTTTTGCATGTTTGGGAAGTTCTCTGTTACGATTCTGCTAAATAAACTTCCTAGACTTTTAACTTCTGTCTATAGGCCCTCCTCTACACCCATTAGCCTTAAGTTAGGCCTTCTGATAATGTCTTGTAAATGTTGAATAGGTCCATGATATTTCTGGGATTTGTCTTGAATACTTGTCTGTTCTTTCTCTATAATGTCTAGGTTGTCTTCAATCCCAGAGATTTGATCTTCTGCATGGTCTAACCTACTGTCAAGACTTTCTACTTTGTTTTTTATTTCCTTTCCTTCTAATTGGTCAGATTTGATGGCTTCAAATTCTTTGTTGGAGCTTTGTTTTAGATCTTGTATGGACTTCTTTATATCCTTAACTTGGTTTTCAATGTTCATTCTCAAAGACTTTAGTTGATTGGTTATAGTTTCATTGGGCTCCTTTTCCTTCTGTTGGACTTCATTCAAGGAGGCCCTTTGTGGCCTCATTGGATTCCTCAAGTTTTCTGTTTGTAGATTCCACAAATGCCTCTATTAATCTTTGTTTATTCTCACCACAGTGTCCCAATTCCTCTCTTAACCTTTGATTGGCCTTCTCACACTTGTGAATTCCTCTACTAGTCTGGTTAGCCTCATCATGCTCACCCATTTCCCCATCATGCTCACACAGAGCCCTTTGCAAGCTTTTAATCTTTTCATTCAACATGTTTATGTATAGCATTTCTTCTTGGGAACTCTACTCTGGATTATTCATTAACTGTTCTGTTGCCTGATTACCATAAGCAGGAGTTGAGGTACCTGGACTTGCCATTTTTCTCATGTTTCTCCTTGTTCTGCCCATTTGGGTATGAAAGCAAAACCAATTCTGCATTGGAACACTATTTTAAGGCAAGCATCAACCAGAACCTTGTAGTCGCACAAATTGTTTGACAGATCAAAATGAGTACAGACATAATGTAGTTCAACCCATACAATCTAGTTCAACAACAAACAACTAGGGATCAATGGACTAAGAAAGTCACAGAAGAAGTCAGAAGGCCAGAAATTAATAGGTTTAGGGAGAAATGTGAGGAGAAATAAGATTAGAGGAATGTGGGGGAGAGAAAGGGAGAGAGGGAATATAACCAAGACCTAATTTCAGAGAACGGCAAAGGATAAAAAGAAAGAAGAGAGATAAAGAAAAAGGAAGAAGGAAAAATAAAAAAATTAAATTAAACACTTAAAAATTACATAAATATAAAGAAATAATACTACAATTAAAGGAGTTAAGGCTGAGAGTTTGTGAAATGAGTAATTGATATCTGAATTAAGTATGCACACAATGAAGGATAAGGTCTAATTATCGAAGATGGGTATAGATCTGGGGATGAACAGAACAGCAATTAAGTAAAGCAAAAAAAAAAAAAAACAAAAAGGATCAAAAGGAGAAAGAGTAAAAAAAGAATTTTTTAAAAACCTAAAATAAAAATGATGAAAAAATAGAAATCATTTTTTTATTTGAAAAATTAACTAGAAAAAAGAGTTGTTCGATTTTTGGGGGAGGGTGGGGGGATCTTGTGTCTCCCCTGTATTCCTAACCAATCTCTTGGTGTAGTCTCTGATTTGCTAGTGGTGTTTGGTTTTCCTGTGCCTAGATTGGTTTCTTATACCAGTTTGTTTGAGCAGGAAGAAGGAAGCTCTGCTTTACCAGGGACTTTATGACCCTCCTCTCAGGCTAGTTCAGTGGGAGGGTGATCTGCTTTGAGTATCACAAAGGAGGGAAATGGCTGTTTCTTCTAGCTTGGAGTTACTGTGATGAGGCTAGGTTGTAAGTAGGGTTGGGGCTTGTCAACATTCAGTAGCTTTTCCTTGAGGGGCTAGCTCCTGAAGCAATCACACGCCCCAATTTGGAGCCATTCTCAGAATTAATGTTTACTGAGTTTCCAATTGTTTTTCTTTTACCCTCCTGCAGCTGAGTCTGCTGCCTGTGCAGCAGTGGGGTGGGGCAGCCTCTGACTCTGTTCATCCAGTGAAGAAAGGCATTCCTTTATGTGTGGAGTGTTGCCCTGGGAAGGGTAACTTTCCCTGGGTGAAGCTAAGCCCTACAGGTCAGGTTCCTTTGACCAGTTGAATCGTTCCTATTGTCTTCTTCCAAGGCCTAGGTTAGGGGCTCTGGCCTGGTCTTTGTCAGTATCAAATTCTTCTCTGGTGGTGGGGGAAGGGCTACCTTCCCACAGTCACTAGGTGAGTAGGAGTAAGGATGTCTTTTGGGGTACTCACACCTTTCCCTTGGTTTCCCAGTCATCCACAGTCTGTGACTATCTGTGGTTAGCAGGATGAAGATTTCCACTCCTTGTCAGTTCTTCTGGTGGTGAGCAGAATCTGCTCCCACACCGTGTCTGCTGCCATTGTCCCAGGCTCTCTCTGTTGATATGGCAGCTGTGGAAGCAGCCAGTGCCACCGCTGCCACAGACACTGGCTAGTGCTCAAATTTGTCTCCTTAACCAAGCTACCAGAATTTTTCCTCTCTGGCCAAATTCTCTGTATTATGATTGCACACTTTGTGTGACTCTCTACCCTTGGGAACACTAAAACTGGTTTCTACACAAGAGCTTGTCTAACCCCCAGCTTCTCTTCGGCCATCTTCCCCCAGACTCTCCTAAAACTGAAAACACTTTACAGATCATTACAAACTGATTTTATGTGGCTTTAGAAATCTGCCTCTCAATAATTTTTTGTGCCATTACCATGAGCTTGAACTCAGGTCCTTGTGTTATTACATGTTCATAGCCAATATTCTACCACTTGAGCTTTGAATCCAGTTTGGTATTTTGCTGGTTAGTTTGACATGAAGCCTTATCACCATTTTTTGCCTGGGGATGGTTTCAAACCTTAGTCCTTCAGTAGTTAGGATTATAGGCATAAGCTACCAGCTCCTATCTAATAACTTTATGTACTGAACACCAGGATTCTATTTTTTGGCTAGTATATTCTTTAGTATAAGATGATATAAATGTTTATAATTGCATAATTCCATCTATACAATGAGTTTCTTGGGAGCTGATTCTATCCTTTATACTTATTATTCTCTATACCACCATGCCTAATATCATTCCTATGGCTTTAACTGACAATATTATCTCTATTCTATGGCTTATCTGTCAGCTAGAAGATTTAGAATCTAATTTGGAACTAGTGGCACACCTCCAAGGTGGAAAGAGAAGCCACTTGCCAACTCAATAATGGTGCATAGCTTTTAAAAAGCCAGCTCTGAGAAAGTCAGTCTTGATATTATAATAATCGTGTTCATTAATGTTGCTGTTTTGCAATTGACCAAATCATGTTAACAGAAAAAATATATATAAATTTTAATCATTTGAGATAATACAGTACTGTCTGTAAAATTCTTAACTTGTTTCTTGCATACTATTCCTAAGTAAATCAATCACATCTGCTGGAGGGCAGTCGGAACCAGAATTGGAAAATCTTGCTTTCTTGCCAAGCATAGCCACTCAAATTAAATATAGCCAAATTCTGAAGCTCTCAATTCACTGCCAGGAGTTGAGGGTGGAGGAATAAAAAATTTAGCCCATGAAGGAAGAGTGAAGAAGATAATAGGTAATTTAGGAAAGTTGACTGCAAAATACTCTGGAAGGAGTAGTTTGGAAAAGCCTATTAAAAGTGACTGTAATAGCTGGTGGTTCACACCTATTACAATCCTAGCTACGCAGGAGACTAAGATCTGAGAATTGTGTTTGAGGCCAGCTTAGCCACCAAAAATGATGGAGTGCAGCTATAGCTCAAATGGTAGAGCACTAAGCCTTGAGCAAAATGAAGCTCAAAGACAGTGCTTATTCCCTGACTACAAGCACCAGCACCAGCACCAAAATAAATAAATCAATAAAAGTGACCATAGTATAAGCAGGAACATAACTTGCATAAAGTCTTTATCTCTCTTATTTCTCTATGGTTCTAGTATGTTGAGAACTATAAGACCCTCATTAAATAACTTTAGAAAGCTACAATAATTACATTGCATATGTGTATGTATGCATCTGTGCATGCTAAGGAAGTAGGGAAAGTGGAAGGACCAGGAATAGAATGGTCACTTCTCTGTCATTATGTTTCTCAGGCATAAGAGGAAAACTTAAGAGACAATGGCTATCTACCCACCATGTTCATCAAGCAAAGGAAAAATACAGTGGTGACAGAGAAGATCCAGATTTTCAAGAGCCTCACCCACCAATGATAACACAAAAGATCTTCTTCATGATGTCCACATTATTATATGTAAAAATGAAAGATTAAAAAATCCACAATGAACAAATGGCCTAAACAGTCCTTGAGTTTTGCTACTTGCCTACTACCTTTGTGTCACATGGCTTCCAGCTACTTTGTATACCTTTTGGAAGGGGTTGAATTTTAGAACTGAGTAAAATGTCAAGAGCAATTTTAAAGGCTGATACACATTATCCATTATTTTGGTCTATGGAAGCTGATTTAAAACTACTATCTACTTTAATGTCATTTGCAAAAGAGGAAATAGTGTTACCACTCAAAATCCTGTTATCTCAGGATTTTAAAATTGAAGACATCTAAAATTTGGGAGGAAAAATACTTCATACCATTTGAACAGATAAGTTTCATCTTAAGCATGAACTGGAATTTGGGGAGGACTTCCCTATACTTTACAATAGAGCCTACACGATCCTTCACATTAACATGCCCTCATCTCTCAGATAGACAATGACATTAAGACCACTGTGGTGTATTCAGAGGTTAATATATGTGAAAATGCCAGTGTTAGACCATATGGGCTTCAAAAAAGTAAAAAGAAAGTTTTATATAGTTCAATCTAATCACGTGATCTTTTTGTCTGCTCTTGATCATTTAATAATGTCATATAAATGTTACAGCTATGACAAATGTATTCTTGGAAATTCTATGGAATTACATCTTTTCTGAAGAAAGCATTTAATAATTATCCCCACATGAACTAAATGTTCAAGTGAGGATCTTTCTAAGTGCCCTTTGCTATACTCTATGCAATTGTTAGGAATCTCTATGGGGTAAAGAGGGAATGATTAAAATGCTGACCCTTTTAAATATCAAATCTTTAATTACTTAAGTTTTACTTATATCCATCATAATAAGTCAATTCCTCACCAAATTAACTAAAGATTGTCAGATGTATAGCAGAGTATATAGTATATAGTATCCCCTCAATGAAATTAGTGACTTATACATGAATCAGCTAAGGAGAAGGAAGCTTTTCAGCAAGTAGTAGAATTGTTGCAAGACATTAAAAGACTGTCATAGAATTCACAGCAAGGAGAATGGACAATTCCCATGGGATCAGAGACGATGAGGAGCTATGTCTCCATATTTTCTGTCTACTGCATCATCTCCCTCCTCTGCTCCTACCGCTTCTTTACAGATGTCTAAATCCTCTCCCCCACAACATAGTCTCACATCAATGATTTCAAAGCTGCATTATAGAAATGAGCCTCTCTACCTTTCCAGACTCCTGCTTTGGCCAACAGAACTGGAAACATTCCCTGTGGATTAGGAAGCAAACCCAATTTCTACTATCTTCTCATTCTTCTTTCCCTGAGCATGACCTATCTAACTAAAAGGTACAATTAAAGGTACTTATGCAGGGTGAAACCAGGATCTTCTTAAGTGTTTCTTTAGATTATTTCACTTCATTGTGTATTTTATTTTATTGTTTGCAAGGAGATGGAGCTGCCCTGTCCCAAAATCTTGGGTGTTCCTCTCCTCCAAAGGAAATGTGGTCTCTGTTTAGAATGTTCCCCTGGCAAGTCTCTCTCCTGAGTTTCCCTTCCAACCAAGGGAAGACCTTTGAAAGTCTAGTTGTTCTTTCTTCCACTGAAAGGAAACTTCAACCATAGAGTTAAGGAGCAATAAACCATCCTGCTCTGAACTTCAGTATAGATATTCCGACTTAACAATAAGGCTGATATTTTGGTACCTATTCAGGTGTCACGTCCATTCCTTTCATATACATTTTTCACTCATTCTTTTCCTGCTGATAGATATGACGGGAGCCTCCCTGACTATTCCAATCAGCTGTCCATCCTAGTGATGAACAGTTATGGTAAAAGTGATATGAACAGTTCAGCATATAGTCCAGTTTCAGCAGAAATCTTAGGAAGCATTCCAAAGAAGGATAATAAGTTGAGTAGACCCACAAGGAAGGGGGTAATAGTTTTAAAAAGAAATGTACTCATTACCTTACTTATGTAACTATAACCCCCCCATCCATCACCTTTACATTAAAAAAAGAGTTATAGGTATCTTTTGAGTTCTAGTATCTAGGGCTCTATAAAAATGTCCACACTTAATGTCATTATTGTTTAAGGGCTCTGCAAATGCACTCAGTCAGGAAGGCACTGCCTGACAGATAATACATATCCATCTAAGCTTTACATTCAAAAGATGTCAGATGTTTTGTGTTTTATTTCAATATGAAAATTATATCAAGTAGATTGCCAGTAAGTAAAATATAAAAAAGAATATTATAAGTGAAATCTTTAGGTCATAAAATATTCTGTTTGATTATATATATATATACAAAACATATATACAAAATTTATAAATCATGCTGCATATAAATAATTTTATACACTAAAAATGTGACCTTAACTTGATACAAAAACTACAATACACATGAAATCCTCAAATGAAATTAATTTTGCTTGTGCCCTAGTATATCAACACATCATCAACACAGAAACGTGTCGTTTTGGTTAGCCCAGGGCTGTTGCAGCTGTACAAGTTAAGTTTAAAGTGGTTTTCTTTTTCTCTCAACAAATTTTAGCAAAATGATAGAGAGAAATTCAAAATCATTCCATTGACCTTGGAGATGAACTCAAAGCATTAAAGCAGGAGTTTCGTAAAGGGTTGTTGTTGATGCTAATGATAGGGCTTCTCTGAGTCGAAAGCATTTATAAAAGTCAGGGACAACCTATCATTTCTCTCCTTTACCCTTTTCTACTATTGAATTTTATTTACAAATCGCTGTAGACCAAGCAGTTTTTAATTGTGTGCTAGCCTGAATTCAAAGCTTCAAATGTAGCTCTTCATGCATAACCAAATAGTGCCACCCAGAAAGATAAGATAAGCCATGCATTCTTGATTTTCTTTTGCCTTCTTGACATTTGTTACCAAGGATCCGATGCTTTCTTAAGTACATAAGGACACTAACAATTACCAGGTCATTAGCACTTTAAATTATTTAGGGTAGGTTAGCCACCGTAACAAACCTAAGTGAGGAGGATTTTACTGCTGTAGCATGTTTCTTGTTGACCTAACAGTCAGGGGTCATAAGTCATAATTCATCTCTCCTTCAGTGAGCATCTTGGAGGACCCAGGTTCTTCCAATTTTGTTATTCTCCCTTCATTCCCCTATCAGAAAAAGAAAGACAGCAGAGACATCTACTTGGAAAACTAGGATGGAATAGAATCAGCTGGAAAGTAGCAGTAACTATACTCCCCCCACTCATCTATAGCTTAATTTCACTCATGGCCACACTAAAATGCATGGTGAGCCAAGAAAAACTGTGTAGTTCTATTCCCAGGACAGCAAGATTGAATTAAATGAATAAATAGATTCTCTGCCATACCCTTTTTCAAAAAGTGCTTTAAAATGCAGACAAACATGCAGCCCAAAACAAGAAACATGAATGAAAAGAGCCTGGTGGGACCACTGAAAACTAGAAAGCAGTTCATGTCTGCAAGAGCCAATACACTTCCAAAACAGTGGATTGTTACCCTAAAACCTGAAGGGCAAGTGTTGTCAGGTCTGTTTTGATTTGTTTTTTTCTTTTAAGAGAGAGAAAAGAGATACTTAGTTTTGTTTTAATGTAAATATTAAAATGTTGGCCACTATTAAATATTTCAAAACATTACATCCATCCAAACATGTGCATCCCTCATTTGCTCAAACTATTGAAAAGTGCAAAATGCTTTAAAAAAAATCTCAATCAGAAAAAATCGTTTAAATAGGGATACAGGTGGACCCATTGCAACAATGAGATGTACAAGTCGTTATATTGAAAACAAACTTTACAACTTTGGTGTGGGTCCGGGGAGGAGGATTGGGTGGGGAGACAAGGGGGGGAGGATGAGAAGGGATAGGAAGGGGAAACAAAGGAGGAGGCTACAATGCTTGATAAGAAATGTACTCATTACCTTGCCCATGTAATTGTAACCCCTCTGTACGGTATTTTCACAATAAAAAAAAAGAAAAAGAAAAAAATCTCAATCAGGCAATAAAAGCATAGTTAGTTTGTGCTTTAGAAGACAAAACTTAGCACGCCTGATACATGCTAGCATCCGCTGAGCTAATAAAAGAAAAGATAATGGCATCATGAGTACTAATTAAACAGCTTTAGTTAGTATTAACAAATTAATTGCAGCAGCAATTCATAAAGGTGTATTGTGAATTGGATACTCCATGACTCATAGATAACACAACCTGCTGTAACAATGAACAGCAGAAAACAATATATGTCTTTGGAACTCCTACAAGTAATTAAAGAATCTTGAGTGACGTAGATTATCTTTCTAACTTATTTTTTAGAAATTAATCTGTGATTTATTTATTTGGCACTTGCTACACGTATTAGATGCCATATTAGATGCTGTGGAGAAAATAAGAATGATTTCTATTAAAGTATCCCCTTGAGGAATGCATATTTTAAGAGCAAAGAGAACAAGTATATAACTAGCTATAAAGGAGGTCAAAAGTAAAAGAGCCATAAGAGAATGATGATGGTACAGTTGAGACAAGAAATAGATGCTGTTGCTCCAAGTGGTCAGAAATTACTTCACAGTAAAAATGGAAAGCTTGTGAAGATAGGACTGGGGTCTATGAAAACTGGAAGGTAGCAATGCCATAAAAACAGAGCACAAGCCTGGTATCTATGGCTCATGCTTGTAATCCTCACTACTCAGAAGGCTGAGATCTGAGGATCACAGTTCAAAGTCAGCCTAGACAGAAAAGGAGAGTTATCTCCAATAAACTACTCCCTCCCAAGCCAGAAGTGGAGCTGTGGCTAAAGTAATAGGGCACTAGCCTTGAGCAAGAGAAACTCAGGGACAGCGCCCAGGCCCTAAGTTCAAGCCCCAGGACTGGCATACAAAAAAGCCATGAAATTGGAAATGTAATGCTATGTGTGAGGAAAATGGTGACCAGAAAACAGGGTCTTTAAGGGAAAATCATCTATAACATTTTATTCCTTCCAGAATTCATAAAATTTTTTAATGGAGGCATTTTCCTTCCTATGGTACAAACCTTCTATAACAAAACTTGTCAATAGTTCATACAGAAAGGAGATGAACATTACTGAAATAGTTTCAAAATATTTTTATTTAGAGTTGTTACTTGTTTCTGAGCCTTACGAAATTGATCATTCTCCTGATGTACTTACAATATGTCCTGCATCAACTCCAAGTGTTGCCCATGAACTTCTTGTACCAGAAATCTGCAATAAGTCAGGTCTTGAGCTTTCCTGTTACAAGCTGCTTTTATTACATCAGTCACCTCCTGCTCAGCTTCTAATAGGTGACATTTGCATGGTTCCATCTGTCCAATTTATCTCTTCTCAGGACCATATTGTTTCAATGACATTTGGGAGCCTTCCAAATTGTTGCTTTTATGTATCTTCAATTTGTGGAAATCAGCTCTATAGTCAATTTCTCGTGAGAGCTAGTCTCAAAGACATTTCTTTTGTTGATTAAAAAAAATATTTGGGTACCTCTTGCCCTGGATTTATCATTTTACTCACTTTCACAGTTCAAATAAATCTGTTCTCAAGTCAATTTAACACTACTGGCCATCTACATTATATCATCTGTCAGTGTTGGAAATATCCTGATGTATGACAAGCAGCAGAAAGTAGTAACTTTTGTACCCCATGTCAAGGGTGATAGATTGATCCTCGGGGTTTGTAAGATGTCCTATTACACCACTCTGAAACCACTTCACTCAGCAAGATAACTATCTCTTTTTGATATTCCTCAATTTCCATCTCTCTCATCAAATCTTATATCAAACTCACAAGCTACATTAATTTTGTTCCCCTCTGTTACGGAGATGTGTCTATTTAGTAGAACAGTTTATCAGTTTAGGTTCCTTCCTATGATTAGTTTTGGAATAAAAAAAAACTCTGGTCTATTGGGCAAGCATTTTTAAAGTAGTTTTTATAGTTCTAAACCATTATACTTATTGTCATTGTTTCATTTGTAACTTTAAACTTTAGTCTTGCCATTATCAATGCGGTTACTGTATCATTATAAATCTTATTATTTCTAATAACAGCAGAGCGTCTGATAATTCAATATCAGGGCCTGAGTTTCCTAATACATAGTACAATATTTTGCTTCAGCACCATGCTGCTAAACTAAGTGAGAACCAATATTCCTCCTATGTATTTTTCAACTTGGGAGCGTAGACTGTTTAATCAAAATAGCTCTGGATCAAGTCAGTGAGGCAAATTTATCAAAGCAAGGGCACAAACATTTCAATTAATGGTGCTTGACATCATATAAATTGCCCATTTTCTGAAATGTATGTTAAAAGTGGTCTTCAAAAAGTACTTTTCCACTGTCTTCATTTATATATTCAGAAATTATAGCTAAAACTTACCTCTCAATACATCTTTGTATTTTTCTTCACAAAGGAAGGCTAAGGAGTTTTATTCTGAACCAAGGATAGGCAGGCATGTTTTAGATCTTGTTTTAACAAAATACAATAAGGACTAAGATTATAAATGTTTCCAAGTTATTTGCACTTGTTTATTTTTTTCTCTCAAAGTCCTGATCATTACTTTTACAATAACATAGCTGATTGTCACAAATATACAGGCTATATTATCATCCATCATTTTACAGATTGTGGAGACAATCCAGTAGCTACTTGAAACTTCAGGAAACCATGTACTGTATTCATTCTTCAAAAAAGGAGAGAAAATATTCTTATTGTCAAAGTGCACATCTTATTGTGGTAGTCTATAAACCCAGTCTTATAGAAAGTACTTTGACATTTAGTTTTTATTCCACAAATGTAATTTTATAATAGATGTGAGGCACATGTATGATAATATTTATAAAATCATAACATTTGTTCTTATTGGCCATTGTTTGCTTGATTATTGATTGGAGTATTATTATTGTAGCTATTAATCTTATCTTCAGAATGTCTGTGTTCAGTATGCCTTCCTAGATAAAAGCCACTGAGTGGCCTGAATTGATTAGACCACTGAGATCCATTTTCAAGGCATAAGGTGTATGTGCCAAACTGTATTTATAAAACCAAGTCCCAAAAGCACCTCATTCTCATATTTTTGAGCTAACATACAATATTGTGGAATTGTTGCAAGTGGAAACCTTCCATGTTTGGTACTTGTGAAAGAACGATAAATATAAGCAATCCAATTTAGCAATGATAAATGCTGCCTTCCAAATTCCAATCATATCTGTCCTTAGTTATAGCATTTTCCAATAAAAAAAAACCCTTTGGTGATACTCAGACACATATCATTTTTAAGACCTAGAAATAAAGACCTGGACTGAGGCCAGTCATTTGAATTGTGGGAATATCCATTCCAAGAATATCTTTTATTCTTATCACCACTCACTTGTCCCTATGATCTATTAGACTGCCCAGTTTCCTTACTATGGGGAAAAAAAACTTTTTATTTTCTGTTATTTATCTTATTCTTCTTGCATGCATTCTGCCTTTTTATAAGGCATTATTCAACTTGTTCTTCTAGATAAATCCACAGCAACTTTGGTATCAAAATAACCATTTTTGTTTTTGCACTACCACTTCCCTTAAATAAGAAGAAACTCGCATTTCAAACTTTTGAAAGTCTGAAAATTAAATAAGTAACTTAAATAAAAGGTCACTCTTGGAATGTTCCTTTAAATAAGGCAGGTACAGGTGGCTCAAGCTTGTAATCCTCAGGAGGCTGAGATCGTAAGATTATGGTTTAAAGCCAGTCTGGGCAAGAAAGTCTGTGAGACTCATCTCCAACAAACTACTCAGAAAAAGCTGGAAGTGGTACTGTGGTTCAGGTGCATGGAGATTGTTACCAAAACAACATCTGTGTGTGTGTGTGTGTGTGTGTGTGTGTGTGTGTGTGTAATAAACACAATAAGATAGGAACTTTTCATAGAAGTTAATAGCCACTTTTTATTTAATGAGTCAATACCAGCTGGGTTTTTTGCCATTCAAAGATGGTATAGGCTATCCATGCAGCATAAATTGAATAACAAGTTTTAGGAACAGCACACAATTAAGATTAACTAATGAAGGAGAACATACATGTACTCATAGAAATATATATCACTTACATTTTAAGTCTATTAGAGCTATAGCCAAGTGATATCCTAAGGGAGTGGTGCTGCTGTTTGAAAGCGAGCTACTCTGAAGACTATTGGTTGTAATCTCTGGATAAGAGAAGGCCTCTGGATGAGATAGAGTGTGTGAGGAAGAGGGTCTAATGTGAAGCTGAGACAGAGATGGAAAGAGTGTGGTAGGTAGCCCTGTCCCATACAATGAGCACACCCCATCATGTGAAGATCACCACAGAAGCAGAGCTAGAAGCCCCTGACAGGCGGACTGCTTGGCAAGCCTCTGCCTCCCAGACACATGAGGATTGTTACCAGAAAAGGGTGAGGTTTCCAGGCCTGACTAGGTGGGGGTTCACATGGTTTCCTCAGCCTACTTTTTAGACACAATAATGAACTTCTGGGCAGGTCTAAAAAAAAAAACCCAGACCATTGGGCATTTCTCTCTTTCTAGTCCAGAAATCAGTGTTTGGTTTCCTTTCTCATTCATCCATGCATTCCGAGGGCTATGCCTAACACTTGCTACCCCTGGGGGTACAATCTGGAACGAGGTCATATAAAGCAAAAAAATACCTGCCTGGACCAATGTCTGACTGCGTGGCTTTCTCCCCAGTCCAGTCATGAGAAACTGCACATCAACTGCAACACTAAAGCAGATTAAAACCTCCCACCAATGATTTGACCATGTGTGTGCAGAAACACAAAAAATATGAACAAAATTGAGGCAACCCTATTCCTTACAAAGTCAACAGTTCCTTAATGATAAGACTCCAATGACAGTGAGGTAGCCAAAACCTAATGCCAAGAATTCAAAATAATCATTTATTGGAAAAGAGAAATGAACAGTACCAAAAATGCAATGCAAAAATAATACAAATAAACAGCTGAATGACATAAGGAAGAAATGCATGACATGAAAGAAAAATTTCATAAAGAATTGAAGCAATCCCAGACAAAACAACCAGGTACCCCATATGAACCAATAAAATGCTTGGCACAGAAGTGCCTGCCTGTCAACTCTTCTATACAGGAGGCAAAAACTATAGCCAGGCATAAATGAGAATCCCTGTTCAAAAAAATAAAAAGGCTGGCAGGCACTAGTGGGCCACGCCTATAATCCTAGCTATTCAGAAGGCTGGGATCTTAGAATCAAAGCCAGCCTTGGAAAGAAAGTCCATAAAACACCACAAAGAAAGCTGGAAGTAGAGCTGTGGCTCAAGTGGTAGAGTGCTGGCTTTGAGCAAAAGCAGCTCAGGGATAGTGCCCAGTGCCCAGGCCCTGCGTTTTAGCCCCAGGACTGGCAAAAAAAACCAGATTTAATTTTTAAACAGCCTCTGGCAGAATTCAACATCTTTTCATGAGAAAAGCCCTGAAGAAATTAGTAATAGAAGAAATATACTCCATCTACCCCATCATGATAAAGACTATATAATACATGTCTACACCCTACATCATATTAAAAAGAGAAAGAAATAGAACAGGACAGAGTGTCCACTTTTTCCACTCTTATTCAATGTAGCGCTTAATCAAAGCAAAGAGACAAGAGAAAAAATAAGGTAATACAAATCAGAAAGGAAGAAATCAAATTATGCCTATTTAATGATCATACGATTCTATAAAATATATTAAAGATGCTACCAAAAACTCTTTAATATAGCTAGGCCTTGCTGACTGATGACTGTAGTCCCAGCCTTCGAAGACTGAGATTGGAGGAACCAAAGTTTGAAGTAGTTTCTCAACTAATGTTTGGGGGTAATATATGCCCCTGTCATTCTAGCTAGGTAGGAGGCTAAGATCAGGAGGACTGCAGTTCCAAAATGGCTCAGATAGAAAAGTCTAAGAGACTCCATCTCGATTGTGAAAAACTAGGCATGATGGAGTGCATTTGCTAATGACAGCCATGATAGAAGTGTAAATAGGTGGGTCAAGTCCAAGCATGGGCCTGGGAAAGATGTTAGATCCTGTCTCAACATAACTAGTGCCAAAACAGGCTGGAGATGTGGTTCAGTAACAACACCTGGCTAGCAAGTGCGAATCCTTGAATTTAAACCCAATTATCCCCAAAAAAAAAAATCTTTACTCTGATATGCATTTCCAAAAAAATATCAAGATACAAAATCAACATAGAAAATTGGTAGTTTTTCTATAGACCAATAATGAATGAGCTAGGCAAGAAATTAGAAAAACAATACTATTCACAATAGCCTCAATAAAAATTAATTGTCTAGGAATAAATCTAGCAAAGCAAGTAAAAGACCTCTACCAAGAAAACTATAAAACGCTGAGGAAATTAAAGGAAGAAGATACTAGAAGTTGGAAAGATCTTTCATGTTCATGAAACGGCAGCATCAATACTGTGAAAATGGCTACATTACCAAAGTCAATCTACAGATTCAGTGCAATCCCTACCAAAATTCCAGTCATCCTTCATAGAAGTAGGAAAGTTAAGTCTAAATGTCATATGGAATCATGAAGGACCCTAAATAGCCAACACAATCCTGATCAAAAGTAACAATGCTATACATGTACCAATACCTGACTTAAAATTATACTGCAAAACCACAATAACCAAAACAGCATGGTACTGGCAGAAAACAGATACTTAGACCAACAGAGTAGAAGACCCAGAAATTAGTACACATAGCTAAAGCTATCTGATTTTCAACAAGAATGTTAAAAACATGTAAGAGAAAAGATAGCCTCTTCAACAAATGGTGCTAGGAAAGTGGACTATCTATACATAGAAGAGTGAAACTAGACTCCTCTGTCCTACCAAAAAAAAATCTATTTGAATTGGACTTTATAATGTAAGACTTGAAACTTTGAAACTACTATAGGAAAAATATAGGAAAAATTTCAAGAGATCGCCATAGGCAGTAATTTTCTGAATAGGATTCCTATTGCTCAGGAAATAAAACCAAGAAATGACAAGTGAGGTTCCATCAAATGAGAAAGCTTCTGCCGTTCAAAGAAATGACTACCAGAGTGAAGAGATGCCCACAGATTGGGAGGGAAATCTTTGCCAGCTAATCACCCCATGAAAGGTTAACCCTGAGAAAGTATAAAGAGCTTAAGAAATTAAACTCCAAAAGAACAAATAATCCAATTACCAAATGGGTACATAAAGAACAAATGGCCAATAAATACAGGGGAAAATGTTTAACGTCCATAGTCAGAAAGGAAATAAACATCAAAATCACAAGATTCCAGATCACCACCACCCAAATGGCAATCACCAAGAAAACAACAAATGCTGAGTGAGGATGGGAAAGAGGCCTTTATACTGTGTGGGTAGAAATGTAAATTTGCGTAGCCACCAATTTGTGGCTTTTGTTTATGTTAAGTAATGTTGGTGTTTGAGAAAAAAAAGGTAGGAGCCGGGCGCTGGTGGCTCACGCCTGTAATCCTAGCTACTCAGGAGGCTGAGATCTGAGGATCGCGGTTCAAAGCCAGCCCGGGCAGGAGAGACAATGAGACTCCTATCTCCAATAAACCACCAGAAAACCGGAAGTGGCGCTGTAGCTCAAGTGGTAGAGCGCTCGCCTTGAGCTGAAGAGCTGAGAGACAGCGCCCAAGCCCAGAGTTCAAGCCCCACGACCGACAAAAAAAAGAAAAAAGAAAAAAAGGGTAGGGAAATGCAGTCATAATATTCAGGGTATATAGGTGAAAATGGAACTAGAAAAATGGAATGGATGGGTAAGATTAGGAGAGATGAGAGAGAATGATAGAAGGGATGTGATTGATCAAAATGTATTGTACTCATAAACTGACTTTTTGAATTGAAGCTCCTCTGTACAACTATACAATAATGATGATGATGATGATGATGATGATGAGAACAATGTCTGTGGCATTCAGTTTTGGCAACCTGTGCAGACTAATATGTTGTAAGCTAGAATCTTCTGATGAGGTCTTTAAAAAAGCACATATCCTATAGAGAATAATTTGATTTGTATAAAGTGTGATTCTTTTATCAATACTTTCCATAAGCTTCTAGGACTATTCAGTGCACAAGAGGTAGAACCTCTTGGATTCTTCCTGGTCTGTAGAATTTGATCCCTGGTCTAGTTTCAAAAAAAAAATCTATCCCACTGACATAACTTGAGAAGATATCTAGATATGTTTAAATTTAGGTAAATCTATTTTTCTATTCCAAGGAATCTCCAAATAGATAAGAAGACGTGAATATAGCTTGCCAGTGTAAGCTACAGAATACAAACTGAGTTGGAAATGAAAATAACTTTAAAGTAAATCAGTTCCAGGTTTTCAATGTAAGATTTGCTGAGGAGTTCTTTTCCTGTTGAAACTAACTTTCTAAGAAGAACAAAGAGAAACAAAAACATTTCTCAATCTTGTAAATAAGTCAAGATTCCAAACTTGGAGCAAAATATTTGAGCTACATTGTCTAAATTGAGACCAAGTTAAATGAAGTGGGGAATAAGCTGTAAAATTCACCTTCTCCAGAGGATAGAATGGTGATGTCTGAAGGAGGTGCTTTCTAAAGAAAACATCCCACTAATATCTCCACATTGGATGAAAGGCAGGGATCCATTGCAGAAAATAAGATCTACCCTAGTTAGTCAAGGCAGAACAAGATTTAATGCAGGAAATTACATGCTTACAAAATTGTAGGAAGGTCAGGAGGAGCAGAATTGAAGCTGAACAAGCTCTCAAAGACATACCGCCTCTGCTATGAACAGGAAAGCTGCTTCTGCAAAAACCAGCTGAGTCAGGGAGCCTCATTCTAATGTAGGCAGCGTTTGTAGATGATTCTGGGACCATGCAACCTCAATAAAGCAAAATGAATGACCCATATCCACAAGACCTAGCTCTGTGACTCCATTACTAATCAGCATGACACAAAAATGCTGCTGATTGGTATAATGGTATCATTTAAGTAACATCTAGGATTCTATGGCTACGAGAGAAGCTTGAGCTTCTTGTTTTCTTGTATTTTTTTATATAAATCCTTTTCCTCTACTCAGAACGTACACAGGCAAGTACTCTCCTTACTTATATCAACAAGCAACAACGCAGCCTCCAAAATGTGCATATTTGCTACATTCGTCCAGCTCTAAACTGAAGTTAATTCTATTTTAGCCATACTCTTCCTTCTGTTTCTGCCAGGATGTTCAGGATCTTTATAGGTTTCCTTTTTTTTTATTTTTAGAAAACACAGGATTAGCCTCCTCCTTTTCCCAAAATGGTGACTAGATACTTTCATATTAAGTTTTCTTTTTTGTGTATATGTGTGAAGCTGGGGAAGGGGGGTGGGAATCAAAACTTCTGGTCTCGCCAATACTAGGCAAGCACTCTACTACTGAGGTACATCCCCAGCCTTCATTTTAAATTGTTAATGTCCCCACATTTAAAACATGAAATTAAAAAAAGAATTTTATCCCCTAAAGGATGCAGTCTTCTCTTGGATACTTAGACCTCTAAGCCAGCAAAGTCTAAAATTTCAGCAATAAGAGGCAAACTTTTATAAGTAGGTCATTTGGTCTAATAATAGGAGATGCGATCCCTGAGTCTTTCACTTTGTTTTCAGGCTCCATGAATTCCACCTATGGGAGAAATCTGTTGGCCAGTGGTTCAGAGTAAATAACATATCTGTAAGATAGTATCCCAGTCTCACAAGGTGTTGTTTCTTATATGCTGCCATAACTGAGTCTTCAATAGGCCATTCCATCATTGTGCATGGGCAATTGCTTCTGGATGTATATTACCAGTGAATCAATCCCTTAAGTACCAACCTAATGCCTCATTTCTTTTGCTATAAAATTAGTTTCTTTGATCAGAAAAGGCATAAGGGATACTGAGAGTAAGCTATTTAGTAAGTCCTCAGATGTTCTTTGGCAAAAAGCATTACCATTGGGGGAGGAAAATGCAAACCAGGATTGAATAATATATTTCTAGAGAAGAAAACTGCTGCTTGCTCCATGATGTTAGAGACTAAATATAATCTACCACTAATCTACCTGTACCTTACTCTTTTTGGAGCATGTAGTTGATATATAACCATATCAACAAGGGCAGAGGAAAATTCATGTTATTCAGCTGATGTAGAATCGTTTTCTGTGTTATTACAGCCATTGTGTTCATTAACCTATTGGGAAAATACTGGAGAATATGTAGAAAAACTTTCCCTTGTTATCCTCCAAGTGACTATTAGGTTTTCACTACCCCATCTCTAAATGAGACCTTTAGAATAGCAGTCAGAAAAACTTCATAACTCAGCCTGTGAGCCCACTCAAAACATCTGCTTATCCCTTCATCAATCCTGTTGCCATTCTTCAAATGTCATATGCTTCAACCCCTTTACTAACTGTTGCCCCCAGGATACATATACAAATATACGTAATATATATGATGCATTTTATATATATATATATATATATATATTCAGCTTCAGCTACCTTTCATTTTATGAAACATAGACCATTAATCATATGTTCTGCCCCATAGCAGGATTTCTTCTTCTCCTCTGTCTTTTGGTAGCATTTTTAAAATTTATTTTTATTATTAGTATAGAATTGATATACAGAGGTACAGTTACATCAGTCAAGTAATAAGTGCAAATTTTTGAACCATGTCTTCCCTTCCCTTGCTCTTTTCCGTCCTCACACAAAAGATATATAGTTCATTTTTCACATAGTATCTAGTAAGTACCATTGTTGTATTTGTTCATCCTTTGTTCTACCTTTTCTGTGCCCCCTTTTACTCTCCCCAATACAAAAAACTAGCAAACAAGACATAAAGAAAACAACAAAAAAGCAACTAAAAATATCTTATTTTCTTTTCATAGAGTTCATTTCATAAAATATTATTTTCCATATCTTAACTATGGTGAATAATGCTGTGATAAACTTATTTGTACTGCTAGCTTTAGTATAGCCTTGTTTGTGATCATTTGGGTAAATGCCCAAAAGTGGAATTGCTGGGTCATACGGGAGCTCTATGTGGAGTCTTTTGAGGAACCTCCATATTGATTTCCAGAGTGGTTGAACAAGTTTACACTCCCACAAACAGAGCAATAGGGTTCCCTTTTGGCCACATAACCTCCAAAATATGTTGTTACTAGATTTCTTGATTATAGCCATTCTAACTGGGGTGAGGTGGTATCTCAGTATTGTTTTGATTTGTATTTCTTTTATGGCTTAGGGAGGTTGAGCATGTCTATTGGCCATCCTTCTTTCCTCTTCAGAGAAATTTCTCTGTAAGTCTTTAGCCCATTTATTAATTGGGCAGTTGTTTCTTTGAGGATTTGTTTGTGGATGATTAATTTTTTGAGTTCTAAGTATATTTTAGATATGAGGCTCTTCCCTGTTGTATAGCTAGGGAAGATCTTCTCCCAGTCTGTGGGCTTTCTATTGATCTTACTAGCTATGTCCTTTGCCATGCAGAAGCTCTGTAGTTTCATGCAATCCCATTTGTCCAACCTTTCTTTGATTTGTTGTTTCTGGGTCTTTATTAAGAAAAGTTCAGCCTGTGCCAAGGAGCCCTAGAGTTTCTTCTATTCCTTCCTGTAATGTTTTCATGAAATTGCTTTTACTTTGAGGTCTTTGATCCATTTTGAGTTGATTCTGATGCAGAGTGATACATAAGCATCTAATTTTAGTTTTCTACAGGTGTTTAACCAATTTTCCAGCACCATTTACTGAAGAGGCTGTCTTTCTTCCATTCTATTTTTTAGCTTCCCTATCGACAATTAGGTGGCTATAGGTCTGTGGGTTCATTTCCGGGTCTTCAGTTTCATTTCATTGGTCCTCAGGTCTGTTCTTGTTCCAGTACCAAACTGTTTTGATTACTATGGCTTTGTAGAGTTTGAAGTCTGGTATTGCTAGTCCTCCAGCACTGTTCTTTCTGCTAAGGATTATTATTGCTAGTCTTGGTCTGTCTTCATTGTTATTGTTCTAAATGTACCATGTGATTTTATTTTTTTGTTGTTATTTTTTGTATGTTCTTTCCCCAATGACATATCCCCTGTTGTCACTGTAAAGTTTGTTTTCAACATACTGTCTTGTACATCTCATTGTTACAATGGGTCATCCTGTATCCTTATTTCAGCATTTTGTTATTTCCCTTCCCCTCCCCAAATTAGAAAAATTTATATACAAGATGCAGGACACCAGAATCAAATACAGTGACAACAGGAGTTATACCATTGGGGAAGAACATACAAAGAAACAAAAAAATCCATAGTACATTATAAGTACATTAAAAAGAACAACAAGAAATATAAAATCTCTGTGTCCTATCTTGGGGTTCATTTTGCTTAGCATCAGGTTATGTTATCATATATACATAGCTTTTGACCTCTTCTGCTTGTCCTAGACATATACTAGTTATTATCAACTGCTTCTATGCATATAGTCGTTGGCTTCAGTGTATGAATGTTGAGAGTGCTAAAAGATTTATCATATCTCTGTGTGTGTGCATGTGTATTGTTAAATCACTCACTCAATGTGTTTACTTGTAAATGTATAGGCACATTCTAATTACCAAAAATGAGGTAAACCATACAAGCTATGTTTCTTTGGCTCTAGCTTACTTCACTTAATAAATTTTTTTCCAAGTCTTTCCATTTCCTTATAAATGGTATAATATGGTTCTTTCTGATGGATGAGTAGAATCCTATTGAGTATATATACCACATTTCCTTGATCCATTTGTCCACTGAGGGGCATTTGAGTTGCTTCCATATCTTGGCTATGCTAAACAATGCTGTAATGAACATGGTTGTGCCAGTAGCTTTATTATGGCCTGTTTTGTGCTCTGTTGGATAAATGCCCAGTAGTGGGATTTCTGGGTCATAGGGTAGTTCTATGAGGACCTCATATCTAAAATATACTTAGAGCTCAAAACATTAAACCCAAAAATAAACCTTCAAAAACTCAACAACCCAATCAATAAATGAGCTAAAGACTTAAAGAGAGACTTCTCTGAAGAAGTAAAAATGACCAATAGATACATAAAGAAATGTTCAACATCTCTGGCCATAAAAGAAATGCAAATCAAAACAACACTGAGGGCAGGGAATGTGGCATAGTGATACAGTGCTTGCCTAGGATGCATGAAGCTCTGGGTTCGATTTCTCAGTACCACATAAATAGAAAAAGCCAGAAGTGGTGCTGTGGCTCAAGTGATAGAGTACTAGCCTTGAGTAAAAGAAGCTCAAGGACAGTGCCTAGGCCCTGAGTTCAAGCCCTAGGACTTGCAAAAAATATTTTTAAACATTGAGATTCCACTTCACACCAGTTAGAATGACCATTATCAAGAAAACTAACAATAACAAATGCTAGCAGGGATGTGGCCAAAAGGGAACTCTATTACACTCTATTAGTGGGAATGTAAACGTGTTCACCTAGAGAGCAGTATGGAGTTTCCTTAAAGACTAAACATAGAGCTACCCTGTTGGTAACATTTCTTAAGCAAAGCTGGGGTGATTCAAAAATAGATCAACCTCCATGGTACCTATATGGAGAAACTGTGTATTTAAACATTTGGATTTTTTTTTCTTTCTTGAGCCATCCAATCTTGTCCTGGAAGTAAGTTCAGGAGGAAAATGCCATATATTAAAGCTTGAACTAGGTTTATGGCATATGTTAAACTTCCACTTGAGAATGTTGTGCTACTAAAGATAGTTAATTTATGTCTTTGTAAATCAGATACCATCCAGTTCAGGAAAAATAGCTCAGTTGACAACACTATCTCAGGGTTCTGTCATTAGATATCTGATCTCTGCTAGCATTTTAATAGAAAAAGAAGTCATGACATTCCATGGAAAGTATGGCATCTATGGATTCTGCTAGTAAATTGGGAAATAATCCCAATATATATACACAAGCCTACAGAAATCCTTTGGGGTCTGTGTAAGTCCAATCTGCATCTACAAGAAGGAGCAGGCCCCTACAAATGATAAGACATTAATTGCAGCTGGGTTTCCAGAAACTAGTGCTCTCCTAAATCCAATCATTATTGAAATGTCTGAATATCTTCCACCAGCATACATATTATCACCTTATTATCAGAAATGTGAGGAGGACTTATAGCATGTACTTGTGACATTTGCTAGAGTCTTTTTTCAAGAATTATCACTGATTGACTGAAAACGTGGATTGAAAGGTTGCCCAGGATGGATAAAAATCTCAAAAATCCTTTCATGTTCTAAAGAAAGAAAAACCCCAGATGACAGAGAGAGCAATGATTCCTGTTCACTCAAGAGGCTCTGGGTCTGTGTATTAACTTAGGTCTAGGAATTGGTCATGATTACCTGTCTTGTGTCAGGTGTCAGTTCACAGACCCTTGGGGTCTTAGTGAGAAGTCTTTCCATTTCATTCCAGGGGCCCTAAGATCAATAAGCCACTAAACATTTCTGCTACTTGTCCTTCCTACTGAGGTAGCTCTGCACAGACTTTTTATGATGCAGTTAGTGTTCTACTTGTCCTTTGCAAAAGAAAATTGTATCACTCCCACTAAAGTTGTAATTCTGTCTAAATAGCAACATTGCCAGTCTATTCTAGACAGCCATTGTTTTTTAGAAAAGTAATCAATGTGCTTATCAATAATTTCAGTACTCTTCTTTTGTTGGTGGGGAGGGGAGGTCACGGCACTTGAACTAAGCCTAAACATTATCCCTAAGCTTTTCTGTTCAAGGCTAGTGCTCTACCACTTTGAGCCAGAGCTCCACTTCTGGTTTTCTGGTGCTTAATTGGAGATAAGAATCTTATGGATGTTCCTGCCCAGGCTGGCTTCTAATCATGATCCTCAGATCTCAGTCTCTTGAGTAGCTACAACTACAGGAGTGAGCCACCCATACCCGGCTTGAGGACTCTTGGAGCAGTTGAGTTAATCTTATTTGTTAATCCCATTTTATCACTTTTATTTCTCTAAGATTTGTATTTTGTCTTTTCATGATACTAAGAAACTTCTGACATACAAATTGTTGTTTAAGTCATTAAATCTAGGATTCAGTCAACCATCAATCCAAACTCTCTAGTAATTGTGTCTCTATTCCAGCTCTATCAATGTCTTCATCTAGTATCTTCATTTCACACCCATAATCTGCATCATTCTACTGTTATAACTATATCATAAAATAATTTCATTCCTTTCATTTATTAGCCATTTTCTCTTAGATCTCAACATTGCAGTTGTTTTCTGGGACACACTGAGAATTTGGCTCTTCCTTTAGATGTTGAAACAAGAATGGTAAGGATGCTGCAGAACGAGAACTATCTTGCAAGATAGATAGTTCTTGTCTTGTTTTAGACAAGTTGCTAAGGGTTCTTATAACAATGCAAGATTAGCACCACCAGGCAGAAGAGGAACTTTTTCAGCTGACAAGAGAGACTTGGGAAGGCTCAAGGGCACAGGGTATGCAGATTTATCCAAGTGCTTCTAAATGGCACCATTTCAATGATGGGAATGTAGCTTTTTTTTATAAGGCAGAATTCTTCACTTTGTGAAAACTAAATGGCAAAACTGTACATTCAACAACCTGCAGCATCAGACGTTCCTTCTTATTTCCATCTAAATGAGTCTTGAGGCTAGAAATGATGAAAGATTCTTTAAGGAGAGTTGAAGAAATTCCTGGATTCTCAGAGAGTTCCTTCTTTTTGCTTACCAGCACAATTTTCAAAAATCCAACCCTACCCAAAGTCATTTTCTTCCTGATAGTCCCTACAATGGTCTCTCACAGTAGTCACTTGCTCTTCCAAACCCTTACCCTCAAAAGACACATTATTTCAGATGACCATCATTTCTGTCTGTATTTACTCGTCACCTTAAAACACATAATATACTGCTATATTTGTACATGCATTCCATAACTTGAAAATACTTTGAATGCTAATTACTTTTATTACTCAGCTCAGTCTCACACAGCAGAATCCCTTTTAAATATTTCTATAGACAATTAGGTGTTGCAAAAAATTAAAAGAGTCGAAGAACTGGATAGGTTTGGGCATGTTAATCTCAAAGGACCAACTCCTAGCCTTCAGAACTATTATACATGTTGTAATTGAAGAAGCAAACATTGCCACTGCCGAAAGATAATGAATCAGAAGATTATTTGCAAAAGCACTGACTACCAACCTCACATTACTCTGACATGACTGGAACTGGGCCACCACTGTGACAGGAAGCCACTGGATAAGGAAACCATCTCCACGTGAAAAGCACTAAATATGCCAGCACCCAAACCACCATGGCTACAAGTTGAGCCCCAGCACTCCACCTCTTTCCCTTTGTTCTTTTTTTCAAACAAAGTTTTGGGATAGAGCATCAAATTGATGAAGCCTAAATCATATCTGAAATGTGATTCAAACAGAGTCTGGGAATATAGCTTTTAGTTTTCTATTCTCAGCATACTAGAAAAGATTTGAGATTGATGTTGGGTTAGCCAATGTCACTTGTAGTCCCCCTTTCCACTGTGGGTTGAAGCACTTCCAGATAAAAAATAATAAGCCTCCACAAGACACAACATAATACCATCTCTTTCTGTCACATAATGGTCAGAAGACAGATAACATTTACTCACAGCTATAATTCAAGCTAGTAACCCTAACCAAAAGCAACAGTATTAAGCAAACTGTAATGATAGCTCAAGATAATAAAATCTATAATCATAAGCCTCAAAAGTTTTTCTAAGCAGGTTCCTCAAAAGACCATACATAGAGCTCCTCTGTAACCCATCAATCCTACCTTGGGGCATTTACCCAAACGATCACAAACAAGGCATACTAAAGCTAAGAGCACAATTATGCTTATCGCAGCATTATTTACCATAGCTAAGATATGGAACCAACCCAGATGCCCCTCAGTAGATGCATGAATCAAGAAAATGCAGTATATTTATTTATACAATGAAATTCTATGCCTCCATCAGAAAGAATAACACCACTCAATTTGTTAGGAAATGGAAAGACTTGGAAAAAATACATTAAGTGAGATAAACCAGGCCCAAAGAAACATAGGTACCATGGTTTCCCTTATTTGCAATATCTAGTATACGTCTAGGATAATCTTACAAGACAAGAAGAAAATGTCAAAAGCTATGTACATATGACCATATAAGATGATGCTAAGTGAAATGAACCCTAAAGATAGGGACACAAAAGGTGTTTTCTTTCTTTCTTTTCTTAAAGAGGTATTTTCTTTCTTGCTGTTGTTTTTAATGTACTTTAAATGTACTGTGTGATTTTTTTGTTTCTTTTGTATGTTCTTTCCCCATGGTATAACCCCTGTTGTCACTGTATTTGATTCGGGTGCCATGCATCTTTTATACACATTTTTTAATTTGGGGAGGGGAAGGGAAATAACAAAATGCTGAAACAAGGATACATTAGATGACCCATTGAAACATGAGATGAACAAGACACTAGGGGGAAAATAAAGGAGGAGGTAACAATGCTCAATAGGAAATGTACTCATTACCTTACTCATGTAACTGTAACCCCTCTCTACAGTATCTTTACAATAAAAATATATATATTAAAAAAACTTTTTCTAGGGAGAAAAGCAAAGGATGGCTAACTGTATGAATTACTGTTACAGTACAGTTACGGATGTAACTGTAACCTCTGTACAGCATCTTTACAAGAAAATAAAATTTTAAAAATTTTCTAAATTTCTTGGTAATACATCTTTATGATGGTCTTTTAAATTTTAATATATCAAGTAGTCAACAAACATGTAAATTTCCTTTTTTTCCCCTAATTTACTAAATGGCCTCTCAAGATACTTAGTTGTCTAGAGAGAAAGCTGATGAATTTTGACTCCTCTTTTAACACACTTTGCCCCTCTATTCTTCCAAATTTATTTTTAGTTCATTCTCTTTCTCTCAATTATTCACACTATTTTATTATAGCTATATTCATGTGATAGCTACCAAAAGTTAATTTTGTTTCCATCCTCACACTACATGAACTGATACCAACTACAAAGCCAAAACCAAGACCTTTAATCATAAAGTTTTATGTTTTAAAGTGTGTGCCTAAAGGGCTGTAATATCTTTCATGTTTTTAGAAAAATTGACCACCAACAAATAACAACAATCCTTTCTTTGCTTTATATCCCAATCTAGCTTTTTTCTTTTAATTTCTTTGCTTTCTTTTATTGCAAAGAAAAACAAATAAATAAGATTAAATTTTTCTGAGAAATTACTTTACTAGAAATGAAGATTTAATTTTCCCCCACAGTAATCAAAATAAATATTTTATTGTTAATTTTAGTATATCAAGTTGAATTCTAGGAATGTAAAAAATCCTGACTTGGACATATTACACTGAAAAATACTGAATCAGCAAACATGCTACACTTTTTTCTCCTAAGTATATACAGACACCTATTTATCTAAACCAATACTATTGGTTTTGAATAAGTTTTGTTTTCACTTTTTCTTCTGGAGGGAAAGCTGAATGACAAGGCAATCTTTGAAACTAGTTAAGAAGATAATAAAAACAATAGAAAATAAGTGTAGAAAACTAGCTTTTGCACATATATTCTTCAAGGGCAATAAATAGGTAAGTATATTATCATGGGCAAATATAACTTAAGTATGCTTTTTAAAATTCTTCAAGGTTTATTGTTTGTTGTTAAATTAAAATATTATAAAATGTCCATACTATTTAATCTGGAGAAAATAGACCATGAGGTTTGCATTTTCTGTTTCAGTCAATAAAGTGATATCAATTGCAAACTTGATTGAGGCCAATCTGTTTAAGCTGACAAAATGATCTGTCGTATAAATGATTAGTTTACCAGTATACATACTCTGGATTATAATCAAGAGACTTCCCTCTAACTAAGATCACTGTCCAGCCCAGAATGTAAATATAAATACAACTGTCCACAAGAGATTCAGCAAGTCAGGCTAACCGCAGGCCTTCACACCTTGCTCTGCTCTAGTGCTTTGGTGATCTTCAGCAACGAAGTACCTGCCCAACCAACAGTGTACGATTACAAAGTGGAGAGTTATGACAAGAGTCATTCACCCTGCCCTTTACCAATATATATATATATATATATATATATATATATATATATA
>NW_012267219.1:12792061-12814955 GCF_000151885.1 Dipodomys ordii | reverse complement strand
ATATATATATCAGACTGGGAGCCTAGGAAGAAAAGGGGAAAGCAAGCCAACCTTGCTCCCTTGTTTTTATTTCTACCTGGATTCCTACCACGTATCCTATGATTGACCCTAAATGTCAGCTTAAAAGGGAAATGTTCTATTTAAGAAATTACTGAATCCTCAATATCTCCCATACTATAGGACAAAAAAATAAGCATGGTTGGCTTAAAACTATTGCTTCATAAATATTTGGTGAAAACCAGGTGCTTCCCTTTTGTTTTTTACCAAAAAATCAACACCCCAGCACAAATTCCTCAGATAGTGTTTAGAAAAACAAATTGTTTAAATAGGGATACAGGTGGACCCATTGCAACAATGAGATGTTCAAGTCGTTATGGCGAAAAGAGAGTGTAGTCGAGGAGATGTGAGGGAAGGGATGGTAGGGGGAAAACAAAGGAGGAGGCAACAATGCTTGATAAGAAATGTACTCATTACCTTGCTCATGTAATTGTAACCACTCTGTACAGTATTTTCACAATAAAAACAACTTATTTTTAAAAATCTAACTCTTAAGCATTACCCATGAGGCTCTAAAGAATCAATCTCTGTACCTTCTCTGTTATTTTTTTCCTCTTCTAATGCTTTCATTGCACACTATACTCCAGCTATACTATCCACCCACCATTCTGTTCTTTAAACACTCAAGGGTCTTCCCAATTAAGGTCACACCAAGTCAAGGCCGAAACAATTGCCTAGGAAACTCTCTTACCAGCTCCTTCTATTCGGGTTGCTGCTCAAATCTTTTTCCTTAAAAGGCTTTTCTCAACTATACTAGCTAATGCTACCTCTCCTTCCCAATCTGTTACTATTACATTTACCTATTTTATTTTCAAGCACATAACACTATTTTGAATTATCTTGGTTATACATTGTTTGACTTTCTCTCTAGAATGCAGGTTCCATAAAACTGGAGACCTCAAATGTCTTATTCACTACAATTGTTTGCCAGTACATAGAATAATATCTGACCCATAAATAATACTCAGTAGAATTTGTTTAAGTTAGACTCTGGTTGTTCAAGCATGTAATCCTAGCTACCTGGGAGGTGGAGATAAGAAAGATCATGATTCAACCAGTAGGGGTAAAATATTTTTCAAGACTTTATCTCAACCGATTGTTGGATGCAGTGGTGTTTTTGAAAGACTGAGATCAGAAGGTTGGTGGCTCCAGGCCATCAAAAGAAAGGAAAAAAAAGACAACTTTATTAAATTTCCTCACAACAGAAAATCTAGGTATGGTAAGGTACACTTGTCATCCTGTCTACAGCAAGAATTGTAAAAATAGGAGAATGATCATCCAGGCTGGCAAACACAAAAAGGAAGACTTCCTCAAAAACTGGGGGAGGGGTCTAGAGGTGTCAATCAAGTGGTAGAGTGCCTTCCTAGAAAGTACTCAATATGAATAACTAAACAAAAGACTATGTATTATTTGTAACTATTTTTTATCTTGCAAGTGGAATATCAGTATTTAGAGTTAATTATTTTTATTCTAAAAAGGAAGAAAATATAGACGCTCTTTCTATGTGTATGTGATGTTCAAAATAATTCTACTCTTCTTGATTTAAAGCCACATACAAATGTCAAGCTAATTTTGACTTTAGGAAGTAGAGAAACAGTAGTATAAATTTCTAGAAACATACACTGTTAGGTTTTTACAAAGAGGTTGCCACATAAGAACACCACAGATGTGGCATTCAGGTAAGGGTAGGTTTATTCATCATTCCCGCTGGCACCAGGCCATGTTGGCACTCCACAAGCCTGGGAAAAGACCTGGGAAAGACAGCATCTGGACCTGGGTTAGGCCTTATCTAGGGTAGGGGAGAGGAAAGGTGTGGCTACATCGAATCCAGATGTGACCTCAGCAGATGCAGATATGACCTCTTCCAGGTGTGCCAGCTGCCTAGGTAACTCAGGTATTGGGCAGAGACTTTGCTGTGAGGAGGGTGGAGTCTGCTCGCCATCAGGAGCAGACCTTATATTTCAGCCTTTAATAATCATGAAATAGGGCTCAGATGCTCTCTGGCTACTTCCTGCTGACAAGGGGCATCGACATTAGGGGTAAAAGGCTGAAATGTGGTCCTCTCCCAGAGAAGGCAGTGAGCAGCAGCTGTCCCTTGGTGAGTATAAGTCCTTAGATGAAGTCTGGAGGAGGCAAGTCTCTTGGATGAAGTCTGGAGACGTCTCATGAGGCATTGAGGGGCTGCAAAAAATACTAGAGAGCAAATAAATGGCAAGAGGAAGGACTTGTGGCTGAAAAATATTGGTAGAAATGTCCCTGGCTACTTCTGACATCTGGCGACCAGGTAGAGAAGTCAGGTAACAAAGGCTAGAATGTAAATTCCTGTCCAGTTAAAAGGTAGACAGGTATGGACATTAGATGGTCAGACTTCTTACTTCTATTGATCTCCCTGCTCTGGTTAATTTTGAAAGGGCAGGCACAAAGTTGCTGATGTGACATCATCTCCTCTTACTCCTTCCTCTCCATGGTCCCTTTTCCCCAGACTGGCTGAGATGGCTTATCCCAGTTAGTATTTATGGAGGTTTGAACTCAAGGCCTGGGCACTGTCCCTGAGCATTTCTGCTCAAAGCTAATGCTCTACCACTTTGAGTTACAGTACCACTTCCAGTGTTTGGCTAGTTAATTAGAGATAAGAGTCTTGAGCCATGCTTCCAGCCTGGCTCTTTTCAGGTTAGTAGTGAGATGGAGTCTTAGGGATTTTTCAGCCCAGGCTGGTATTGAATTGCAATCTTTGCCACAAAAACCCTTTATTATTTCCAATTAAAGCAACAGGGAGATCAAGTAGAATAAGTAGAGCTTACCTGGACTTTATCAAGAATTGACCAACAAATATTCTGCAATGACAAAACTCGTTAGATGTGATGAGAATCTTAGTACAGATATGCCCAATATTTTAGAACCATGTAGTCAGTAGTAGAATACACAACACAAAACAAAAAAGACAAAACTCAAAACCTAAAATTTTTGACAATAATGTTTAAACATCTTTGCTAACAAAGTATATCAGATGGTCGGGCCTCCGTTACCAGTGTCTGTGAAAAGAGCAACTTATTAGCAAGACACATTAGAATAGATGGATGGAGTAAGCTTGGTGGAAGGATATGGGTCAGATGGGGCCAAACCCTTAACACACCATGTGGCAAAGATGGCGAACTCAAGATGGCGAATATCTGAAAAAAATGCAAAGAAAGCCTGAACAAATAGATCAAGCTTAGATTGGCTAGTCTTTGAGAGGGAACCTAGAGGGGGGTCCCCAGGACCCAGCCTGCATCGCACTCTTCAGGGCACAAACCAAAAAGTTGTAGAAAAGAGAAAGGGAGAAATAGAGAAATTTGGACATGATTAGCAGAAAGCAAAGAGAGCCTAAAAGTAAACAGACTTCTGACCATTTACCATTGCAGAGGCAAAAATTGTCTAAATCTGAGAACAGCATAAAAAAAAACTAGGCGCTCTGGCTTTCCAGGGAGTGCAGGAGGCATTTCAGAGGGGTTTCACAGCTCAGGAGTAACACAGAGCACCCCATTAAAGGCGTAGAAGAGAAAAAATTAGTGAGTGAAGGAGGGCTTATTGGATGGAAGCGGCATCCTGACTCACCACAGAGCCCTCTAGGGAGGAGTGGCCAAACAACCAGTCAAGCATCCTCAGCTCCAGAGGTGACCCACCTTTCAGTTCAAGGTCTAGTTGGTTCTCCGGCATGGTACCACATCTGGAGAGAGACTGAGCAACAGAGAACCCTCAGAGAGTAGTTCACTCACCAAAATGTAGAAGCGTGGAGGTGGATGCAGAGGCCAGCAATGGTATTGATGCGCTGTGTCCACAGCAGACAGATGGATTCGCAAAAAGGCCATCAGAACTGTGGGTATTCCTCAGAGAAAAAAGGGAGGGAAAAAAATGGAGAGGAATCTTATCTATCCTGACTTTAAGCCCTTCCTCGGTTCAAACAGCACTGTTTGTGTTAGGTTTTTAAAAAGAGGTTGCCGAGTAAGAACAGCACCATGCATGTGGTATTCAGGTAAGGGGTAGGTTTATTCATTGTTCCGGCTGGCACCAGGCCATGTTGGCACTCCACAAGGCTGGGAAAAGACCTGGGAAAGAGAGCATCTGGCCCTGGGCTAGGCTTTATCTAGGGTAGGGGTGGGGAAAAGTGTGGCCACACTGAATCCAGATGTGACCTCAGTGGATGCAGATGTGACCTCTTCCAGGTGTGTCAGTTGCCTAGGTAACACAGGTACTGGGCGGAGACTTTGCTGCATGGAGGGTGGAGTCTGCTTACCATCTAGGAACGGACCTTACACATACCATTTTCTATTTGCAAATATATTAACTTCAAAATTAATTACCAGATGGCTCATATACAGTGCTGTCTTCCTAATTTGCATCAACTAATATGGGGTAAGCCAACAGGAGAGACCACAAAGACACAGAGTATAGCTAATAGAAAGTCTTTATTAGCCAGGACTACACTGGGCAGTCGTGTGTCCAAAGTGCAATCGCAAGTCTGGTCTCATGGCCCCTTTAAAGCACAAAACCCACCTCCTTGTTTTCTCAGGGGTGGAAAGTTCCTAACAGTTCTTTCCTGCAGATGCAAGCCAAGCTGGAAGTTACAGAACCTTATACTAGACAATACTGTAAGCAAGCATTGAGTAAGGGCAGCATAACCCATTTCCATGATCACACCTAGGAACATAAACAGCACAGTGTATGCATATACCTGTAAATGTCAAACTATAAGGAACTAGTCTTACAGGTTGGGGTATAGTCCTTCCCTTAACATGGAGTCACAAAAGCAAAAGTGTAAGCAAATGAGGCTAAGAGTAAATTCTAAGTTGGTGAGGTTTGATTAGCCCCATTATGTTAAAGAATTAAATGGAGCATTTCATCATAGTGCTTTTCTCGATGTTGCTATTTAAACAAAAATGAACTGCAAGGACTTGCCACCATTTCAAGTTTTCCTACCTAGTAAAAAAAAACATGGCATATCTTATTGTGTACAGAGTACCTAGGATATTCCAAGTGACTTTTGTCCCCCCATTCCCCACCCCAGATTGCATCAGCCAGAACTACAGTCTCAACTCTTAAGAAGGTATTCATTTGTTTGATTTGTACTTTTTAAGCTAGTAAACAAAAAAAAGCATGTCAAATTTATCAAAAAGAAAGTGCTAAGTAAGCAAAGACTGCCTGACTCAAACACTCAATAATAACCATGTAATTATGGAAGCATTTTTTAAAAACTCAGAAAATGTGAGTGAAACTATTCTTGTGAAAAAGCATTTGAGCATACACACTTGTATATGGAGATGTCTGCGGAGTCACGGTGATTTCTATAAATCACACTGACATATTTTGTTCTAGTCCAGCTTGTTTGCAGGATAGCCGCCTTCACTACATCCCAAAATCACAAAATGAGTTGCAGGATGTAGTCAAATTACTTTTCTGACAAAACAGCAAAGAGAAAGCCTGCAAGGACAAATTCATATGAGATGGAAACGTGCTTGGAAGATCAAAAACTGAGAGATCACAGCAAGTCCTGTGGGCACTATGATATGCCAAAATTGTTTTATGACACTTAGTCATAATTGCAGCTAACCACACAGTTGGGGCTCTTTTCTTGGCAGGATCAGAGGCTATGAATATGTGTGTATTTGTGTGTATATATAAATTAATTTCCTTGTGAAGAAGTGATTGCTCCACCTGTTATACTCTGCCTCCATCCTAAATTTTCATCAAGTGTAGCCAATTAGTTCACAAAACAGAATGGAAGAGTGAAAATTGAGGTACAACATGTCTGATTTATGGATGAAATTGGCTATGCCCAGTGATTTTTGTGGCTTCTTTAAATATTGTCATTAAATCAATTAAATAATAAAAGCTGTTACAAAAATGTCAGGTAGAATTTCACATCAAATTTCAACTAATGCCTTAGAAGTCTCATATGTTTACCAATGCTGTGGAAATCTTTCCATTTCTGAAAGATGCTTTGGGATTCTCATCATCATATAAGAAATAATTGGGGCTGAGAATGGAGCTTAGTGGTAGAGTGCTTGCCTAGCATGCATGAAGCCCTGTGTTCAATTCCTCAGGACCACATAAGCAGAAAAAGCCTGAAGTGGCACTGTGGTTCAAGTAGTAGAGAGCTAGCCTTGAGCAAAAGAAGCTCAAGGCCAGCACACAGGCCATGAGGTCAAGCCCCAGGACTGGCAAAAAATAAAATAGAAGAAACAATTATAGCAGGACAGAGAAGTTGTCTTTCCAAGATTAGAAGTCATGGAGTTGGTAGATCATATGTACCATTACCTTGAGCAAGTAACTCACCTCTCCAAGATGTGTTTTTCCCATCTAAGAACTGGAAATAAGGTTTGTTCCACCATGCTTGTAAGAGTCTTTAAAAAATTAAATTGTCATGATATTGGGAATTCAACTTGAAATGTATAAAGTAACAAATGAATTCAGGAACATTATTTAGAGAAGTCACTGTGTGAGAAGCCAGTTTTGCAGTAACCATAGAGTTTCTCAACACAATGCTATCATGCGTGTCTGTTGAGCATGCTATTTTCATCCAGGGAAATCACCTTGGGTGCTCAAAGACAATAATGGTCCTATCTTCCTTCAACAAGCATGCCCTCCAGTAAAAAATGCAGACTGCAACCAAAACTATGAAAATAGATGATGAGCCTGGGCACAGTTGGCTCACGCTCTTAATTCCAACTATACACAAGGCTTAGTTTTCTGGAAGATAGTAGTTCAAGACCAGCTCAGGCAGAAAAACCGGAGAAGTCTCATCACCAACATAACCAGCAGAAACAGGGATGGAGGCATGGTTCAAGTTATAAAGCATCACCTGAAAAAGGAAGCCAAGCAATCATGAGGCCCTCGGTTCAAACACCAGTCCACACACACACACACACACACATACACACACACACACACACACACACACACACACACAACACAGAGAGAGAGAGAAATAAATTTTCAACTTTTATTTTATTTGTTTTTCTTTTTGTTTATTTTCTTGGGCTCAGGACTGAGGTTTTAGAATGACATATAATCCAACCAAATCATGAAGTCAGCTGATGTTGTTTTCAAAGAGATGCAAATTTTTTAGATATTTTTATTGTAAAGATATTGTACAGAGGGGTTACAGTTACATGAGTAATGAGTACATTTCCTATCAAGCTTTGTTACCCCCTCTTTTGTTTTTCCCCTACTGTCCCTTCCTTCCCCACCTCCACAACTCCTCCCTCCCCTCAACCGAAGTTGTAAAGTTCATTTTCAACATAGTGTTTGTACATCTCAACGGGTCAACCTGTATCCTTATTTCAGCATTTTGTTATTTCCCTTCCCCTCCCCAAATTAGAAACATGTGTATATAAGATGCAGGGCACCAGAATCAAATACAGTGATGACAGGGGTTATACCATAGGGGAAGAATGTACAAAAGAAACAAAAAAAAATACATGGTACATGATAAATACATTAAAAACAACAGCAAGTGAGATAAAATAACTAATGTCCCTATCTTGGGGTTCATTTCATTTAGCATCATCTTATATGATCATATGTACATAGCTTTCGACCTATGGAACCTATGTTTCTTTGGGCCTGGCTTACTTCCCTTAATATAATTTTTTCCAAGTGTTAGGAAAATGGAGGAGAATAGAAAAGGAATAGGCCAGACTCAATCAGCAACAGGCAAGGACTGTTTATTGAGGAATAGGGTCTTCTCCCGGGTTTGGAGATTGTGCCCAAGAGTTGGGACAGGAGCTGAATTTTTATAGGAGGTCGAAGCAAGGAGGCAGAGGTTAATGAAAAAGCCACTAGGTCAAGGAAGGTGGGGGCCTTTCAGTTGGGCCCAAACTGGGATGTTTACAGATGGGCTTAAGTGGATCTTCCTGCCTGCACTTCAAACAAGTTCACACATACCTGGGATTTTGCCTGGCATCTGTATGGGCCTGGGACAATAGGGTAGGGGTCAATCCTTCACCAAGTCTTTCCATTTGCTAACAAATGGGGCAATGTCATTCTTTCTGATGGAGGAATAGAATTCCATTGTGTATATATTGTATGTATAATTTCTTGATCCATTCATCTACTGAAGGGCATCTGGGTTGGTTCCATATCTTAGCTATGGTGAATAATGCTGCAATAAACATAGTTGTGCTGGTAGCTTTAGTATGGGCTTGTTTGTGATCGTTTGAATAAATGCCCAAAAGTGGGATTGCTGGGTCTTAGGAGAGCTCTATGTGGAGTCTTTTGAGGAACTTCCATACTACTTTCCAAAGTGGTTGAACAAGTTTACACTCCCACCAACAATGCAGTAGGGTTCCCTTCTGTCCACATCCCCTCCAGCATCTGTTGTTACTGGGTTCCTTGATTATAGCCCTTCTAACTGGGGTGAGGTGGAATCTCAATGTTGTTTTTGATTTGCATTTTTTTTATAGCTAGAGAAGTTGAGCATTTCTTCATGTGCCAATTGGCTATTCTTATTTCCTCTTCAGAGAAGTTTCTCTTTAAGTCTTTAGCCCACTTATTAATCAGGCAGTTGCTTCTTTGAGGATTTGTTGTTGGGGGGATTTAGTTTTTTTGAGTTCTAAGTATATTTTAGATATGAGACCCTTGTCTGTTGTATGGCTAGTGAAGATCTCCCAATCCCTGGGGTTTCTATTGATCTAGCTTTCAATGCCCTTTGCCATGCAGAAGCTCTGCAATTTCATGCAATCCCATTTGTCCAACCTTTCTTTGATTTGTTGTGTTTCTGGGTCTTTATTCAAAAAATTTCACTTAATATAATTTTTTCCAAGTCTTTCCATTTCCTAACAAATGGGGCAATGTCATTCTTTCTGAAAGAGGCATAGTTATACCACATTTTCTTGATCCTTTCATCTACTGAGGGGCATCTGGGTTGGTTCCATATCTTAGCTATGGTAAAAATGCTGCAATAAACATAGTTTCCCTTATTTGCAATAACTAGTCTGAGACAAGCAGAAAAGGTCAGATAAGTTGATGTTAGGCAAAATGAACCCCAAGATAAGCATTCAAATGTTTTTTTTCTTTCATGTAATTGTTTCTAACATACTTATAAGATGATTTCTTTGTTTTTTTGTATGTCTCTCCCCCACGATATAAGCCCTGCTTTCACTGTATTTGATGTTGGTATAATTTGTGGAGGGGAAAGAAAAAAACAAATAGTTTAAATAGGGATACAGATGGACTCATTGCAACAACCAGATGTACAAGTTGTTATGTTGAAAAACGAACTTTACAACTTTGATGGTGGGGAGTAGGAGGGGTGAAGAGATGGGGGCGGGGGAGATGGGAAGGGATAGGAAGGGGAAACAAAGGAGGAGGCAACAATGCTTGATAAGAAATGTGCTGATTATCTTGCCCATGTAATTGTAACTCCTCTGTACAGTATTTTCACAATAAAAAAAAGTTCAGCCTGTGCCAAGTAGCCCTAGAGTTTCTCCTATTCCTTCCTGTAATGTTTTCAGGGTGTCTGCTTTGACTTTGAGGTCTTTGATCCATTTGGAGTTGATTCTGGTACAGGGTGATATATAAGGATCTAGGTTTCGTTTTCTACAGGTATTTAACCAATTTTTCCAGCACGTTTTACTGAAGAGACTGTCTTTTTTCCATTCTATTTTTTTAGCTTCCTTATCGAAGATTAGGTGGCTATAAGTCTGTGGGTTCATTTCTGGGTCTTCAGTTCTATTCCATTGGTCCTGAGGTCTGTTCTTGTGCCAATACCAAATTACTATGGCTTTGTAGTAGAGTTTAAAATTTAGTATTGATATACCTCCAGCAGTGTTCTTTCTGTTAAGGATTGTTTTTGCTGTTTGTGGTCTTTTATTGTTCCATATGAATTTTTGGATTGCTTCTTCTATTTCACTGAAGAATGAAGTTGGGATATTGCTAAGTAAAGAGATGCAATTTTTAAGTAAACATTATTGAAGTAAAAATTAAACAATAGAATATAGTATATCTTGTTACCACCATCATATTATATTAAATAAACATTACTTAACACTGGTGGATTTGGACAACTGTTGACCCCATCTTTATGACAAGATAGAACAAAAGTTATGCATACTAAGAAAAGTCTATTCTACGCAGGAGGAACCCTGAAGGACCTGATCTGAACCTGCTAAGATCCTCCTCAATTAAGTAAGCATGTCTTCCATGAAAATAAATTCATAAAGCATATCAAAAGAGACCTACATGTTTATTCTGGATAAAGCAAGCTTACTACAGAAGGGGGAAGATATAGGAGAGAGATGTGAGAAGAGTTAAAGAATGTTGTTAGGAAGAAAGCAATGATCAAAGCATGAAGTATGTCTACATGGAAGTGACAAAGTGAATCTCATAAAATATATATTAAATTCACATTACTAATTAGATACTTTTAATTTTTAAAATATGACAGAAAGTAACTCCTCTCACAGAAACAGAAGTTTTGACAGATAATAGTTTTTTTTCTAATTCCATAAGGATGAGGTAAAACTTTCACTTAACTTTTATTTTCCCAAATGGATGGGTCATAGGAATAATCCAAGATTTTTTCCAATTTTTTTATTGGAAAGTCACATTTTCATATGCCAAATTTTCTGTTTCTTAGATTCTCTTGCTCACCTCTTCTGAGTCATTGACTTGTTCCTACGTCATTGTAAGTGTATTCATTCCTATAAAAATTAGCTCCTTTATGCTATTATATTATGCTTTGAAAATAATTGGAATAACAGATGGAAATAGACTCAAGAGGCAATCCAGATATGAATGGTAGCATAAGCAGGAACAAGAGGTTGAGATGAGACATTCCATACTCATAGAAAAATAAACAAACCAAACTAGCTAGAGAGTTTCTGTGAAGAAGTTGAAAATGACAAACTTACAGCTGCATCTGAATTGTAACATGACACATTAAATAATGTTATTCCATGAATCCTGAAGGATTTTTAATAGGATTTCAAAAATGACCAAAAGAGTCTTTGTCAATATCATTGCTTTCTTATTGCTGCTATTTTATCCATAATTTAGAAATGAAACATAGAGAACAGAGCTAATTAAAATGGAGTAAAAGAAATAAGAACAAGGATGACAACAAAATTTAGATCTTCTTGAATATTTAAATGGGACAAAAAAAATGTAGTTTCCAAGTAATGGCATCCAATTACGTAACTAAAGCATATATACTGCTTACTCCTAAATAGCTTCAATCATACACTGTCCCTATTTAAAGCAGTTACCTCCTCACCCTCTCCCAGGATGGTTTGTTGGTTGGTTCATTTGATAATATTTTATATTTCACCCATTGATTTGCTCCATTTTTATTGGCTGTCTGGTCAAAACTCTGTGATAACCATTGAAAAAGTGCCTTAGCACTTAGCTGAGAAAACTGAAGCTTAGGAAAGGTAGAAAACAGAAAAAAAAAATCCCAGATTCATTATAGACCTAGCCAGCTTCTTAACACAGTCTATCACTTGTATTATAGTTGTTACTAGTCAAAACAAAAATAATTATATTCCCATTAAATAAGATTATTTCTCATAATTGCATAATTTGATTCCAATAAGGAACTGATCCAGAAGTACTTTATAGAAGGCACAATGCTGCTGATCTTGATGGCAGTTTATTTGGCACCAGGTACGGAGAATTAATTTTCTCTTTCCTGTTCGACATCAACACCACCTGTGACATTCCTACGGTCTTTTTGCAAAAATTAAATTTCCTGCTCCAGCTGGAAACATTCCTATTCATCATGTTACATATGGACAATGAGGAGGACTCAGTAAAACCCAACTTCCCCTAGGGAGGTTTTTTTTGTCTTTCTTTAGATATATAGTATATAAAAGACACATCTTGATATTTTAGCATCTAGTTAACATTAAAGTCATGCAAGCATGACTATTATAATCTTTCTAAACTTTTTATCATTATAAATTTTTCAGAAATCTAAATGTTGTCTGGGGAAAAAAAGAACTGTCTTTTCAATTTACCCTGAAAAGCTATTCTAGTACAGTTTTGCCAGCATCTTCATTTTTTATCTCTTATTCTACTGATTATAATTTTAAATGTTAAAAAAAATTTCACCCAATTGGAAAGCCAAATTCTAATATGTATACAGGTACTTTGAGCATTGTTTCAAAATCACCATGGTAACCCTCATTAGGGGAAGCTATGCTCACATAATTCATTTTGTTTCTAAATAAACCCAGGGCCTGTCATTTTATTTTTGTAAAGCGATGGCTCTTCATGTAATGAAAAGTGAGTTTCCACATAATCAAGTCCCCCTCCCCAAGTGTTGGCCTTTTGCATAACCTCACCATACCTCAGAGTGTTAAAGATTCCTCTCTCCCCTTATGTTTCAGGGTCTTTGGAAATGGAAACGTCTACCACGGCGGTTTGGATAATACATAGCAATTTCTGGGCATAGATCCATACCACCTTGCTGTTCAATTCCAGTTGACTACAAGCACTGGACTGTGGAATGTCCTCTTCCCTGTAGAATATAAACTATGGCTAATTTGACTCCTCAGAGTCACATAAGCAAATGACAATATCATTGGCCTCAACTCCCAAACAACTACTGATGTTCACAATAGATGAAGTTGGATGGCTTTTCAAGCCATTGGCCCCTTCTGCATGAGGACCACCCAGATCTCTTCCTGCTCTTGGTCTCCAAATGGCATCTTGAAATACACACCTTGTCCCTTCTCTTTCTCACTTCCAAGATCAGTGTGGTGTTGGGTTTTCTCAGTTTTCCACCCTTAGTGCATATTTGGAAAATCCAGGGAATTCTGTTGGTTAGTTTGCTTGTTTATTGTTTGTAAGAGCCAATGCTCAGTGACCTCCCTGATGTATTCTGATTCAGAGCTCATTTTCAGAGCTATAAGTATTTATCTAAGGAACTCTAATGTTCATCCAGAGACCCACAAACACTACCATTTTCATTTGTTCATTGTTGTGGCTATAACTATTCCTTCAAGGTCTTCCTTTTGGAATCTTAAGATGATTTTGTTATTGTTACAGAACTTGGCTCTTGGAAACTTGGTTTTGACTTTCTCACATAAATACAAGTACCTGTAATGGAAGTCATAACTGAGTCACTGTTGTTTACTTTGCCTTCTTAAAAGTCCTAATCCTTCTAGTGAATAATTATGACTGATCCAGAAGCAGTCACAAATGATAAACAGCAGGAGGGAAAAAGGAGTCCAAAGATTAATATTTAATGATATAATTTCCCTTCCATCCTTACTTAATTTCTGTTTCCTTTAAGCTCCCTTATGATAAAGGCAGATTGTCTTATTGATATTTCTTCCCAGGAAGAATTATAAGGTTACGAGGAAGGGAGAAAAAGAGGGAAAAAGAAAAAGAAGAAATGAGGGAGGAAAGAAGGCAGGGAAAGAGGAAGAGAGGAAGTAAAGGAAAAAGAGGAAGAGAAGGAGGGAGAAACAGAGATTAATACTAGGAAATAAGTCACTGATTCTACCTGTAACTTGTATAACTTCACTGACCTTCTCACTATGTACTACCTAAAATGCCCTGCTTCATGAGTCTAGAGTTCACATCAGGCCATTTTCTCCTATAAAATGCAATCTAAGTGACTTTATATTTTCTACTTGAAGCCTGGAGAATGTCTTTCTATGATAAACCCAAAGTCTCTATGTAGTCCTTCTCCATAGAGCACAGTTCCCAGGAAGGATATTGAAAAAAAAATTTGTTCTCAATACCCAAATCTACCAAAGAGCTCTAGTAATGAAAGCAACTTGGTACTAGAACAAAAACAGACCCAAGGACCAATGCAACACAACTGAGTTCCAGAAATAGGCCTATACCCATCTAATATTTGATAAAAAAAAAAAAAAGGCCAAAAACATAGGCTGGAAGAAAGACAGCCTCTTCAGCAAATGGTGCTGGCATGGGGATCGCCACATGCAGAAAACAGAAACTGCATACTTATCTATCATCTTGTACAAGCCATTCATTCAAAATGTATCAGAGATCTCAATGTAAAATCTGAAACCATGCAACTATGACAGGAAGGAGTATGAGAGACATGAGGACTCTTTGGCACAGGTAAGAACTTTCTGAATAAAATCCAGTAGTACAGCCAAACAAAGACTTGATAAATAGGATTGCATCAAACTAAAAAGTTTCTGCATGGCAAAGGATATAGCCAGCAGTCTAAAAAGAAAACCTATAGAAAGGGAGATTTTTGCCAGCTCTGCATCAGACAATGGCTTAATACCCAGAATATAAGAGAGTTTAAAAAATTAAATTCTCAAAGAACCAACACCTCAATTAATAAATGGATTAATGAGCTAAAAGCAGTCTTTTCAGAAAAATAAATAAAATGGTCAATAGGCACATGAGGAAATGCTTAACATTTCTAGTGATAAAAGTGGGGTGAAAGTCCACTTCACCCACTTAGAAGGGCCATTATTAAGAAACAATAACAGATGCTGGCAAGGATATAGCCAAAAGGGACCCCTAATACATTGCTGGTGGGAATGTAAACTCTGGAAAGCAGTACGGAGGTTCTTAAAAAAACTAAACATAGAACTGCCCTCTGATCCAGCAATTCCACTCCTGAGCATTTATCCAAATGATCCCAAACCAAAATACAGTAAAGTCACCAATACAATCATGTTTGTTGCTGCACTATTCACCATAGTCAAGTTATAGAATCAGCCCAAATGCCCCTTGATGAGTGAATGGATCAATACACAATACACAATAGAATTTTACTCATCCATGAGAAAGAAGAATATTATATCATTTGTAAAGAAACGGAAATGCCTGAGGAAAAAAATATGTGAAATGAAGTAAGTCAGGCCAGGAGAAACAGAGGTTGTATGTTTTCCCTTACATGTGGGAGCTAGAATTAGCTTATAAATTTAGGTGATAAGCACAACAGCTTATAAGCTAATTAGTTGGTATATAAGTATACACAAATGTATCAACTGAAATATGGTAGATATAAGGGAGGTCTCAAATAGTTTAATTCTTTAGAAAGGCAAAGACAAAGTTCAACTAAATGGAAACCAGGAAATCAGTACTTGAGAGAGGTGGGGTGGGATCAAGGGGAAGAATGAAGAGGAAAAAGAATGCAGTCAAGAATTCAATGTAAGCTGTGGGGATGGCTCAAGTGGTAGAGCATCTACCTAGCAAGTGAAAGGCTTTGAATTCAAACCCCAGTCTTGAAAAAAAAAAAAGAATGCAGTGTATCTCCACCCTATAAAATTAAGAAAAATGAGGGCTGGAAAGGTGGCTCAGTGGTAGAGCGCTTGCCTTGCATGCCTGAGGCCCTGGGTTCGATTCCTCAGCACCACATAAGAAAAAAGCCAGAAGCGGCGCTGTGGCTCAAGTGGTAGAGCACTAGCCTTGAGCTGTAGAGCTGAGGGACAGCATTCAGGCCAGAGTTCAGGCCCTGCGACCGGACCAAAAAAAAAAAATTAAGAAAAATGAGAGAAGGGGGTGAGTGGGTAAGGGATGAGTGAGAATGTTGAAAGGGGTGACACTACTTTTGTTAGATGGCAACTTCTTTGTAAAACTATTTAAAGATCATTTTAAAAGTTAACAAAAAACGGTACCACTATCATATGCCATTAGAAAAATAGATTTTAGCCAAGCACCAGTGGCTCACACCTGTAATTCTAGCTACTCAGGAAGCAGAGCTCTGGGGATCACAGTTCAAAGCCACCCAGAGTAGAAAAATCCATGAGACACTGATCTCCAATAAACCACCCAAAATCCAGAAGTGGCGCTGTAGCTCAAGTGGTAGAGCGCTAGCCTTGAGCTGAGGAGCTGAGGGACAGCGCCCAGGCCCAGAGTTCAAATCCCATGACCAACCAAAATAAAAACAAGAAGAAAAATAGATCTTGGTAACCTTTTCCCCCATAAAACTACAGTCCTCGCTAGCATTCATCTTCTAGCTATTAAGGAATCATGAGGGGCTGGTTGACATTACAGATTACATTCAACTGAAATACACAGGTTGCTGCTTTCTATGCTATCTACCTACAGACTAGGATGTCAGGTTAGAAGGAGCTCTGAGCTTCAGGCACACACACCGCCCCCCCTTGCCTCAGAGAAGTCATGAAGTCATCCTTGGGGATAAACAGCCCGTCAAAGTTTCCCTGAAATGTCTCACAGTGCTAGAGCTGTTCATACTCCTTTGAAATTGAAGCTCAAATATAGAAATCAATTCTTCAGAGGTTGATGCCCAGAGGAAGAGAAAGTAATAACCTGAGACACTCAGTGATAGCATTCATTCCAGATCTGCCTTCAGAGTGCTTTCTTTCCCCCTACTCCACTCTAATCTAATCTTGGCTAATGCCCTCAAACCCAGCCCTAGATCTAAAAGGAACCTTCCCCACCCTCCTCACAGAAGCCTTTACGTTTTTTAAACCCAGAATGATTAAAGAAAAACATCAGTATTCATGTTTTCAAGGGTTCAGCAGATAATTACACAAGAAAATACTCTGTAGTTGATTCTTTTTTTTTTCCCAAGACCCAAACTAGGAACTCACCCACTAGTTAGCACATGACTCAGTCAAATGTAGACTGAAAACTGCTGATCCTGCCCAATGAGCTAGAGTCTGTAAGAATGGGCCAGCATTCACCAGAGTAAAACGGTTACCCTTCATCTAAAATGTAGCTGCATGTCTATAAGAAAATTCTCATTGAACAAATATCCCTCACTATGAAATATGGATGTGCCAACAGAATAGCTTGGTGCTATCAGTAACCAGCTTAATTTGGATACATAGAATGTTACCTTGCGAAAATTCGCTGCAGACCCAAAGTACGAATAACAATGTTGTTTGTACCATAATCAGCCATGCACTGAGTATGCAGTCCGAGATCATTTAACTTCTTTCTTTCCTGTTTTTACCCTATTCTAGGTCAATGGGAAAGTACAAGTAGTCATTTAAATTCTCAGTTACTTTGGACATGCACGTCTCTCCTTGGTATCATTTCAATGTAGCCTATTTAATTGTAAATTACGGGTTCTATGAAGAGAGCTTTATTACATTTCCCATTTGTGGTTGTTTACACTTTGCTATCAATATTTCCCCACCAATATGCAATTCAGAGGCTGTTGTGCTGATACTAATGCTAATGGGTTATATTAGGCTTCTGTTCCACTACAATGCACGTTTTTTAAAAAACATAAAGAGCCCATTTTGCAGATGTTTATAATGCCTCGCAGCACAGAGTTTCCTATATTCTGCTCAGAGAAGAAGCCTAGAGATCCTCTCTCCCCCAGCCAGTTCCAATGCAGAAACTTCAGAATTATCTGAATACATTGAAACCTGACTCTTACTACTACATATTCATGATCCAAATGATGGATGAGCATTGGTGGCCCTGTCCATGCAAATGAACAGCATGCTCAGGGCAACAACAAACCAAGCAGCAAACGCAGAAGAGCAGATGTTTCCAGAAAGAACGAGCCCCAAGATCACCATTACTGTACTGCCCAGTATGGTAGTGTCAGTACTGATCACACACACACACACACACACACACACACACACGGCTGTTAAGAACCAACGCCACAGGGGCACCACATCTGTCCCATAAGTATAATTCAGCCTGAGACCTGGATAGAAGCAAGACAGCTCCCTTCTAAAGGGAGAAGAATCCTCAGTGGAGGCCAAACAAACTTAATCTCCTTGGAGTTCTGCGCTAAGTCTGGAGAACACTGCTTATTGATCTCATCCCACAACAAGGCACTTGTATTTTATCACCAGTAAATAGCCCTGGTGAGTCTTTTCAGGACTTGAGGCAGCAAAGATAAGAACATATTTTCTCCTGGTTCTTTTATTTAAAGATAACTTGAGAGCTTTTTTTTTCTTTTTTAAAAAAAGGAAGAAAGATTAAAACCAAACACACACTGTAGAAAACCACAAAAAAAAGAATGTGCTAGTATTCAGGTAGAGGGGTAGCAAGTCTGCCTCTCCTGCTGAGTTTTGTCCCAGGTATTGATTGAATGTGAGACTTAAGGCAAGCTTCACCTCATTCTGTGTCACTGTCATCAATGGAAGGACCAGACTGATAAAGCTGGCATCATACTTCACAGGGGTCCGGCACAACTGGTAATGAACGAAAATGTACTTCAAACAAGAGGATGGTGCTGAAATGCCTGGAAACGACATGACGAATTAATAATAAACAGAAGAGAATCGACAAAGCTGAAGAGGCTACAGAGACCTGGCCATTCTGATTACAAGCTTCTGGAAAATGACACTTCAGTGCCAATTTTGAGTGACTATACTAGAATCCAAAACCCCACAAGCCCTGGGCTTACTGCCAACTTTCATTTGTTTTATGCTGGCGCTTGGTGCATTTTTGCATTCATGCTCACATCCTTGTCTTTTCTTTTTCTTTTTTTTTTCCTTTTTCTTTTTATAGCATTTTTCATGTTGTGGTGACTAATTCTAAAGCTCACACATATCTCCAAAACAGAGCAAGTATAAAGAGTCTAGCATCAAATGACATATTACCATTTTTGTTGGTATGAGATAATTAAGACAGTATCATAATAACTATTAGTCATTGCTTTCATCATTTGTTTATCCAAAATTATGCAAATTACGGAACCAAACAGGCCAGCTAAAATCTGTCTCCAACTCCCTCTTCTAAACTCAATCCCAAACTTTGCTGCTTTGAAAACAGCTGCATTTAGAATTGCAAGACGTCAGTGAGCCAAATAAAGCTGGCACACAGCATACAGGGAACACTAAGGAGTACAGATTAGAATGTTTCCTTTCTTTTCTTTCTTTAGGGACAGAAGTACAGACGGGTTTTGCAGAACCTATGTCATCTACAATTTGGGGATCCATTTCAGAATAAGAACACAAACATAAACTCTTTTAGAATATATATTTCATGTAATATATTGCTGGGGCCCCTTCAAGGTACTTGAAGGTAGCCCTTGCAAGTGAGAAATCTTGAAACTGAGAGTAATTCTGATGCTAGCACTACATAACAGGTCCTGCATGAATTTTTTTCCTGCTTCTCATTCTTCCTCACATAGCTTGCAGCCCACTACCAATGATCCCTTATCACTTTCTTTCCTGTGGTTCTTTCTCTCCTCCTCCTTTTTTTTTTCTTGAACCTTGACAATAGATAGATTCTACAACTATCAAAACAAACACTTTTTTTGTAGGACAAGACCTAATAAGGACCAGAAACTTCCAAGAAACAAACGTAAGGAGAAAATAAAAAGATGAAAAGTGATTAAATACTCCCTGGATTTAAATTTTCAAGCTATGCTAATTTAGCGAGTCCATATTCTAGCAGGAAATAATCAGAGATCAGCCAGTGCCAGTTACAATTAAGAAAACTTGATGGTTCCATCAAAAGATAATCATGTTTATTCCTACACACAAAAAATTTGACCAGGGACTTTGCAAACTCTAATTTTAATTAGAGCAAGGAGTGAATTAACAGCTTTAGGTGCTAGCACAAACAAAAGCCTAGAGAAGCCCCATTTGCTCTCCTTGCAGTCAGCATCTTCACCTATCTCCAGTGCTTGCTATCTCTCTGCATATAGAACAGCCACTCCAGGGAAAAACTGAGGAGGAGGTGAAAGGAAATGCAGCTGTTGTCAGCAGTGGGACACTGCAGTGTACACAGGCCAGGACCAAGGAGAACCAATGAGAACAGTAAATCATTTAAGTATCCCATAAAGAGCCAACACACTGGTTGCAGTATAGATTAGATTATGGGCAGCTTTGGGGATGCAACAAGAGATGTCTAGCAGCCCAGTTATGGACCACTGTATCTGTGTCTACACCACTGCTCAGCATAAATGTCATTATGTTGGTCAAATCTTAATCTTTTCAGGTTTAGTCCACTATCTTCTCTGTCCTTTACTATTATATCAAGATACCTGTATATTCACAATTTTTTATGTCTCCTCATTATTTAAATAAACATCCCTACTCTTTTACTCTTTGTCATGGCTATAACCTATTTATGCAGACATTTATACCATGTTCTAGCCTCTCTGTTCATGAGCCATTTTTCTGTTTTCTCTTTTCTTTCCATCTCCAAGAGACTTTCTCTCTCCTCTCTCCTCTTCTTCCCTTCTCTTCTCCCTGTCTCTCCCCTGTCTTTCCTCTCCTCCCTCCCATCTTGCCTTTCCTCCCTCTCTCCCCCATATCTATCCATTCTCTCTGTCTCCCTCTTTCTCTTTCTCTCTTTCAAACCTTTTCTTCTTGCCAAGACCCTGTTTAAATGTCACTTTTTCCATAAAGCATCATCTAACTCTCCCTTCAACAGGCTGAATTAATACATCCTTCCTCTGGATTACATTTGAGAAACTCTCAGTCTCCTTAAAAGATAATTATCTTCATGTTTATCTCTGGTCATTAGGGGATATGTTCTATTCATGTGTGTCCCAATCACATGGGAATGCATTCCATAGACACTGAAATAAGCAATCCACCATACCAAAGACTGGCATGTGGAATAGATTTAAAATGGAAGATGTTGTTAGTTTTCTGACAGCATTGTTTTAGCAATATTGCACAAGGTTGTTACAAGGAGATTCAACTCACACACATTGGAAAGAGCTTCCTCAGTCACTAAAGGTTGGGACTAGGAAAGGGAGCTCTTCATATCTTAAAGCTAGACTCACTTGTGTGTGTGTATGTGCCTGTGTGTGTGTGTGCGCGCGCACGTGTGTGCATGCACACACATGCATTTCTTTTGTAATCCTGTACCCAAATTGCCTGACTTCATTTTCTGATCTAGTTCCTGTTGGGCATACAAATATTTCCAAAAACAACATCTCCTAAAAGGATGCCAGAGTCACTCAAAACTGGTAAATCCTTTTAGCCTTCAAACTCCTTTTAGGCTATGAAATGCCAGCTCCTTTCTTCAGCTATTACTAATTGCCAATAATACTACAGACAGACAGTTCCTCTCACTAGGCCTCCACTAAGCAAACCAGCAGGTTTACCACTGTTCTTGCTTCAATTAAACCATCCAAGGTTGCTGCAGGCTGCAACCTCCAAAAGTTACAACAGGATGCTTGCCAGGGATAATTCTTATTGTTAAATTGTCCTTCCCCTGAAACATTCTTATTCCATTGTTATGTCACTGCAGGGTAGGAATAGAAGTTGAATTGGGTGGGGGGGAGGGGGATTGCTTCTTATTTACTTTTATTCATTGCCACTAGTTGAATTTTTAAAAAAAAATAGTCATCTGCAAGTAAGCTTCATAGTGGGCTGTATTATTGTTCCTAGTAATTCATTCTTCCCAATGATTCATTACTGCATTCCTAGTGAAAAGATTACCCATTGCCACCCACTGCTGCACATCTTTCTCAGTATTGTTTATCCCCTCCTGGCATCTTCTGCTGAAAATATGTGAGCACCAGTGACATTGCTATTTAAGAGCCAAGACTATTATACATTTCTACTAGTTCCCTTGGCTTTTACCCTTCACACAAAGAAGGCATGTCCCAGAACTAGACTGTTTCTGAATTAAGTTCCTAGATTGATTAGTATATATGGAACTGTTATAGAAAATCCTAAGAAAGCTCTTACTAACAAGCAACCAAAGTACATCAAGTATTTGGGGGTCATTTCTGACTGCACACAACTGATGAATATAAACATGCAAACTATTTTTATACAAGTGTATTAAAATAAATGTACGTTTTGCTAGGTACCAGTGGCTGATGCCTGTTACCCTAACTATTCAGAGGCTAAGATCGGAGAATCACAGTTCAAAGTCATCCCGGGAAGGAACGTTCATGAGACTCCCATCTTAAACTAACTACCAAAAGATAGAATTGTGGCTCAAGTGATAGAATGCCAACCTTGAGTGAATAAGTTAAGGAACACTACCTAGGTCCTGAGTTCAAGCCACAGTCCAGCACCAAAAATGTACTTTTATAAATCAATAAGATTAATTCATAACACCAGGTTTCCAAAAGACACAAAGAAGATAAATAATTTACCAAAAAAGTAAAACTTCTAAATAATCAACTACATTCAGCTTTGCTGTGGATTTAAGACTTAAATGAATATAAAAATATAGTGGCTGGTAAACTGAAAACATATACATCAAATATAGAAAGGATAATGAATAAAAAACCCATATTTTAGATGAAAGTTTAGCAATATGTAAAGAAATCTCTAAATTCCTATTTTTGTGATTTTTTTCCTATTTTTGCCATGCATCCAAAATGTTAACCCTAGTTTGTAATTCATGATAGAAAAGGTCTACTTTCTCTTTATCTTCCCTGTCAGCTGCTATTACCTGGCCTTTTCATTTTTGTTCAATGGTATTCAGTTGTTTACAGTTACATACTAATTTTAAAATAATTAATTATATGTTACTAGGGCTTTGAGCACATTTTATTTAGTGACTGTTTTACAACTTTATTCTATTACAAATGATACTTATTACATTTTTAATTGATCTTTACTGTGTAGAAAAATGGCATTGAATTTTATACCCAGCAATTTTAGTGACCTCTCTCCAATTCTCCAGGAAATAGTTGTTTTGACTACAAATAATAAAACTTCTACATGTTAAAAAAATCCTTGTATTTTACTGATTACAATATTTAGGAACATATTGTATGATAGAAGTGACAGGGGTCATCTTCCTTTTTTCTCCTATTAAGTGGACTAAATCCAAAGTTTCTTTTTTTTTAATTTAATTTTATTTTTTTTGTGAACATACTGTACAGAGGGGTTACAATTACATGGGCATTACTTACCAAGAATTGCAGCCTCCTCCTTTGTTTACCCTTCACATCCCTTCCCAGCCTCCCCCATCCCCCCCAATCCCAATCCTTCTCCTTCCCCCC
>NW_012267219.1:12772469-12789816 GCF_000151885.1 Dipodomys ordii | reverse complement strand
TTGTATTGAGGAATGTTCCATGGATTCCTAATTTTTCCAAAACCTTCATCATAAAGGGGTGTTGGATCTTGTCAAATGCTTTTTCTGCATCTATTTAGATAACCATGTTAAATCCAAAGTTTCTTTGTAAATACAGAAATTCTCAGAAAAAAATTTTGCCATCTTGATGTTTCCATGTAATTGCTGTTTCTCGGGAACTACATATCCTAAGAAAATCCAACACACATGTACAAGAGAAGATTTTTCACAACTTACAAAATACTGTTAATGTGTTTGAGATCATTTACATATTCATAAATATATTCATCACTATAGCAAAGAATATGTAATTATAGCTTAATAATGTTGAAATATTAATAAAATAGATGTATCCACTCAAGGTACCATTCCAAATGTTTGTTGTTTCCTTTCTGCATATCTGTATTTCCATTTGGTATAATTTTCCTTCTGCCTCAAGAAACTTTGTTATCATTCAACATACTGAAAGTCTGCTGACAAATTTTTAATTTTGTATGTCTGAAATAGTCTTCACTTTCATTTCTTTTTTTGGGGGGGGGTTCCGGTCATGGGGCCTGAACTCTGGGCCTGGGCGCTGTCCCTCAGCTCTTCAGCTCAAGGCGAGCACTCTACCACTTGAGCCACAGTGCCACTTCTGGCTTTTTTCTTTTTGCTTATGTGGTGCTGAGGAATTGAACCCAGGGCCTCGAGCATGCAAGGCAAGTGCTCTACCACTGAGCCACCTTCCCAGCTCTTTCATTTGTTTTTTTGAAAGATATGTTTGCTGGGTATAGAGTTTTAAGTGAACATTTTTATTTCAGTCCTTTAAAGATGTTACACTGTTTCCAACAAGAAATCTGTTCTTATCCTCATCTTTGTTCCACTGTACATGCTGTGACATTTTCACTGGGTGCTTTTAATATTTTCACTTCTAAGGTTAATTTTGAACAAGTGTATTGTGATGTGGCTTAGTGATAGTTTTTTCACTGAAATTCTTTGGAATTTTTTAGAGCACTGTGCACAGTGAATGCTCAGCCTCCTCTGAGAATCCTGTTTCCACTCATCTTACAGGCTCCAGTACATCAGGCTACTCGAAGTGTGCTTAGGTAACCTATGGCTCCTGATCACTTTCTTTGGCCTTTTCCCCCAGTAATTTTATGACTACAGGAAGAGGAAACATGTAATTGGCTGTTAGCTTTCCAGTATTCTCCAGTATTCATCCAAAGGACAGATCCAGGAGCACTTGAAGTTAACTAATCTTCTCAGAAGTAAGAGGTCATCATCACCCTTGGCTTCTAATTCCTCTAAATGTGACATCTAAAATGAGGCTTGGTCTGGTTAAAAACAGATCTTGTGAAAGTGTGTGAAGGATCTTCAAAGGTAAGAGCTTAACAAAACTTTTGGAATGTAAATTCTCAGAGGTCAAGGAAATGTCATAATACACTGAGCAACAACTAAGTACTTTGGTGAATTAGAATAGAGGACCCAGGTCACAGAACAAGTTGATGTCATCTTTTAATACAATAGCTTATTTATTCCTCTGCAACACCATGATATCATTTGTTGGAGCTCTAAGATATATTATATTGGGGGGCTGAGAAGGTGGCTCAGTGGTAGAGTGCTTGCCTTGCATGCATGAGGCCCTGAGTTTGATTTCTCAGCACTACATAAGCAGAAAAAGCCAGAAGCAGAGCTGTGTCTTAAGTGGTAGAGTGCTAGCCTTGAGCTGAAGAGCTCAGGGACAGCGTCCAGGCCCGGAGTTCAGGCCCATGACTGACAAAAAATAAATAAATAAATAGATATATTATATTGGATCTTACTCCTAGGTATTTGATGCATATTCTAAAACTCTTGAGATTAATGTTATAAGAGAATTTTTAATTGTTTTTGAGTAGGTATACAGTGAGGTTTCAATTCAACATATCAGTTTATGAGTACAGTGCAGCTTGATCAGTGCCACCTCTATTATCCTTCTCTACCACCTCTCTCAACCCCACCCATCCCCTCAATTTTCCTGGTTTCATTTTTACCTATATACATTGAATAGTATGACTGCCTTCTCCCGCCCTTTCTCTCTTCATGCATCTACTGTTCTCCCCTTGACCTATGAGACCACAAGTTCTAGGTTCCTGGAATTTTATTAGACAGTTAGTTGTTCAAAAGAATTATACCATTGGAATTCTCCCCTGTATATGACCCTATATATGTTTACATATAGATTTATAAATTAGATCTAACATCAACATATAAGAGAAAATATATGTCCTTTGTCTCTCTGGACCTGACTCACTTCACTTAACACAATTTTTTCTAGGTCTAGAAAAACTTTTCTATGTCTATTCATTGGTGATGTAACATTACTTTTCCTGATGAATGAGTAAAATTCTATTACATATATAAATTTCTTGATCCATTTGTCCATTGAAGGGCATCAGGGTTGTTTCCATAACTAGACATTGTGAATATTACAACCTTGATATTCATAATTGAGCCTTTTTATCTATGGTTAATGAGATGATTCATGATAGGCTCCCTAGATAGTATGAAGACCAATTGCCAAGGAACCTGTGACTAAAAGGGTACAACTATCAGCCCCTCTCCAGAACTCAGAGAAGAGAGGAGCAGCTGGAGACTGAGTTAATCTCTAATGGCCAATGATTTAACCAATCCTGCCTCCATTATGAACTCCTTAAGATCTCTTAGGTCTCCTAGATTGTTGATCATACCCATTTACCAGGAGAGGAGAGCATACCAACTCCATGGGATCAGAAGCTCCTATTATTGGGACCCTGCTAGGCCTCAACCTCTTCATCTAGCTATTAATTTGTATCCTGTACAAAAAAAATAATAGTAAGTAATGTATTTCTTGAGTTCTGTAAACTATTCTAGCAAGTTGTTGAATCTAGGGTGTAGGGGTTGTAAGAATCTCAACTTTGAAATCAAGTTGAACACAAATTTGTGTAGCCTTGCACTCAGTATGCATCATTGGTACCTGAAGTGAGGCCAGCCTTGTAGGATTGAACCCTGGAGCCTGTAGAGTTTGATGCAAACTCTGGATCATTAGTGTCAGACTTGAATTATAGGACAAGTGTTTGGTGTCTGGAGAGTTGGGGAGATGGATATTAGTGTGGAAAAGCCTCTACAAACTAGATGTCAGCAGAGTTAAAAGTTAAAAGACTTTAAGATTACCTACCAGGAAGAGAAATTTAAGCTCATCACTAACTTTCCTACGAGTCATCCCACTTTTGTCAGAAAATATTTGTTATACCAGCAACCTTCTTGAAGCTTTTGAATTGCAAAAAACAAGTACCCATGTAAGTCTTATAACTGCAAAAATGCACACATACCCACTCTCTCTCTCTCTCTTTCTCTCTCTTTCTCTCTCTCTCTCTCTCTCACGCTGAATAAGAAGTTGTCACAATAATTCTTCCATCTTTTTTCCAGGACTTCATGTACTCATCAGCCATGCACAATGTCTCAGATGCTTTGCTCATAATTGTCCTCTTCTCCCCAGCACTGAGAAAATAGCTCTCTCACTGGATTCTGTCCTTTCAACTCTGTCATCATTTGAGCAGGACTTTGACTTGCTTTGGCCAACTTTTAATTCATGCCTTTATTTCTGTTCCAACTTCCTGGGGAGCTGAAAAAAAATGTTCCCACATTTCTATCTTCAAATTCCTCAGATAAAATTGATTCGATTCTACTTCTGTTTGGAACAAAGACCTAAGTCACACATTATTGACCAAACTATGTTGGTATCTTACACAAGATACCAATTATGTAAGATACCAATTATTGAGGTCCACTTAGGTTCAGAATGCTGATTTGAAAGGCAACAAAATGGAAAAAAGTGTATAATTTAAAACATGGTTTCACAAGCAATGAGGTCTCTACATGAGGCAGTTTCCTTCTGAATACCGATTGAGCTGAGCCAGACCTTGAATGTGAGTAATGGCTTGCCAAGGAGGAATGGAAATGTTCTCATTATGATGAATTTCTTATATGAATTCTCCCAACCTTACCAATATCAAATTAAGTATAGTACAATATCAAAGAAAAAAATCAGTATCTATGCAAGTACATTGAAGAGTACTTAGCACCCTACAAGTATGATGGCTATTATCAGGAATTCAAAGCTCTCATTTATTTCCTTAATAGATCATACCTACTATGTGTCAGGCACTGCACGATTTGCTAGAGAATGAAGTAATCACTTTTCTGGTTCCACTTATACCAAGGCTGTGATGTACATATCTTTTTAAAGCAATTACATGATTTTATTTCTTTTCAAATGAAATCTGAATGGCTAATCACAGTTACTTATCAGCTCCTAAAACCTAAATAGCAGACATGTCCCATTCCTGTGTGGGACCTTTAACAAACACAAAGCAGGCTATAGAAATCACATCTTTAATATGGACTGAAGTGGCGTACATTGCTTTGCATCAGTGCTGAACAGATGCCCCGATACAGCATTAGAAAACCTTGCTGCTGACAGCATCATATTTCAAAGGTCCTGCAAAACTTCCTTACAGTCCCCTCCTGGCTCCCAGATATTCTGTTACTCCTGTATTGCAAGCAGAGTAGGTAGATGCTGAGAAAAGCCTGTGTGTGTGTGTGTGTGTGTGTGTGTGTGTGCATGTGTGTGTGCATGTGTGTGTGTTTACACACACACACATATATATGTATGTACACACACACACACACACACACACATATATATATATATGTCCTCCGGATTCTTTCTAGAGTTCAGGGTTTTAACTTTTATAAGATTTTTTTATCCCCATCCCCTCACCCCCTGCAACTCTGTGTAGGTTTGCTAGAAAATACTGAACAGCTGCAATGTGCTACCCAGTGGGATTGCTAAAAATTTTTGGCAATTGCTGAAATTACTCTGTGTAGACACATATTCACACATGTGGAGATAGAAAAATTGTTTAAGAACCAGGGGACCCATTGGAATGAAAGATGCCAGCTAAGTGCTAAACATTATTATTTCATCTGAAAGAAGAACAAGGCAGGGAGAAATAATTTCTGGGATGGCTGAAAAATACTTCTGAAGTGTTAGGTTAATTATTACTTCAAATTTCACTAGGAGCCTCCCAAGCCAAATTTGACCAGAAATCCATTTCCCTCCTCACAATCACTCAGCCTGTAGTAGCCTTGTTGTTTCTAATCATTTCAATTAAAAGGGTTTGATAATAAAATGTTGTCATTTCCCTTCTTCAGACCTTAGATCTATGGAGATGATTGTCAAACTGTTCTTTTGCATTCTCATATGGGATTTTCTTCCCAGTATAACATAACTACAAAGAAGACAGTAAGTAGACTTTCTGAAATACTGAGGAAAGAATTACCTTCTTGTACCATTGCTTATTCAATACTATGAGAAACTGAGCAGAGCCAGTTATCACATAAATACATTCTCTGGCTTATAGTCCTTTTTATCATCACAGCTTGTCAAATGCATGTGCTCTCATGTATCTGGTAGACATCTTGGGATGCAGAAATCAGACGATCAATAGAACCAATCTCCCACACTCTAAGATAGACTACTTTGTTGTTTCAATCGCATCTGTAACATGAGTTAACATTCAACAGCCAGAAAACATTTATTGTCTCAAAGAGGGAGTCTAACAACTGAATTGTGCCTGAGATACCTCACAGAGGCCATGGAAGAGCCAGTAATGACAAGCACCAACTGGTGATGTTGACTTGGTCAATTACCCTCTGCTGACTGCGGTCAGCATCATACATCTCACAGACATATATTACAAGGACATGATGGGGGAAAAGACAAACACTCACGAGTGTAATAGGATATTGTCCTCATTTGAGCAAATTATTTCACCCTGTTTCCTCCCCTTAAAACAATAACATGCATCTTTACTGACCATTGAGGTTCATTTACAAAACAGCAGTTTCTATTAGAGTTATAGATCCCTATTTTTCCCATTTCTATATTAAAACAAATGCCTACCCACAGGTCATATGAAATAAATCATTACCGAACACAATTATGGCCTCATCTATTGTCCAAAGGTTGATTCTCAATTTTACATTAAAGGAATCCAGGGTTATTTATGTAATCTAATTTATTTGGTAGGTAACATTTTAAAATTTTACCCACAAGGCTCAAGATGCCTTGTACTAAACATGTTGAATTGGAAACTCCTTTGTACAACTACTAAAAGATAATTTTAAAATAAATAAATAAAAATTTTTAAAAATCACCCAACATGATTACAGTACCACTGGACTAGAGGTATGTTATACGGAAATTAGCACTGAAAAACAAAGAAGGAATTTGCAACACGTAGGAAAACATCCTAGATCCATATCGTCAAGAGTAGAAATATGGGGGAATATGTGGTATTAGTGAAATTATGGATCTGCTACACCAACACTGGGATTTCCTACTGATGTGAGATTAAATCATGCACCTGTATATGTATGCATGAATGTAATGTCAGGACTATGCTATTTGTAAGCCAACCCTATCCTAATTTATAACATCATATCTTTCTGCTATTCTTAGAAACATCATGAGAAATCACCAAGACGAAAATGATTAAGAGTTAATCCTGTCTCCTCCAGGAAGAAGGAGGCAAAAGATTAAATTCTGCATCTAACCATGTTTTTTTTTTTCCTTTAAAGTGGGTTCGAGTAGATCTCAATTCTTACACTCAACTGAAATATCTCTGTAAGAACAAGAATTTGGTCTTAGTTATATAACTAGTCCTGGCAAAATGCCAGGCTAGAAGACAATGGATAGAAATTGGTAAAATGGCTGCATCACCAGTGTGGAGCCATCTAATTTTGTTGTTGTTATCTCATGCTTTGTACTGAGGCAGTCTCTCTGCAACAATTGGATTTGGAAATAAAGCCAGAAAACAAGAATGGCTTTCTGCGTTCCATCTTTCTGTTGCAAATGGCTCTGTATTACAGACCCACAACACAAATGCTTTAGCCTCCCCTGTGCCCTAGACAAAGCTGTGATTTCCTTGTGATTCTCTACTTTTTAAAAAGCCCAAGTCGGTGCATGTTTGTGTTTCTTTGTATTGACTGTAGGTTTTGATGTTGTTGCCAGTTCCCTTCTCCTACTGTCAAATTTTGTTTTATGTTCCCTTATTCTTTCAAACCATTTCAGGGGGAAAAATGCTAATTACCGTGGGCTTAATAGCAGTTCTGAACTGCACCAGAACACCAGGGTCTCACAAATACCTGTCAGCATAGAAGTTTTCAATTACCATAATTCCATTCCTAATTCAAATTACCATAATTGCCCTCCATTAATGCAACTTTCTTAAAGCTGAAACATCAAAGAAGCTGGCATTCACATTAGCTTAGTTGACTACCTGCAAAATAAACAGCGTCTGCCCATTCTGGAAATAGGATGATGTTTGCCTGGGGGTGAGGGGGGAGAAAAAAAATACACACACACACACACACACACACACACACATACATATCAGTGCTCTGAAACCAATCACATAAATACAATAGGTTTGATTTTTCAAAAAATGCCTATATTTGTTAAAAGTGAAAGTTATCCATACCTTGTACTCAGATAAACTATAAGAACCAGTGCTCTCATTGCTTCAGCATTAACTGAAAGAAATTTTAATCTATAGGCACAACACACTTTGCTCTTATAAATCCACCTGTTTGGATAAAGCATAGTTTTACCATAATCAGTTCTATTTGTATGTATAGTGAGGCTTAAACTCAGGGCCTAGGCTTTGTCCCCTAGCTTTTTTTACTCAAGACTGTAAATCTACCACTTTAACCACTTTGTCTTCTCTCTTCTTTTTTTCTGTTTTTGGTGGTTAATTGGAGTAGGAGTCTCATAGGCTTTTCTGCTTGGGCTGGCTTCAAACTTGATTCTCAGATCTCAGCCTCCTGAGTAACTAGGATTACAGAGGTGAGCCACCAGCATCCAGCTTTCATTAGTTCCATTTGTAATGATTCTTATTGCCCTGAACAGATGATACTTGTATTTCTCACTTATTCTTAAGGGACTAGAATACTCTCCAGAATTAGGGAAATGAAATATCAATGCTGTGCCATCTCTAGACTGCCCCTGGCCTTTTACTAGGAAACCATAACTTTGTAATTTGACATACAGGAGCTTCTTTGTACTCTGTGAAACTACCAGAGAAGTGCAAGCCAAGCAAAAGATCATGTCATTAGTTGTACTATTAGAGTAAATTCTATTTCAGAGGGGCCAATAGATAGTCCTACAAATCAACAAGTGAAGCAGTGATTCTTTCTTCAATACTTTTAAGCCAATTCATTCAATAGATTTCAAAACAATGTCTAAATAGGACCTATAATACTAAGTTCACTTTAACTTCCCAGAATATGATCAAAGTCACTGGCAATTCTCAGTCCTGCAGAGTGTCTCTGTGGTATCCAGCACTTTAGTGAGCCACTCAGAAGCCACGGAAGCTTTGAAGGTTGAAAATTCCTCATTTTCAAATGCCATGGGCATCTTTAGGATTTGGCCCCAAGCTAAACCAATATAATACAGAAGTCTTTGTGAAACACAGCAAACAGAAGAAAGTCCAATTTGCTGCAGACACTGAAGGGTTCACAAGGAAAGAATTAACCTAATTACCTTTATCTAATAAATAATAGATGAAATCATGGGGTTATAGCTAAATTCTGGAGACATCTCTCAGTTTCCATACTTTATCATATAGTTATACTATTGCACTTTGCTTCTCAAATTTAGATATAAAACTGACTTTACTGGTACCAAAGAGTTCATGTTGCCAGATAAATTTCTAAGTATCTTAGGGTAATTAGAAAGAACTCACAAAGAAAACTATAACATGCTTCAGGGAAATTTGCGGGGATTTTTACATCATCCTATTTCAGATGGATTATCCCAAAATTTATTCTTGCTCCTTGCTTGAGTCTCATAACTTGTTCTGGCCTGAAAAACAACAAAGTCCATAAATGAATTAGACTAATGACAAAATTAATTACAATACCAGTGCCATCCCAACACATACCTAATACTTATGAGTAGAAAACATTCCGTTGCAGCATTGGCTTAATTCTACAGTCTCAGGATGGGATTCCTTATCTGATCATATCTTCTGAAGTTCAACACACAATTTGTAAACCTGGATCATAGCTTTCCCTTTATTATTTAGAAAAGAGAATTATTCTGTGGGTCATTGATTCAGATTTATGGTTGAGTCAGATTTATAAATAGTCAAGGTTTCAAATGAGTAAAAGTTCTCTGAGGAATCAATACCATAAGGTCATTTACTGTAAATCTGCAAACCAAAATACATTCTAAAAATGTAAAATTGTTTAATTATCCTTAGATATAGAAAATGTGTCATAGTCTATGTAAGCTTCATTCACACAAAATCCTGCTTTCCTCTGTCCTTTCCCCTCTCTCTTCTATCTTCTTCTCTGTTGCAATGTATATTTACTTTTGACTCACCGCTTCTCCTTCTCTTTTTATGACTTCTTTCTTTAAAATTAATTAAAAACTAAACAAAATGCAGTCATTTTCACACTTACTGAAAAAAGTTTTAAAGTTATTTTTAAAGTAGGTTACTTCAATACTTTCAATAATTTTTTTCTTAGGAAAAATACTTCCATTACTAAATTAATCTATTGAATAGATACATATTCAATAAACATCTACTTTTTATTCACACTATTCTTTTTTTGTTTTTTGTCTGTTGTGGGGCTTGAACTCTGGGCCTGGGCCCTGTCCCTCAGCTCTTCAGCTCAAGGCAAGCACTCTACCACTTGAGCTACAGCGCCACTTCCTATTCACACTATTCTTTGTGGTCCTGTCCCTCATACAATTCTCAATGTAGCAGAGAGAAAACAAGCATACAATTTATCAGAAAGTCAAAAACCATTTAGTTTAATTTTAATTGAAAAAAAAGACTGCCGATTAGAATGTCAAATGATACTACCATAATTCATATTCTTATCATCTCCGTCTTGGATGTCATAGTCTCCTAACTCACCCATACGGTCTTTGATAATTTCAAGCCAGTTCTATGGACTATCCACAGAAGTACTTCAGTGTCCACTCAATGAGTTAAAAACAAAAAAATAAATGATTTTGGAGTTCTAAACTCTAGTCTAAACTCTAAACTCTACTTTCCAGTTGAATGAGTTCTAAAGGCCACACTAAAGCTACCAGCACAACTGTGTTCCTTGCAGCATTATTTACCATAGCCATGACATGGAAGAAACCAAAATGGCCCTCAGTGGATAAATGGATCAAGAAAATGTGGTGTGTGTGAGTGTGTGTGTGTGTGTGTGTGTGTGTGTGTGTGTGTGTGTTAGAATTCTATACTTCCATCAGAAAGAATGCATCACCCATTTGTAAGGAAATAGAAAGACTTGGGAAATTTTTCATTAAGTGAAGTAAGCCAGACTTAAAGAAACATAGGTTGCCTTGTTTCCCTCATTGTAATAATTAGTATGCCTAGGATGGTCCTAGCAGAGGATCACAACAGCTCAATAGCTATGTACATATGATTTTATAAAGTGATGCTAATCAAAATGAACTACACGATACGGAAACAAGAGGGCTTGGAGGTGGGGGGGGGTTCTAAGTGTACTGTATGCAGTTATTTCTTTTTTCTTTCATCTTTTCCTTTGAGGTATAGCCCCTGTTTGTCACTGTATTTGATTCCTGTGTCCTGCAGCTTGTATACACATTTTTTAATTTGGGGAGGGGAAGGGAAATTAAAAAATGCTGAAATAAGGATACAGGTTGACCCATTGTAACAATGAAATGTACAAGACACTATGTTGTAAATGAACTCTACATCTTCTTTGGACGGGGCGGGGAGGGGAGGTTGGGAGAGGGGGGAGAAGTTGGGGTGGTGGGGAAAAAACAAAGGAGGGGGTAATAATGCTCAACAGGAAATGTACTCATTACCTTACCCATGTAACTGTAACCCCTCTGTATAGTATCTTTACAATATATATATATATATATATATATATATATATTTATAAAAAGATTCTAGCCTCAGTTTCCTCTTCTTTTAAACAGGAGTAAATTACTTACAGAGTTTTGTGGGAATTAAATAAACAAATAGTATATAATGCATTTTAAAGAGTTCCTGATCCAGAATAAATGCTATATAAATCTTTCTTAATGTTGCCATTATTATTGTAAAATTTCTCTCTGGCTGCAATTCTACTATAATTTCCTTGGTTGACATTTACAGCTGAACATCTCTCTTTTGTCCTCCATTTTCTTTTTACTCCCAAACACAGAACAGCTCTGTTCCAATTAGATGAGTCTCCTGAGAAGCCTAAGTCCAATCCTGAATCGGTGACTTACTCATTGATTTCATTTATCTGCAATCATGCCCTTTCTCTCTGATGTACCCATTAATCACACTCCTCTTCAAGTCCTATCTCCCCAACCACTTAGCCATGTTCGTTCCCTTTTCTGAATCACAATGACAATTTTAATCCAGACTGTTCACCTAGAATTTCAATGATGTTATTTCCTTATGCTGCTACTTATTGCAAGTCATGGTCCTGTTTGCCCACGGAGGAATCTTTCCCATTCTGAGAAGCTTTCTTTCAAACTCTGCAGCTCTAAAAACTGAAATCTACTTCGTTAGACTACTCTTCAGTCCAGAGTCCCTCCTTATAAGATGGTTGTCCCTTTTATTTTTTAATTTTATTTCATTGTAAAGATGCTGTACAGAGGGGTTACAGTTACATAAGTAAGGTAATGATTACATTTCCTGTTAAGCATTGTTTTGTCTCTTTTATTGACTTAAAAATGGCTCCAATCTCCACTCCAGGCTCCAAAAACATGCTAATGTTGTTGTCCCCTATATAAAATGTCATACTATTTGCTTTTAACCTGTAGACTTCTCATATACTCTAAATCAGCTCTAAATGACAGGTAATATAAATGCTGTATCAGTAGTTGTTATGCTATTTAGAAAATAATTGAAAGACATAAGCCTGCACGTGTTCAATGCACTAGTCATTTTTCTTGAATGTTTTTGATTCACAATTGATTGATTTGCAGAAGCAAAACCTACAGCTGCAGAAGGAAAATTGTACTTCAAATAGGTAAGTCATTACAACTTTGGGAGGGGGAGGGCAAAAAAATAATAAAAATAAATAAATAAATAAAATAGGTGAGTCAAAAAAGAACCCTTTCCTCTCTAAGCATAGAACTGAGTTGTCATGTACCTGGATCTGACAACATCCATGGCCCCAACTCCATGTAAAACCTACTATGAAAGAATGGAGGAGACACAAAGCCAGATGAAATGAGAGGAAAGGGAATTTGGATGGTGTTCCACCCCTAGTTCTCCAATGTCCCTGAGGCTAGCTCCCTGTTCTTGTTTTTTGGTTATTGGGTCTGTATGGCAATAAAGTCCTCTCCTGGGCTTTAACTAGCTTTACTATTAACAGTGTGGCATGGATACTGACAAATACATCTTTTTTCCTATTGACAGGCCTCTGTCCCAAAGCCAGGCTATTTTCAGCTTTAATTATACGACTTGTCCTTGTTCATTATCCATATAGCTATTGAAGAGCTGCGAAAGTAAGTGATTCATTGCTGACACATGGCATTTCTTGAACAGCCATTAATTAGCAAAATAGCACTTGAACATAAATTGTTAAGAAGTGTCAGCAAATAAAACCTTAATCAGAATTTTTTTCTCCCTTCTTGTGTATGCACCTTGGTGAATTGCACTAGGCAATTTCCAACTTTAATTTAGAGCTTATCAGGAAAAGTGAGTATTACATTAATCTTTAAGAACTGAGTCCAAGTGTGCTTTACCCTCATCATTCTCTCTACCAGAAACAAGAGATGACCTGAGCCAGGCACATTTATCTTCCCTAGCCTGTTGAGATTCTTGAATCCTTACACTCCAGATCATTACACATAGCTGATTTTAGTCTCATCTTTAAGGAATTCAGGAAACAATGGCTGCATCTATGAAATTCAACCATATAGAGTGCAGGACAGAGGCAATATAAAAATGAAAAAAATTCGTGCCAGAACAGCCATTTTCTGTTTCTATCCTTACACCAGGTATTCTGGATTTCACCATTCTCTTGTATTCCAACATCTGTCTGCTAGTGTATGCATCTCTGAGCGTGAGGAATTATTCCAGATCACAGCAGTCTAGAGGTGCCAAAGAATTAACACTTCTCAATGCCTTTTCCACTTCTTATGCTCTACCTCCTACAGCCCTCAACCAATGACTAATGAGAGTGGATTTATGAAGACTCCAGCTCTCTTGACACTCAAGGGACACAAGGCTGAGACCAGAAGTGTCCCACTAACGAAAACTTAATAATGGACATTTATTGATCTCCTTTTTGCTCTATTACTTTTGCACTTCCCTGTCAGTACTCTCTATATCTCCACTGAAAACAAAACAAAAACTTATTGCATTTAAATTTTTGCTTTCACTAACTGCTTGAAAAACTGCTGAAAATAATTTCCACTCAGGAGAGAGGTAAATTTGCAAGTAATAATCCTTTAATAGAAAAGGAAGGACTACAAAAACAAGCAATACTTCCATTCTTATAACTGTTAGAGCTTTTTCCCATACACAGGGGAACTACTGTCACCGCACATGCATCTATTAGGCAAAGGATGTTGTCTTTTATTACTGCTGGACTTGTCTTCTATTACTGCTGCTGTTATTAATGCCTACTTCCCTTCTTCTCTTTTTCCTTTTCCTTATGACCAAGATGGAGCCTTCTTAACTCTGTCCTCTGAAAGTGAGATTCTTCGAAGGGGTAGGCTTCAGATTCCAACTTAATTCATAGGAATAATATTTAGTGATATTCTCACACAAAACTTCTATAGGATAACTATTTTTAGAGAGACATGAAAGTAGAAAGGGAAAGAAAGGAAAGACCCTTTGGATAAAGAAGGAGACTGGAGAAATAAGGGTAATGAGAGAGTTATCAGGATGACAAATATGATAAATATGGTCAACGTACATGATATGCATATATGAACATGTCAGCATGAAAAACTATTGTTTTGTATAATTAATATAAAGTACATAAAAGAAAATCAGGCATGATAAATAGGATCTATGAACAAAGGACTTTAATCTCCCCTTCCTTCACCTCTCAAACCAAGGCCCACTTATTGTAACTTGCTATATCCTATCACTTCACATTGTCTCTCGGATTGGGCTTTTCAGAAAGCTGACACCAAGACAAAATTTTTTGTGCAGGAAATACTGTTGGAAAGAGAGATAAAAGCAGAATTGAGCCGAGAAAGAAGTCATGCTTCAAAACAGGTCAACAACTGAGAGATATGAAACAAGCACCCTTTCCATAGTTGTTCTGTATTGATTCAAATTAACCAATGGGTAGGATCAGTCAGTGGCTATGGATATGTAGGAAGTTGATCTTGGGTGAATGTTTCATCCTTTGCTACGGAGGTAGTGGCTACAGCCTGTTGTCTATTGAGAGGATTCCTCACCAACTGAGGCAGCAAGTCTTTCTTTACACAGTAGTCTATATAGTGCTTCCACCATTACTCATCATACATTGAGATGTGCCTAATTTCTCAGTCTCATGTCTGCCTTCACAGGTGCATTCTTTAAAAGTTATAGTTTGGAACTACATGATGTAAGTGACTAGCCATGATTCCACCTACTCTGGCTCATAAAATCCCAAAGCTTTTGCTAACATGTCTAGTTTCCAACTTCTGGCTATTATCAGCTAAGCTAATGTATAAGATTAGATTTTAATAACATCAATAACCAAGTTTAGGATGAGGGTTAGGCTATGACAAAGAATTGGATGTCTTAGCAGCTCAGATCTAAGCAATTAATTAAGTTCTGTCATCTAGGATAGTCAAGTTATTGGAGTAGGAAGTAGATCTATCAAATTACTGGTTATTATTTTTTTCTGTGTCCTGGGAGCCAAATCCCTCTACCACATGGTGAAATATCTCTGGACAAATACATTAGTGTGGCTCCAGAGAAATCTTCTTTGAAGTCACTATAGCTTTAAATATGTTATTCTCTCATTCCCACGCCCATGTTCTACTCAAAGCACTGCTATTAGCTAAGAGATGAAAGGGGGAAGAGGCAGAAGGGTACCCAAATTTCCAGGCATCTGTGAGATGAGTTGAGCATATACATATACCAAAATACACCAGAGGCTTATGAACAGCATAATTCAAACCAAATTTGCACTACCAATTGTGTTCATTATGCTTGATTACTGCTTTATAAAGACTTCTTCTGTTCCATTGTGGAGTTCCTTGCTTTGAGCAAAGACGCATACAGGAGAAAAGATGAAAAAGAAAGGATCTATGCATTTAACCACATACTTTGAAATTTAAAATGATCTAAACAAAATAGGCTGTTGTTATAACTAATTATGTTTTTAGTTTGGATATGAACTCTGCCTCTAATCCAAAGTAAAAAATTACCTACGCATTTATCATTTTCTAAGGTACACATTCCTCACCATTTTAAATTCTATGTTTTTCTCAGCCTGTTCTCTCACCACTAAAACAGTCAGACAAAACAAACAAAAGATAATAGCACAATAACAAAGGGACATGAGTAATTGGAATGTCTCCACAGTTGGTATTTTTGCTTCTACTAAAGGATCACTCTATGATAAATATTATTACCCTCAAGATCAATGAAGTGAAGGATCTGCCAAATCTAACTCAATGCCAGGAAAATCTATATTCTATTTACTGATTTCAAGTACAAAGATCTAACATTCATAGTTCAAAGCATTTATATTCTCTTTTTTCGGATCTCCCCTCAGCTTTTATTCCAGAACCAAAACTATTTACAAGACTTATTGGCAGAAAGCTCCTTGCTCTTAGAACTGACACTCTAATCATCAAGGAAAATACTTTGAGGATTGTATATCAGCCATTCTTAATACCAAAAATCAAAACAGACACTCAAATGAAGCTAGTTGCTTCATTCCTTTCATGTCATTTTTCACTGAAAGAGTTAAGTCATTATTGAAATGTATTCACCTCACCTATGTTGTGAGCAGATAAACTGAGTAGATCAAATGGATTTGTAAACCTTTATTGGCTGTTTTGGTAAAGCTGTGCAATATAATCATGGAGTCCAAACTCTTAGCTTCATTAGCCATGCAAAATTCCCCAGGTCAGGATTTACATTTTAGCAGCTTATTAAGCTTTTAGATGCTGTGATTCAATCAGCTTCACAGACTCCACTTTGGTATAGCTATGATGACACAGAAATGATGGAGGGCAAATAGATTCAAATTAGTCAGACAGCGGTCACACTAGCAGACCACTTTACTCTTCATTTACTTCTGAGTTTTGATACATTCCATGCAGATTTCTTTGCACCCAAAAGACCTAGAATATACTTTGTGATGAATTTAGCAACCAAAACAAATCGTGGCTATTCAGAGGATAGTATGAGAAATCTTGTTAAGAAGCAATTCCCTAAGTTAATATAACCTTACCATATATGTTAGGTTGTCAATGGCTGAGCCAATGGTCCAAAAAACAGAACCAAGCAGAACACTTTGAGGGAATAAGTTGGTCATGACCATAATGACCAACTGAAGAGGTAAGTACAACCAAGAGAAAGAAAGGCCATTTCCACTTCAAAGGCCTTTTCTTTTTTTTTTAATTGTGAAAATACTGTACAGAGGGGTTACAATTACATGGGCAAGATAATGAGTACATTTCTTAACAAGCATTGTAGCCTCCTCCTTTGTTTCCCCTTCCCATCCCATCCTCCCCCCGCCCCCCCCACCCAACACTCACCCCCACCCCCCTGCACCAAAGTTGTAAAGTTCGTTTTTGACATAACGACTTGTACATCTCATTGTTGCAATGGGCCCACCTGTATCCCTACTTAAATGATTTGTTTTTCCCCTTCCCCATCACAAATTATACCGACATCAAATACAGTGAAAGCAGGGGTTATACTGGGGGGGGGGGGTCATACAAAGCAACAAAGAAATAATCTTATAAATGTGTTAGAAACAATTGCATGAAAGAAAAAAACATTTGAATACATATCTTAGGGTTCATTACCCTAACATCACCTTATCTGACCTTTTCTGCTTGACTCAGACATATACTAGTAACTGCAAATAAGGGAAACCATGGGACCTATGTTTCTTTGGGCCTGGCTTACTTCACTTCATATAATTTTTTCCAAGCCTTTCCATTTCTTAACAACTGGGGCAATGTCATTCTTTCTGATGGAGGCATAGAAGTCCATTGTGTATATATACCACCTTTTCTTAATCCATTCAGGGGCATCTGGGTTGGTTCCATATCTTAGCTATGGTAAATAATGCTGCAATAAACATATTTGTG
>NW_012267219.1:12766821-12771134 GCF_000151885.1 Dipodomys ordii | reverse complement strand
TTCCCTCCTCTGCTCCCTGAGAAGGAGTGAGGACCTCGGGCTTCTACTCACGCTGAGTCTTGGATCCTGGGTCGTCTCTGGTCTGCAAACTGCAGGATGAAGATGTCCGCTCCTTGTCGGTTCTTGCTGGTGTTGAGTAGAATCCGCTCACCCGCTGCGTCTGGCTCCTTCGTCCCGGACTCTCTGTCAGAAATTTTTTATTTATGCATCTTCTCTTAAGAAAATTAGAGGTATGTCCAGAGATAATAATAACTATGGCAATAAACACACCATTTCACGACATTGAACCCAGTAAACCTGCTGAGAGATTCTTTACTTCTGCCCTATACTGACCTCCTCCTGGACATCTATTGAATATAATCACCAAACACTTGAACCAGACAAGTTATTTGCTTTATGTTTGTTATTCAGAACCTTGAAGTTATGACAAGAAACTAAGAGTAAGGAAGTGGCCAATAAAAAGTACTATTGGTAGCAAAGAAGTAAAGAGGAGACACGGTGATTGAGTGACATGTACATTATTATTGTTTGAAGGGATTAAATGTTTTTTAGGTAATACTCACAAAAACTTGACATAGGGGCTGGGAAGGTGGCTCAGTGGTAGAGCACTTGCCTTGCATACGTGAGGCCCTGGGTTCAATTCCTCAGCACCAAATAAGAAAAAAGAAAAAAGCCGGAAATGGCACTGTGACTCAAGTGGTAGAGCGCTTGCCTTGAGCTGAAGAGCTGAGGGAGAGCACCCAGGCCCAGAGTTCAGGCCCCACCACTGGACCCAAAAGAAAAAAAAAAAAAACAAGAAAACTTGACATAGGTCTTATTTTCATTGCTATTTTACAGATGTAGGATTTCAGACACAATAAGATTATAAAACCTACTTAGGGCCTGATAGTTTATAAGTTATATAAATAGACATATTTGATTAATCCTTAATAGCTATGAAAGAAAAATGTTTTAAAAGCCAGTAAACAAACCTTTATTCATCTCTTGACTATCTATAGAAATCCTTTTATGCTAAGATATTTTCCTAAGAGCTCTAAAACAATTAATCCTTTCAGAATACATCTATTTTTTTGCTTTTTTATTGTCAAGGTGATGTACAGAGGGGTTGTAGTTACATAAGTAAGGTAATAAGTACATTTCTTGTCAAACTTGTTACCCTTTCCCTCATTTTTCTCCTACTTTCCCTCCCCCATCTCCACCCCCACAAGTTATACAGATCATTTCCAACATATTCTCTTGTGTATAGGATACATCTACTTAAAGATTTTTATCATTGATATTAAAATAAGCATCTATACCAGAATCAAAGTGATAGCAAGTGTATGGTTTTGAGAAAAATGGAACTGTGTTCTTGAGCCTGATCTCTGTATTTCTATATTTGTCTTAGACTTTCCTGATGGAGATTATTTTCTACTGAAATATTTGTTTCATATATTTTATTCTACACAAATATTAACATGAAAAATCAGGTATTAGTCTATATCTATATGATACTATTAAATTTCTTTGCCTGTTACCTCTAAAATTCTGTGTGTTAATAAAACAAAGATTGATGTGAGTGATATCAAAAAATTTTGTTGATAAATAACTGAGTAGAAATGAGAAAAGGTGAAATCATCTGGCAGGTCATGTATTTAAGGAAAGCGAATCCAAACTACCTATAGTTAAAACTTATTTGCCATATCATAATCCAAGAACAAAATCACCACCTTTTTCTCAATTTTTTTAATTTTTATTTTTATTGTTAAGGTGATATACAGAAGAGTGACAAAAGTCAGGCAATGAGTACATTTCTTTTTTAACAGTGTCACCTCTTCCCTTGTTTCCTCCCACGTTTTATTTCCCAACCCCGCCCCCCACCACAAGCTGTATAGTTCATTTTCAATATAGTGTCTAGTGAGTATCACTGCTGAATTAGTTCACCCTTTGTCTCATCATTTCTGTGCTTCTCCTTCCCCTCCCAAAAACAGATAAACTTACATACAAGACAAAAGGTACAGAAATCAAAAACAGTGACAAAGGAAAACCCAACCAACCAACAAAAAACCTCTTGTTTCCATTTGTTGGAGTAAGCATCATTTTATATAATCATATGCACAGAGCTATTGAGCCTTTCTGATCCTAAGAATACCCTCCTTTGGTCTCACTGCGTGTATGTTTAGAATCCTGTTTAATTTATCAGGTCCAAATGTAATTTTTTTGTCTTTGTAGATTTATAGTCACATTCTAATTACTCCAAATGTCAGAAACCATGCAACCTATGTTTCTTTGGGCCTGACTTACTTTGCTTAATATAGTTCTTCCAAGTCTTTCCATTTCCTTATGAATGGGGCAATATCATTCATACTTATGGAAGCATAGAATTCCATTGGGTATATATACCATAATTTTCTTGATCTATTTATCCACTAAGGGGAATCTGGGTGATTCCACATTTTGGCTATGGTAAATAATGCTGTGATGAATATGGTTTTACTGGTAGTTTTAATGTGGTCTGGTTTGTAGTCAATTGGACAAATGCTAAGGGGTGGAATTGTTGGGTCATAAGGAAGCTCTATGTTTAGTCTTTTAAGGAAACTCCATACTGCTTTCCAGAGTGGATGAACCAATTTACATTCCCACCAACAGTAGTGTTCCCTTTGAAAACATCCTCACCAGCATCTGTTATTGCTAGTTTTCTTGATAATGGCCATTCTAATTGGGCTGAGGTGGAATCTCGATGTTGTTTTGAGTTGGATTTTTTTAATTTTATTTTATTGTCAAGGTTCTATGCAGAGGGATTACAGTTAAATATGTAAAGTAGTGGGTACATTTTTTGTCAAACATTGTTACATTGACTTTTCTCCCATTTTCCCATCCCTCTAATGACCCCTAAGTTGTAAAGTTCATTTCCAACATATTGTCTTGTGAGCTTCACTGTTGCATTGGTTCACCCTTTGTACTTTGTCTCACCATTTCGTTGTTCCCCTTCCCTAATTCAGATATGCATATATACAGTACACAGGGATGTTGAACATTTCTTCACATATCTATTGGCCATTCTTACTACTTCTTCTGAGAAGTCTCTTTAAATCTTTAGCCCACTTACTAATTGGGTTGTTGTTTCTTTGAGGATTTGTTTTTGTGGGGTTTAATTTTTTGAGCTCCAAGTATGTTTTAGATATGAGGCCCTTGTCTGATGCATAGATAGTAAAGATCTTCTCCAGTTCTGTGGGCTTTCTATTTAGCTTACTAGCTATGTCCTTTGCCATGCAGAAACTCTTAATCCCCTTAATCCAGTCTTTCTTTGATTTGTTGTGATTCTGGATCTTTACTTAGGAAGTTTCGACCCATGACAAAGAGCCCTAGTTGTTTTCCCTATCCCTTGCTCTAACCTGTTCATAGTATCTGGTCTTACATTGAAGTCTGATCCATTTGGAATTGATTCTGGTGCAAAGTGATATATAAGGATCTAGCTTCAGTTTTCTGCATGTGTATAGCCAATTCTGCCAGTACCGTTTGTTAAAGAGGCAATCTTTCTTCCATCCTGTGTTTTTGGATCCCTTATCACATATTAGGTGGCTATGGATCTGTGGGTTCATTTCTGGGTCTTCTATTCTATTCCATTGGATCTCAGGCCTATTCTTTTGCCATTGCCAAGCTTTTTTTTATTACTACAGACTTGTGAGAAAACTACCATCTTTTTACCTAAAGATTCTCACTGTGAAATGCTGTCACCTTCACTATCCTAACTGTGTAACAAATATTCCAAAGTTAGTGATTTAAGCAGCAGTAATTTATTAATATTAGGTCTGTAGGTTTTGACTATTCAGATTCTCTATGGGGATCTCATGTATCAGCAAGACAGGCTGAGAGGCCTAAGATGACCTTGCTCACATGTCTGGCAGGTGCTTCTAACTATTGGCTGAAGCATCCCAGTTTACTTCCTCTTGGTCTTTAATCTTCCCATAAACTAAACTACCTTCTGTAAAAAGGAATCTAAAAAAAGAAAGAAAGAAAAAAGTTTTTTTTTTAAAAAAAGCATGTCAATACAAATGATACTAACAGTGCAAAAGGACTAGGACTCACACAATGTAACTTCTGCCATCTTATATTAACTAGAGGAAAATAAGAATGGCCCAAATGCAAAGAGATTCCATTTCTGGATTATAAGGAAAGTAAAGTGATACTGCACAAAATATGTATATTGGAAGGGAAGAAACTGTAGCCATGGAAAATTCTTCTCAGCCACACACACACACACACACAACAAATCTCTCTCTCTCTCCTTCTCTCTCTCTCTCTCTCTCTCTCTCTCTCTCTCTCTCTCTCTC
>NW_012267219.1:12752817-12766771 GCF_000151885.1 Dipodomys ordii | reverse complement strand
CACACACACACACACACACACACACACACATACACACACCCTGGCAATTACATTCTGTTGTATCGACATCAACATTTCAATATCTTACCTGGGATATTGTGCTAACTTTATAAGATGTGACAACTGGAGGAAACATGATAAAGATTAAATGAGAATTTCCTGTTATTTCTTATAAACAACATAAAACCCTACAATTATCTCAAATTAAATCAGTTAATAAAGGTCCACTAGCATAAATCTCAATATAAAAGGCATAGTAAATGAAACAGAATTCCTTATCGTAACAATCATAGTGAAGTCACCTGAAAATATATTATACAACATATAAAGTGATCTGATTGTTTATTTTAAAAATATATTTAAGTGCCTAACAGAAGCTCAATATGTTCCTGTTGGAGCAAGGAACAAAAAGACTAACACTCTTTTCCTAAAGTGTATTATCTAATAGAATTTAATTCTGAAATCTATGGCAAACCTCATAAAGTAATGAAAAATAAGTAAGTCTGAAAATTGACATGATGAGAAAATACTGCTTCAAGATAAGAAAAACAAATATAGTCACATTATCTATTTTAGAAATTTTCAGTTTTCCAAGAAATTTAAATTATTTTAGAAATCATATGAGGACTCTGCCTTAGTCCTTTTTCTGCTTCTAGACTACTACTATACAGAAGCACAGGCACCTCAGACCTGGACACCTAAATGCCCTTCTCTACTGCTTTTATCTACTTGCAAAACATACTCTGCCCACACTTGACAAGGATGGTGTGTGTGTTCTAGAAATTTGGGGAAATTTAGCAATCACTATTTTCCTCCTCTGAGGCAGTTTTCACGTGTTGGTTGATTAAGGCCCACCCTAGTTTAAATGTGAAGGTAGGCATTTGATTTGGAAGTAAGCTAAGCATTACATTCAGGAATAGACATATAACCTAAATGATCAATACAAGTCAGGCCAAGAAATTTTGTTAGCATTCTTGGAAAGCACATGATGGGTACTAGGAGCCACTGACTGTATCTTTCTAATACTAATAGCAAACCAGCAGAAAAGGGATGCCAACGTAAAGGAAAACTAAGTTGATGGTGGGAAAGGCTCTAGGTCTTAGTGACAATGTTTGAGGGTCTGGTTCACATATCAAAGACCTCCTCTCAAACATCTTTATTACATAAGCAGATAAATTCTGTTTTAGCTTAAGGTACATTTAGTTAGTCTTCATTCCTGACCAGTGCCCTAAGTAATAGAGAAAGGAGGATAGAGAGGATCTAGAGGATCTTAGGAAAACAAAATAGAGGACTTATCGAGAGAGTGACTAAAACATTTCAGAGAGAGAATAAAATTTGAATTGCTCTGTGTTTGTTTCCTTACCTGTCTTGGCATCAGAATTTTTTTTCAAATCCACCTTGCCCATCAAGCGACAGTCAGCACCACTGTTCTCAGAATTTGATGAAGATGGATTTTGTTATGAATAATTATGAATAATACTATATGAGTAGCTATGGAACACAATTTTAAGTTCTCTTTTATAACCAGAATAAAAGAGAAGCATCTTTGTATTTATAGAGCACTAAAGAGACAGATAATAGCACATGATTATCTAAAACATCAGAGAAGATACTCTCTGAGTACAAATATTTAAGGTACAAATGCTGGTTTGGAGAAATAAATGTTTCACTACAGGTATTAGTCAGAATTCTATAGGGAAATAGAAACATAAGACACACACACACACACACACACACACACACACACACACACTTTCAAGTATATTATCATTCTTTCTAAGCCTGAAAGACCCAGAAAGCACAACTGGATATGATAGAAAGAGCATGGCCCTAAGGCATAAAGACACAAGTCTGTAATCCCAGCATTTGGAAAGCTAAAACAACAGGATTGAGAGTCTGAGGCCAATCTGAGCTACATATCAAGACCCTGTCTCAACACAAAGGGAGGGAGGAAGAGAAAGAGGGAGGGAGAAAGGAAAAGAAGGAGAGAGGAGGAAGGAAGGAAGGAAAGAAAGAAAGAAAAAAAAAGGAAGCGTATTGCCTCACAAGTAAGATGCATTGACAAGTCTTACCTCTAAGGTAACTAAGTGATATCACCAAGATGGATTTCAGTTTCCTTATGAGTAAAGTGAGATGGACAGAAGTTGAACTAGTGACCTCTAAGTTACCTTCTATTCTAACATTTAATTATGTCATGTTTGTAATCTCTTCTCTCATCAGACCCATTCACCTTCTTCCTTCCTACAATCTGTATGAGACTCTACATTTATTATATTTAGTTCAAATGCCAAACTAGATATCATGCTCTTTTCTAGCTCCAACTTTTATGCTATTTAAGTAAAAGTGGGACATGCATTTCAGGGAAGGCTGACAGGGGCCCCGTGGGTGTTGGCAGCAGCCTAGTCAAACTTAACATTGAGCCACTACAGGCAGCCCACACTGAAAGATTTTCTCAGCTGTATCAGGTGATATTTTTGCTTTTCCAGTAGAAAACACATGAGGTCCCACAGACAGGAGTGATGACAAAACCCACCTGGCTACCCCTCCCCACAGAACTTATTATGCTCTTAGGAAGTTCCTACTCAAAAGAAAAGGATCTTTTAAGGTGACCAAGAAAAAATTGAGAGCAATAAAGTCATGGAGAGAGAGGAATCATGTCCCCAGGACACAATCTTAAGTTCATAGCCAGCCATGATATAAGTGAGAGCTTTGAGATTCAGACAAAAAGTTATGAAACCTTTCCAATGGCCAATACTAAAGGGAGACATTTTGAGAGAGTGAGCTGCTATCCAGGCAGCAGATTTGCCAACTGTGGTCTGGGATACAGATCCACAGATAGGCTTGCTTCCCTACAAACTCCCACACAGCCCTGTTTACCCTTGATCCTGCCACTAGAATCATCTGCCAAGAGGCCTAAGAAATTAGGCTCACTCAACTAGGTCCTAGTTTTGTTGCTTAAATTCATTTGGGTAAGTTGTTCTGTGACTTACAACCAAGAGTTTTGATGACATGACTTTGTTTTTTCACAGATAATAAATTACCCTAAAAGTAAATTCTAGAAGGGGTTTAAAATATTAAACCCTGACGTAATTATAAATAAAATCACCCAAGGTAATTATAATAGGAGAGATACTCATCAAATACATAGGTTTTTATGTATTTGGAAAAATGGCAGTATGTATTTTAATTTCAAGTCTTACTTTAGCTATTCTAAGGTCAGACATTCTTGGTACAACATGGATCGCATGCATTCTCTTACATGCCCAACAAGAATGGTGAACAAAAATAAGAAATCTTTCATTATCATTGCTGTTTTTGCTGTCTTTTCCTTTTGTTTTGTTTGTTACTTTATTTGAGAATAAGAAGAGGCACAGAAAAGGTGGGACAAAAGGTGAACAAATATAGCGGTGGTACTCACTAGATACTGTGTGGAAAATGAACTATACAACCTGTGAGTTGGGATGGGAGAGCAAGGGAAGAGGTGACATGGTTCAAAAAGAAATGTAGTCATTACCTGACTTATGTAACTGAACCCCCTATGTACATCACCTCTATAATAACAATAAAGTATATTTTTTAAAAATAAAAGCATGAAAAAGAAAAGAATCATGAATAGTGCTTCCAGAAGAAAGGTACAAAATGAGTACTAGGAAGGTAATATAACAACTGTAAATAACATTTGGTAGCATTATAGGAGCATATTTTAAGTTTTCCTGATTTATCAGATTTTAGGGCTTATATGTGCTTTGTGGATGTTCTTAACCTAAAATGCCATACAACAGTATCAGATTCAGATTATCTGTGGCATATATGAGAATGAGTGAGGAATCACTGCCCTGGAAACTATGAGGTTATTTTGATATCTTCACAACAAATGCCAAGGGAAACATGCCTAATATTTTAAGTAACTTAAGGTAAAACATGCATAATGCATGAGTAGGCTAACAATGGTTATCTCTGGTAATTGTATAAAGGCTAATTTTACCCTTATCTCTATTTTAACAGTCTGTGTGATGAATACAAGCTATGCCAGTAATATAAAAAGTTGATTTAATTTTTTTAATTTACCTGTGTAAGTAAGTCTACTGTAAAATTCTCAGGTCCAGCCTAGCAATTAAGCCATTTCTGTACAGCAATGGATAGTAAGAGAATACAAAACATCGCAATTCAAAAGACATAAAGACTCAGTCAGACTAATCATTGAATATTATATTCTCTGAACGAAAATTTTGCAATTCTCCCTTAAAGTTACTAATGGTCCAAGTGCCATATATATATATATATATATATATATATATATATATATATATATATATATGCTGTATAGAAAATGTGAACATTCAGTCCTAAATCAATCCTTCTGTCAAATCCTATTCTTATTCAAATGCTCCCCCAAGAGCTTTAAAAAAACCTCAATGGTGGAAAGTGTCCTCCAATAAAACACACCAATTTGTTCAGTGCCAAAAGATTAATAAAACTTAATCAAGATAATTATTTTAAAAAGTAGTCTCCAATGAGTGAATCAGGGTAGGAAAAGACTCATTTCTGCTCATGATAATTATCCTTGGGTAAATTATTTCCAATGATTCTCTCCCTGAGGTGACTTCTCCCAAAGAGCTCCTACAGAGAACTCAATAGCCTACCAAGGTTTATATTAAGGTCATAATCCATTTTCCAGTCTATGTCAACCCCACACTTTTGCCTTCCATTCTTCCTTTTGCTCATATCTTCCTTGGATGAACTCTACATTCTTCTTCCCCAAATTAAAAAAAAAAAAAAAAGAGTCAGATTCCAATGGTTCCTGCCTATAATCCTAGCTACTCAAGAGGCTGAAATCTGAGAATCAAAGTTCAAAGCAAGCTCAGGCAGACAAATCCAAGAGACTCTTATTTCCAGTTAACCAGCAAATAGCCTAAAGTTGGGTCATGGCTCAAGTGCTAAAGTGTCATCCATGATAGACAAAAGCTAAAGGAAAGCACAAGGATCTGAATTCAAACCCCAGTACTGGCACAAAGGAAGAATAGTAACAGTGATAAAGTAGCATTAATTGTCTTGTTTAGTAGAATAACCACCTACAGAAAGTGTTCTAAGCTGGGTGCCAATGGCTCCCACCTGTAATCCTAGCTACTCAGGAGGCTGAGATCTGAGGATGGCAGTTCAAAGCCAGCCCAGGCAGGAAAAGTCCATAAGACTCTTTATCTCCAATAAACTACCAGAAAACCAGAAGTGGCACTGTAGCTCAAATGGTAAAGCACTAGCCTTGAGCTGAAGAGCTGAGGGACAGTGCCCAGGCCCAAAGTTTAAGCCCCATGACCGACCAAAAAAAAAAAAGAATGAATAAATGAATGAAAGTGCTCTAGAGTAGCCTTTTTATTTATTTATCATGTTATTCCCTCAACAAATATTTATTGAATATCCACCCTTGCCAAGCACCACACTAGGTTCCTTGATATGTATCAGTCAAGAAAGTAGAAAGAAATTTCCGCTCACTCAATAGTGTTCATTGCTTAGGAGATCAGATGAAGAATAAATATAATAACCTAGACATAGTGGATCACATATAGATACTCTGGAGACTTAAATCAGAATTGCAGTTTATGACCAAGCTCAAGGAAGAAAAGATAAGGAGATGCCACTCCAACAGAAAAAGTTGTCATCATCTGTGGCAGAAAATGCAAATAGGAGGATGTCAATCTGGCCTGGACAGAAAGCAAGATATTATCTCAAAAATAAGCAGAGCAAAAAGGTAGAAAGGCATGGCTCAAGTGGTAGAATATTTCCCCAGCCAGTCAGAAGCCTTAAGAATAAATACGATAAATTAGTCAATTATATAGTGTATAAGTAGATGAGGATAAAAAGGAAAACAGGGTTTAGAGATTAAGAGCAGGAGGAAGGGAAGGCAGATGATATTTACTGTCTTGATCAATAGGTGATGGGGACAGGCTTCCTTGAGAAAACAAGGTTTGAACAAAATATTTAAAGGTGAAGAAGCTTAACAGGAAATGTGGAGGAAGAAACAGAAAGAAGAGCAGAGATACCATGAGCATGGGCCCCAGATGTCACCAAGAATCAAGGGGACTGAACAGAATGTGACAGCAACGTCAGAAAGGAAGGGAGAAAGAGGTGATGCTTCCAGAGAAGTAATGAACACATGGACTGCAGAGAGAGCTCGTAGATCTTTCTAAGGGCTTTAGCTTTCTAAGAGAAATAGAATCCATGGTACAGGTTGGAAGAAGAATATGGTCTGATTTTAAATTTAACAATCTCTTTGGCAAGTCTGAGCTACCTGGAGAAAAGACTGGAGAGGGAGATGCTGGCGACAGCATAGGGGCTGAGCACATATCAAGATGGTAGTAGCAGAAATGGTGGGAAGTGGATGGATTCAGAATACTCTTTATAAGACAGAGCCAAGTGCATGTGGATTCTAAAAGAAATAAGACAATAAGGATGATCTCAAACACGTTACCCTTGACAACTGGAGAGATTGCCATCAGTGAGACGGAATTGGCTAGAGATAAAGCAGGTTTGATAGGAAAGACCAGGATTTTCGTTCAGGGTACATAATTTATTTGGAGATACCCAAACAGTCACTTAAATGGATAGCTAAATTGGAAAGTGGACATGCGGGTCTTAAATTTTGGAGAAAGATCTGCATTAGAGATAAATTAAGGAACCATTAGTATGTCAATGACATGTAAAGCCATGAAGCTACCTGATGAGGGAAAAAGCAGTACAAAGAAAATAAGACAAAAAGAAGACAGAGAGGAAAGAACATAATATGAGATCTTCAACATTAAAATCCCAAGGATAAGAAAGAACCAAGGAAGGGAACAAGAGCTAATAAATACATGAAGTGGGAAAAGCAATGTTTAATCCATACCATGACCAAACACTGCTATTATTTCCATCAGATAGAATATAGAACAAGCCAAGTTGTGCACAAAGCCAAAGTTGTGCTGCGCAGGGTCAAACAGCTCTATAAACATGGTTGACTCAATTTTATCTAACTCTGCAATCCATACTCCAGAATGCTCAACTGCCATCTTTCTAACACTCAAAATAGTCTTTCTCTTTACATGTCTCATAAATAATCATTCCTTTGTAGCCCATGTACTTGAAGGCCAAAATATTCAGATATCATTCTCCATTTAGCCACTGCTTCTTCTAGGTATTTCTTTCCACTCTCAATTTTGTTAACTATGCCTTTATTCCTCAAGGTATATTTGATTCTCTCATAAGTCCTTCAGCATTAAATGTTATCATCTCTTTACCTTCAGATCATTTCTCAAGATCTATTAAGGAGTAGGAAGTTGAGTTAATTTGATATTGATGTGGATGCCTATAAAAAGCCTGCTTTTACTTTACTCAGCCCAAGTACTGAAGATGCTATTTCTCTGTTCCGCAGACTCAACCTCCTGAACTTCTACATTGCTCACTCCCTCCTTCCCACAACTTTAGTCACAAATCTCTTCATGTCTTCCAAGTCATACCCCTCCATTTCCTTCTAATCACTTCCTTTTTCTTACTGCTGAGCTTCTAGGAAAACTCAACTTCTGTGTGATCCTGCAGCTCAACTCATAAGTAAGGCCATTGTGGCGACATAATTGTACACCTTGCTACAAGATTTGCTTCCAAATCACAAATGGACCTTCCAAGTTTCCTCACAATACATTTTTCTAGTGCACTATTCCCCAGGAAATGGAAAGACTCAGAAACAATTAAGCAAAGTAAGCCAGACCCAAAGAAATACATGTTGCATGGTGTCCCTCATTCGAATAATTAGATAATTAGGTAATTAAAATGTACCTATAAATCTACAAGTAAATGCACTGGATGGTAAAAGAAAAAAATTACACTCAGACATGATAAATCATACAGGACTCTAAACATTCACACAGTGAGACCAAAGGTAGATATTCTCAGGAGAGGATCACAAAGGCTCAAGAGTTACATGCATACGGTCATATATAAAATGATGTTTATTGAGATGAGTCCAAAAATGGAAACAAGAGGCTTTTTTGTTATTTTTGTTGGTTGGTTGGTTGGTTGGCTGGTTGGTTGGTTGATTGGTTGGTTGGTTTTTCTTTTGTCACTGTTTTTGATTTCTGTACCTTTTGTCTTGTAAGTTTATCTGATTTAACAAGGGCAAGGGTAGCACAGAAATGGTGGACAAAGGGTGAACAAATACAGCAGTCGACACTATGTTGAAAATGAACTATACAACTTGGAGGGGGAGAGGGAAATAAAATGAGGGAAGAGGAGATGATACTGTCCAAAAAATTGTACTCATTACCTGACTTATGAGCAGAGGTATCTGAGCATTACCTTTACAATAGCAATAAAAAGACATAATACGGGCTGGGAAGGTAGCTTAGTGGTAGAGGGCTTGCCTTGCATGCCTGAGACCCTCGGTTCGATTCCTCAGCATCACATAAGCAAAAAGAAAAAAGCCGGAAGTGGCGCTGTGGCTCAAGTGGTAGAGCGCTAGCCTTGAGCTGAAGAGCTGAGGGACAGCGCCCAGGCCCAGAGTTCAGGCCCCATGACAGGACCCCCCCAAAAAAAGACATAATGCAATTTTCTGTCCCATCCTCTGAGAAGTTATTCCAAGTCTTTGCCATTTGAGTGAATCTTTGTATTCTCACCACCAGCACTCCAAGCCCCCATGCCCTTCCATGTCATCAGAAAACAGGGACCATAGAAGCCATCACACACTCCCCCTACTTCCAAATTCCTGATCACCAGAACTAGAACTAGACTCTCAATTTGTAGCTGAGTAAGTCATATTGGGTCTGGCCTGAAGATTATCAGGTGAGAAAGAATGGGGAAATACACTTGGGCTTCCAAGTGTAAGTCTAATGTTCGAGTATTTGTTAGGGAAGAGCACAGGACCATAGTCAGATGTCATTTAAAGTTAGTTCATATTTAAAGTTGGTTCATAGTGTCTGTGTTCCCTCTTTTGGAAGTCTTAGGGAAGAAAGTAATAAATGATAGGATTCCACCAGAAAAGTCACCCAAAACTCTTAAAATGAGCCTCTTTTCCCGTGCTGCTACTTTGGTGCTGACTTATGATTGATTTGTATCCATATATACTTCATCTTGTCTTTTCCTCCTTTTCCTCAATCTCCAATAGTTATGTAAGAAAAGATTGGCAACAAGTCCTTAGACTTGCTAAAGCATGCAAATAGCCTGCACCTTCATACACAGAAAGTAAGTGAGAAGCTTCTGGCACCTAACTCACCACTCTCCTCAAAACAAACTTATAGACGGATGGACAAGTGGATGGAAGAGGATAAATGTGTAGCGAAATGCAAAATAAAATGAAAGAATGCTCACAAAAGAGTGTCCCTATCTTCCCTAAGATATATATTAAACATCATTCTTGATTCTCTTCACAATTTTGCTCACATACTTAACTCTACATCATCTATAGAGATAAAATATAGCCCTTTATGTTGATCTTTATAAACATGCAAAGCTTTAACTTTCATAGAATCCTAGGCTGTTAGAGATGGAAGGACCTTTACAGATCATAAAATCTATCCTAAATACTTTATAGATTGGGAAACTAAGATAGAAGGATTACCCATCACTTACCTAATATTTTGAGCCACTGGTTAAGAAATAATGTATTTGGCAAATATGCTCTTACTAAAGAACCTCCTCCACAGAGCCAGGACAGAGTTAAGAAATGGGAGAAAGAGAAGTTCTACTCTTTTGTTATTTGTGTGGAAGGAGAGTGTACTGAGAAGAGTGTAAAAGGGCATAGAGAACATATAAATGGTATGCTAGCAGGAACACTTGAAATGCTACACAAAGAAACATTCTAGGAAATGGGAGGCCCATGTAGTTATTATTTAATAAAAGCAGCTTGATATTTCAATATAAAAGCAAGAATGGCTGAAAAGTGAGCAAGCATCTCATTAAAAACCACTCTTACATTCCACTTTTCAAGCCTCATCAGAATATCAAAGGAAGCAGTACTTTATTTTTCATTTAGGAACTATCAGATATTCCTTTATGGCCATCTTTCATTTATTCTGAAAGTCCCCTAAATATTCTAAGTACCAACTTTATCAGACATTAGACCATATTCTGTATCTTTGCATGCATACATTCAAATATCTATCCAAATATAGAAACTATTGTAATCTTTGTGTATTTCAAAAGCTGCATAACTAGTATAGTGATGTAAACTTGAATGCTCCTTTTATAAGGGTTTCTATGTTTGTATGGATTTCTACACAAATAACATGGATTGACCTCTCAAATACACACACACACACACACACACACACACACACACACACACACACACATCCCTCAGGTACACTCCAGTCCTCTTAACAGAATCATCTTAATTTTATGTGACATTGTCCTTTCCAGAACTGCAAGTTCAATGAATGCAGTAGGTCCTGATCTTGGTTTTTAACAGATGGCCTCAACAATATGACAGTAATAGCATCTGACATGTGTTGTTTCAATGATCTCTTTTACTCTTGGAAAAGTATGGAAGCGTTAGATCCCGTGTGTTCCTTCAGATTGTTATTTCTGGCACGCTCTTCTTGGCATATGTTATGATGAACCATTCATAACAAATTAAATTTTCATTAAGGTAAAAAAAAATCCTCTTAATCTATAAGCCTACAATTTGTCTCAGTTACCAAGGTAACATTCTTTGTGCAAAGGGACCAGTTATACAAATAATTGAATGTAGGGCTCGTTTACATTTTGGTTTTTGTTGTTGTTGTTGTTTGTTTGTTTGTTTAGGGTATTTGGGAGGTTTTTTGGGTTTTTTGGTTTTTTTACGAATTAGCTATTTTACTAAAGAGAGTTGGGATGAAGCAGAAGCCCAGAGTCTCAGAAATGGAAACAGGACAAATGCCTGAAAGATTGGTGGCCTTGCTCTCAGAGCATTTTGCAGGGACATAGTAATCATAGGTTCCCAGGAAACACATGAAAAGAAGCTAAGCCACATGATGCCACTTGAATGGCACCACATGGGCTAGATACAAAGACCAGCTGGAGCAGGCAGAATTCCTGTACCTTTAAGGTAGAGCTTTAGAGCTGATTGTAGCTGTAATTAACAGCTTCCTCTAACTGTGCAATGGAATTTTCCTGAAGGACTCAGTGGTTTTACTGGCTGGCAGGTTTAGTAAAATGGGATTTCAGGCAGCATAGAGCTTTCAACCCAAAGTAGCTAAATCTAGTTAAAGCCGAAACATCAATGATTTTCAGTAAGCACACATCATAGAAATGCTTGAGCATCATAAACCACCGTTGATTGCTTCTTTCAGAAGCAAGCTGAAACTAAGTGGGGACCAGAGAGGACTCGAATGCTAGGCTAGGTCTCTCTCTTCCTAAGATTGAAGTAAATCCCAAATCATTTTTCCTATAATAATGTATTCAAACCTACTTAGTAACTGGTAGACTACTTTCAATGCACATTAGAAATATTGGCTGGGGCTAGGGGAGAAATTGAAATAGATTCCTTGTCTTTGGTGATACGTCAAAATCTACTTTATAGAGGGTCTCCTCCTACACGAGTTTTAGACCACAAATACACTTCATCACATTCTTTTAATAGTTTCTTTCTACTGAAAATGGAACTCAACCATTCATGAAAAGATTACTATAATATGTAAGATGACATCTAAAATACTGTGAAGTTAAGAGACTTACTATTGAATATCTTCTTATAATGAGTTTTTTTTAACTCCCAAAGTGTATGAAACAAACATTTTCTACTTTCCCAAGTGATTTCATATTGGAATCAAAGGAGGAAAGAAAACCAAAAGAATCATGAGGAAAGCACAAAATATAAGATGGTGATCTGCTTGATTGCCTTCTAAAAGGAAAGAGATTTTTTTTAAGGGCCAGACAATGGGAGTGATAACAAGGTTTCCACTCTGTGGCTGAGCAGTTATAAAATATTTAGCAGGAAGGGAAATCACAAGAGATCTATGTGCATAAGAGTCAGTACCTCACAGATGCCATCAAAGAAAATGAGTTTGTGAAAGGAGGAAGTAAAAGGGAATCTGAGGCAAGCAGAGGAGGTGCCCACAGGAGGGGGTATCTGAGAGGAAAAGAGCAGCAGGTTATGCAAGGTTCAGAACCAAGGGGTGCTTAGACAGCGTCCTGGGGACTGTAACATGCTAGCTTTCATTGCTTGAATCCCTAGCACACAGGCAAACTCCCCTGGATGAAGTCCAAAATGAACTCAGCTTTGGTCAAAGTCTGAGAAGTAAATGTCTGTATTGTGTATGTTTACTTTATTCACTTGGAAGCTTGTATTTTAACTGTTGATGCAACCAGACCTTTCCCAAAGTTAATTTAGTTAATTTATTAAGTATATGACTAAAAATAAACCCAAAAAAATGTCCTTCCTTAAAGAGAAGGAAATTACTTTCTTGAATTAGTTCTGTGTCAGAAATTGTGACAAGAGCCCAGCACTGGTGGCCCACGCCTGTAATCCTAAAGAAGCCAAGATCTGAGGCTTGCAGTTCAAAGCCAAACTGGGGCAGGAAGGTCTGTGAGACTCTAATCTCAAATTAACCACCAGAAAACAGGAAATGGAGAGCCATGGCTCCAAGTTGTAGAATGCTAACCTTGAGCAGAAAAGCTCAGGAATATCGCCCAGGATTTGAGTCCAAGCCCCATGACCAAAAAAAAAAAAAAAAAATTGTGACAAGACTTTTAGGATATTAAAGGGCTTGATAAAGTGAAGTGGGGAGAAAATAATAGTTCTTGCAAAAGCATCAGCTTTATACAAGAAACAACAAAAATAAAAATATCAATAAATACATAAAAGCAGAATTTGGACAGACTCTAAGTCCCCACCACAATGCAATTGAAGTCAATAACAAAATCAAAAGTTCTTCCATATCTAAAAATAATCTGCTAATAGGGCATGGTGCTGCATGCCTGTAAACCCAGCACTGAGGAATCTGTAGTGGGTGTAATAATGCTAGGTCAGCCTGGATAGATAGCAAACAAGAATTATTTTTTAATCTTATGTGTACTCAAGAAATTAGAAAATCAGGCTAATTAACATATCTTTCTACTGGGAAGCTGAATCACATATTGTCAGGAGGGAGATGTCAAAGGGAGGGGGCAGACAAAGAGAGGGAGAGGAACAGTGGGCAAATACAGTCATAACACTTAATGTACATATGCAAAACTAGAACCAGGTCATGTAAGAGAGAAAGTGGGAATGAGAGAGGTGGGGACGAACAATGGAAGGTGTGACATTGATCAAGGTGCATTGTTCTCATAAACTGAAACATATTTCACTGAAACCCCGTTGTACAACTACATAAAGATAATGCTTTTTTAAATTGAAAAATAGAAAAAAACTATCTACCATATACACTTACTTTTTTATGGTGAGAACATTTAAATCTCTTAGTAATTTTCAAGTCATACATTAATACTAATTATGGTCATTATGCTGTACAATGGATAGTCAGTTACTTATCTTTTAGCTGAAACGTTGCATGCTTTCACCAACATCTCCCAATCATGCCCAATAATAATTCTTTATCATCAAGTGTACAGTTTATTTTTATTGTCAGGTATACACTATGTTTTTCTCTCTATGAGTACCTTTCACTACACGAGAAAATGAAATAGAGACAGAGAGAGCCATTATATGTCACCTTCAGGGCATTGTGTTTGTTTGTGATACTTACCCCAAACCTGGATTGAAATAAACTACAGATTATTCGACAATACATCAGATTCTTCCAAATTTGAAGGTGTTAAGAACATTTTAATATATGGCATCACATAGAAAACACATCTCCTATGTAAAAACAAAATATTAGCAAGGAAAAAAGAGAGGAGGAAAGAGAGAAGGAGTAACAGACAAAGACAGGAAAGAAAGGAGGGAGGGAAGGTGAAAGCAAAGAGAAGAGAGAGGGAGAAAGGGAGAGAAGGAAGGGAGGGAGGAGAGAAG
>NW_012267219.1:12738757-12752767 GCF_000151885.1 Dipodomys ordii | reverse complement strand
AAGGAAGGAAGGAAGGAAGGAAGGAAGGAAGGAAGGAAGGAAGGAAGGAAGGAAGGAAGGAAGGAAGAAAGGAAGGAAGGAAGGGAGGGAGGGAGGGAGGAAGGGAGGGAGGGAGGGAGGGAAAAGATAGGACTGGTCAACAAATACTTTTATGTTCCTGGACCTGTGTTTGGCAAAATAGAATAACAGAATTCAATGTTAAAAAAAAAAAAAAGAGAAAGAAAGCTGGAAGCTGGTGGCTCACGCCTCTAATCCTAGCTACTCAAGAGGCTGAGATCTGAGGATTGCGGTTGGAAATCAGCCCAGGCAGGAAAGTGTAAGACTCTTATCTCCAAAGAGCCAGAACAAGAGCTGTGGCTGGAGTGGTAGAGTGCTAGCCTTGAGCATAAAAAGCTTAAGGACAGTGTCCAGCACTGAGTTCAAGCCCCTGGACTGTCACAAAATAAATAAAATAAGTTTGCTATAATATGGTTTAGAAGGGAATAAGATTTAATGTATATTTGTGAAAATGGAACTAGGAAAATTGAGGAGATGGGTGGGGTTCAGAGAAATGGGGGAGAGTGATGTAAGGGGATCCATTGTACTCACGAATTGACTTGTTGGATTGAAGTTCCAAGCTCGTTCCAGTAGCCCAAATCCATAATCCTAGCTACAAAAGCTAGATATGAGAATCACTGTTCAGCCTACGCAGGAAAGTCCATGTGATTCTTATCTCCAATTAACCACCAATTGCTTCTTGGCCTTTTGGCTAAGATCAAGTGTGATTAACAACCAACTATAGAAATAAAAAGCAGGAAATAATAGAACTGACAGCACTCAGATGCTCAGATGAAGCCCCGTGGAAAAAAATATTAATAAAATAAAAAGGTTAAAAGTTAAAAAATAAAATCAAGTCAAAGAGCCGGGTGCCAATGGGTCATTCCTATAATCTTAGCTATTTAGGTGGCTGATATCTAGGGGATAGAATTGAGCTCAAGAATGAAAAGTCTGAGAGACTCCATCCCCAAAATAACTAGCAAAAAGCCAGGCTGGAAGCAATATTCAAGTAGTAGAGCAGCCATTGAGTAATCAGGGAAAGAGAGCACAAGCCCTGAATTAAAACCACAGTACCAGAAGAAGAAGAAAAGAATCACAGAGATGTGACATGTCAAAGAACTAGACAATTAGTACCTAGATTATATTCTAAAATTTCCTTGTCAGGACTGAGCAGATGAGGGAATGTTCATGATTAATAAAGGGCCTCAAAAGTAGAATAGTATCTCAATGAATGCAGGAATTCTAAACAAAAGTACATCATGGGCACAGGCAGGAAGAGAGAAAGGATTAAAGTGCATATAGCATGTACTACAGAGACAAAAAGAAAACTGATCTGATTGATGGCCAAACAATATAACAATGAACCCTTCTCTGTATCTCATCAACCCTATTTCCACCTGTTAATTTCTACTTGTAGATGCATGGGAGTGAGCAGGGAGGGGATGATCTACCATCTACACACTTCAAGCACCAGAAAAAGACCATGTTAACCATCATGCATCTAAACCATTTAAAATACCTTTAAGTTTTTCCCTCCACAAAGTAGAAAGAAATGATAATAACAATATATTTCTGTAGATAGAATTCATTGTGAAATAGCTGGGGAAAAAAATCTTACAACAAAAATTACAGGTATTCTTATGTCTCCATAGGTAAGTAGATAAAGAGCTTTTATCTGCAATTCAGACAGTGTGAATAAAGGTGTTAAGTGACTTGTCCATGCCATGTGTCTGGCTAAATTTCAGGTGACTCTCTGTAATTATTTAGCTTTTCAGGGGGCTTTGGAAATTTCTCCTCCTCCATCCCAGGAGAGCGCTTCCATTGTCTTCCCGGCTCCTACTGTGGGGCTAATAGCTCCCTGATAGTAGGCTACAAGGGTGTCATTAGCTTCTCCCCTGTACCAGTTCACCTCTTGCCAAAAAGATCTTCAGAACAGCTGGCTAGAAGTTTTGTAGTTGATTGTCTTGCTGATTTTTTTTTCTCACTTTAGCATGCTTCGATTTTCCTGAACTAAGGTTTCACATAGAAAAAACAACAACTAGCAACTAAAAATACCATTTGATCCATTCATCTGTCCCTGTGTGTTTGAAGCCATTTCAGGGACCAATCAGATTTTTCAGCAACCTTCCAACACAGGAACTAATGTTTCCAATAAATTATCAGTCAAATTGTGGATCCTCTGCGTTTCAATCAATCCATGTAAATAACATCACAGCCTTTCTTTTGTGTTAGAGGGAGAGCAAACCAACAAGTCAAGAAGGCTGAATTTTAGCCCCAACTCTACCAAACTTGCTCTTTCATAAAGGGAAAGAGCACAGGCTTTCAAACAGCATAAAGGAGCAAACATACTGACTGTGCTGTCTGCCACTGAGGAATTAACTTCTCTGATCCATCTGTAAACAGAAATAATACTGTGCAATTCACAAGGTGATTAGGATGACCAGATATTAGCTTACAAGCAATGAATTGTACTTCATCTTGGTGGTACTCAATTAGTCTCCTTTCCTATAAAATGTAAGACTTAAATCAGATGAGTTTTAAGGTCCCTTCTGGTGCTAACATTTTATGTTTCTATTATTTTTTTCCTAGGCACTATAAATTGTGTCTCCGCCTGGTTCTCTCTCCTAGCCTCCCAGCTGCACAGCTATAAATATTCCACTCCCACCTGTAAGCTCAAAATAGCTCCAGGCACTGAGACTCTTAGGACCAAACTTCCACACTGTAACCCATTTTCAAGAACCGAGTGTCTGCCTGATTTTCTGCCTCACACTCTAGAACCTGAATTTCATCATTTTCCCCTCCCTCTTCTCATGAGATGAGGGCCAATGCCTGTGCCCTATTACCATGGCACAATCAGAATACCTGCTATAAGTCCTCCCAGTAGCAACCACCTGCCTGCTTGGACGTTCACTGCCTGCCTACTGCCAGTTAGAGTCATAACCCACCAGCCAAGACATCTGTCCATAGACCATTGCCAGGCCTCTCAGATCCCACTACCCACCTGCTGGCCTGCCTCACAGGACTCATGTGTGACAGCCCAGCCCTGTTCTCTCCTGTTCAGCCAGGCCTAAACCTCTGGGGGGTCCTGAAATGTCAGCTTGAACCTGGACCTGCCTGTCACAGACAAAACCAGAAATATTAACACAAGGATCTAATAGTACTGACCTTATTTCTGAAAAGAAGGCATGACTCTTACACATCTGAAACATACTATCTTTATCTCCTCCATAGACTATTTTGCAGACTTCTTTATTATCTTATTGATTCCTTTCTTTCCTACATTTTATAAAATAACATATACAGAAAAATGCACACAATATCACTACAAACTTCAACATATTATTACCAATCAATTCCACAACCAGAGCTGCCATTTACAGAATCTATCCTTTACTATATACTCTGCTAATTGCTTTGTAAAAAGATTCTATTTAATTCTCAAAACCATCCTAGGTCAAATGCCAGTGGCTTACACCTGTAACCTAGCTACTTAGGAGATTGAAGGCAGATGACCAAGAAAGTTTGTATAACTCTCAGTTCCAATTAATCAGAAAAAAAGCCAAAAGTAGGGCTGTGGCTCAAGTGGTAGAGCACCAGCCTTTAGTTAAAAAAAAAAAAGCTAAGGGACAGCACCATGGTCCAAGCCCTGAATTCAAGCTCATCCTATAAGGCAGCTGTTACTATCCTCATTTTGTACCAAGGAAACTGAAGCCCAGAAAGGTTGAGTCTCAATGAGCCTCAGTGTTGTTACTCACATCATATGTAACTGGAGACTGAACAAAGATGAAACCCAGGTCTATTTAAACTATCCACACCTCAGTCTATAGTAATTGAGCCCATTTAAAAATAATGTGTCACACTGTATATATTTCCTAATCTACATACATACTTACTGAGAACTTTAGAATAAAATTAAAACAACTTGTGCCCAAATAATCATATGCAAATTTTATCCTCTCTTGATATTATCACATCTTCCATTCTTCTTCCCACTAGAGAAACAATATGTGATTTGATGGGGAAATTTTCCCATCATTAAAATCTAAGATGTGATATAGAAGGACAGTTCTACTAGATAGAAATTATAGATGGCAGATGTCCAGGTGTAATTCATTACCTTTTAAATGGAATAGCAAGAATGTCTTTGAAGGGACATTTATATTACCTAATAAGTAATCTTCCAAAGTGTGGAATGTTAGCAATTATTAACGAGCACAAATTGCTGAGGTTAATGAATAATGCTAATCTGAATCCATCTGCATAAATTCTTTTCACTCTGAATCCTTTTTTCCCTAATTTTCTCTTGAGATATCTATTTACAAGGTAGAGTAAAAATTAAGCATCTTGCAAAAAGCTATCAGATACCTACAGTCCTTAAACATCTGTAGATGCTCACCTGAGGAGCCAAGGGTGAACTATGCTGAAACAAATGTCCTTGGACTATTTCTTATCCTAATATTTGTTGCCAGCAGGCTTGGAGAACAAGCTACCAAAAGCAGCAGACAGGTTATTATTATTATCTGTTAGATAAAGGATTCCACAGGGAAAATAATAATGAAAAATATACACAACTCAAACAACCTGCCTAAGCAGCACAGAACTGATAAGAAAACAAGTCAGTATGAGTTGCTAACCTGGATAATATTCTGAAATAAGTAAATGATGCAAAGACTAATTACAGCCACTGAAAGAACAGGAGAACGGGTATAAAGGGATTCCCATGAACAGCCTGGCAGATACACCATTATTCCAGATCCAGCACTGTTTTGCCCAATTTCAGAAACATCCAACCACTGAACATTGCCATCTAAATGGAGGTTTCATCACATACTGAAATTTCTCTAATCAGAGTAATATTTTACTTCAATTCTGTGATTTTTATTTCTCTCACAATTTCAGAAATATCCAATTCAAGAGTCTATCAGTTCTTTGGACTCTCAAAAATCCATCTACCACTATATCCGAGCATATATCTATCATCAACCTCAAACTCTACATTTATCAAAGATAAGAGAAATAGTGTGGAAAACTTTTCCCAGTCTCTTCAGTACAAAACACCCTTTGTAAACTAGGTGCTGGTGGCTCATTCCTGTAGTCCTAGCTACTCAGCAGGCTGGGATCTATTCACAGTTCAAAGCCAAACTAGGCATAAAAGTCTGTGAAACTCATATCTCTGACTGTTATCTCCATTAAACTACCAAAAAAGCTGGAAGTATAGCTATGGTTCAAGTAGTAGCATGCTAGCCTTGAGCAAAAAGAAGCTCAGGGACAACATCCAGGCCCTGAGTTCGAGACCCAGGTCCAGCTAAATAGATATAGATATATATCATACAATATAGATATATATAGATACAGATATAGATATATATTGTATGATATATATGATATATAGTATATATATTATATATATGATATATACATGATCAACTTTGTACAGTGTTGCTTGTCTTCCTAGATGGACAAAGCTTCCCAATGCATGGTAGGTTGCTCAAATTACCACAAAAGGCTTGTATTGCTATCACTATTTTCTTGGGCAATGAGGAAGACATATTTCAGGACCTCAGACAAGTTACTTCTGTCCAAATATCTTTGTTTATAAAACCAAAATGATACACAATTAAGGAACCATTGGCATTTGAGGAAAAAGTAATTTTTGTCTGATTTGTTATTTTTTTGTTTTGCAACAGAATCTCACTATGAAGCCCAGGCTGGTCCTGTTCCCTTAGTCTTCTAAGTGCTAGAATTATAGACATGTACCACCACACCTAAAAATAAAGTTATTTTTAAACCAAAGTACTTATTCCCAATGACTTTACACAATTCTTTTTTTTTGGGGGGGGGGTTCCGGTCATGAGGCATGAACTCTGGGCCTGGGCGCTGTCCCTCAGCTCTTCAGCTCAAGGCTAGCGCTCTACCACTTGAGCCACAGTGCCACTTCTGGCCTTTTTTTTCTGCTTATATGGTGCTGAGGAATCGAACCCAGGGCCTCATGCATGCAAGGCAAGCACTCTACCACTGAGCCACCTTCCCAGCCCATCTTTACACAATTCTTATACAGAAAATACAAACTAATAGACAGTACGTAATTGTTTTTACTGGAGCATATATTACATGTGGCCTACAAAGTATTTTTTTAATTAAACAACATCAAAAAATTAAACTTACCTAAAATCAAGAGCAGCTAACTAGGTTTTTGCACTCCCCCTCAGACTCAGCAGAAGAGGAAAGAGCAAGAGGATTATTTAATGTTCCCATATGATAAGTATTGTCCTGGTGGAGAGTAGGCAGTGTCCTTCTGCAGAATCCATTTGTCTCAAGCATGTCACTGACCTCATCTCTCCGCATTCCCCACTCTGACATTCAAGCCTTGTTCCCCATTTATCATCACACATGATTGTCTTTGCATAGAAAAGAAATGTATCAAATTTGGAAAAATTAAAAATAATCCAAGAGGAACCAGGACATAGCAGAAAGTAAAAGCTATTTATACACATTTAATAGTCAAAGCAGATCTATCTTTTGCTTTGCTCCTTCCCATTACCTGCCTGGTCCCTGAAAGCATGTAGATGTCTAACATTTGGCATAAATTACAAATATCGTAGGAAAAGAAACAATGTTTCCATTTTGATTGTTTATTGGTGTATCTTCCTTTCCTAGAACATGCCTAAAACAATAAGTCCTCAATAAATGTTGGTTAAGTAGAGACAGTCTAACAGTATAGCTATTTTGAAATAGCTATTCTATTTTAAAAATAATCATAAATTGAACACAGTGACAAATGCTTTAAGGGGAGGTGTATACAGAAAGCACGGGGAAACACTGCCTCCTTATTAAGCACAACATATAATATAGGTGAACGGAAAGGGCTTCCATTTCTCCCTACCAGTTATTCTCAGTGCCACTCCCCCAACTAAGTATAATTTTGTACAGCAGGGATCAGTAAACATTTTCTGCAAAGAGCCATCTTTGTCACAACTCTTCAATCCTGTTATTATAACACAAAAGTAACCATAGACAAAATGGAAGTAAATAAGTATGGTTGTATGCCAATAAAACTTTATTGACAGTCAGCAAGCCTCTGGACCATTGTTGGCTGAACATAGTTCTAGACAATGGAAAGTATTTTTTAAATCATTTGTGTAGTTTGTTCACTTGAACTCTTGGGAGCACTTTATCCTCTTTTTAACTTGGGACATATAGGTATATATAAGCAAATATATATATATATATATATACACACACATACATATATATGCATATATATATAAAAAGAGAGAGAGAGAGAGAGATACATAGACAAGGATGGAGGTAAATGTAGACTTAGAGTAATAGCACCTGACATTAACCACTTCCAGAAAAATATTGCTGCAAAAGAGGACATGGAATGAGACAATTCTTTTTAACAGCTTCTTAATAGAAACAAAAATCTCTGGACTCAGACTATTGAAGTCTCTGAGTACCACAATTTGCTCTTAAAAAAGATCCAAGGAAGCCAAGTACCAGTGGCTCATGCCCATAATCCTAGCTACTCAGGAGTCTGAGATCTGAAGATCGTGGTTCAAAGCCAGCAGGAAAATCCATGAGACTCTTATCTTCAATTAACCACCAGAAAACCAGAAGTGGCACTATGACCAAGTGGTAGAACACTCACCTTGAGCTGAAAAGCTCAAGGATAGCACCCAGGGCCAGAGTTCAAGCCCCACAACTGACCAAAAAAAAAAAAATCCAAAGAAATGCACATTTAGAATTAAATAATGCTTTTTTGGGAAATGTTACCTTCTTTCTTCTGATGAAAACTCTAAGTATGATATTTAGTAGATGCTGCTGTCACCCTTAATAGTAGTGTCGCATTAGGGATTGGGGGAAAAGAAATTAAAAAATGGACAGCATATGAAATTACATATGCAATATTCTATTAGTAAGGTGATAAAGCAGTTCTAGGGATTATAGGAAAGAAAAATACCTTCACATAAAAATAAACAAATGTTTTAGTCCTAATTGTTCTGATAAGGCTGGGGGAAAAACTGCTCTATAATATAAAATTAAGAAAAAGAGGCAAGAAACACAGGGATGTAATATTAATCATGGGAAAGCTATTGGGAGAACATTAGGGAAAGAAATGATGAGAAATAGAGAATACAGGAGAAGAGATTAGTGAGCCAGTGGTAGAGGACGGCAGATGATCAGTAATTCCTGCAAAGTCAAGGCAAAGATTTAAGAGTCGTGAATAATGGCAGCCTGGCTCAAAGTAACTACAACTCTACGCCACAGGATTTTCCCCCACAGGATTAAAGTAATTGACTATCTCAATTCTATTTTTTAAAAAAAACTACTTTTAGCAGGGCACCGGTGGCTCACACCTGTAATCTTAGCTACTCAGGAGACTGAGATCTGAGGATTGAGGTTCAAAGCCAGCTCAGGCAGCAAAGTCCGTGAGATTCTTATCTCCAATAAAACACTAGAAAACTGGAAGTGGCGCTGTGGCTCAAGCGGTAGAGAGCTCGCCTTGAGCTGAAGAGCTGAGGGACAGCACTCAGGCCCAGAGTTCAAGGCCCACAACTGACAAAAAAAAAAAAAAACTACTTTTAAATTCAGGCCAAATATAATTGGTTCTCAGCTTGGGTTGGAAATGTCTCAGAATATTGAGGGGTCATGTAGGAATGAGGACACTTGACAACTTGAATGGAACTCAGAAAGACTACTTCTGCAGAAGGTATGCTATGGACAGGAAGCCAAGCAAACAGGTGAGCAGTGTGCCAGGTTTTATCCCTAAACTCATTATTTCCCCTGTTTCAATTGGTAGAACTTAGCCTTACAATCCTATGTGATTGGCTGGTTTGAAAAGAATTAAAAGGTTATCCAAACAATCCATCAAAACTAGAACACCTGGCCAAAGCACAAACTTGTTAGGAAAGCAAAGGATGTAGCTTAACTAAAAGACTATCTTGTGAGATTGTAGCTACCCTTAAATAGCAGTAGTAATGTCAAGCAACCACTTTGACAAAAAAAAAAAAGATTCTAACTCCTACACATTGGAATGATTGAGTCCCTTAAGCTCTGCATAGATGCCAGTTTCATCTCCATCATTTGAGATGTCTGATTGTGAGAAGGGGCAGGTTGTATGTGACAACAAGAATACCTATGTAGACCAAAAGATAAGTTAGAAATCACAAAATCTATTGACAAGCCTTTTACCTTGACTCACAGATTTCATTGTAGATGATGGTCCTTGAAAGTGTCCAAGGGTCTTAAAAGAACACAAGAAGTTAAGTCTCTCAGATTCTACACCCTGAAACCAAAATGGAAGCCAAAGGGGTTAAAAAAATGAAGATGTCTTATTTTCCCCTCCTTGCTCCAAAATGGACATCAGGTGTTATGTACTCTTCTTACAGGAGAATAGGCTGCCTGGCTGAAGAGGAATTTGGCCCAAAATTATGTGGTTTCTGAACAGTGTGTGTGTGTGTGTGTGTGTGAGTGTGTGTGTGTGTGTGTGTGTGAGTGTGTGTGTGTGTGTCTGCCCACTCCCACCAGTACTAGGGCTTAAACTCAAGGCCTGGAAACTGTTCCTTAGTTTTGTTTTGTTTTCTTTTGTTTTTTATTCAAGGCTGGTGTTCTATCATGTGAGCACCACCTCCACTTCTAGCCTTTTGGTGGTTAATCAGAGATAAGAGTCTCATAGACTTTCCTGACTGGCAGACTTCAACTTGGGATCCTCAGATCTCACCCTCCTTGAGTAGCTAGGATTACAGACATGAGCCACCAGCACTCAGCTTCTGACTTTCTTTTTTCCCTAAAAGTCTAAACTCATTTATGTCTTCAGGAACAGAAAGGAGGAAAATTGGGTGAATACTTGGCAGCCAAAGCCTCTCCCAAGTGTAGAAAAGGGATTGAGATCTGTGGATTCTACAAGAAATCTCCACAAAATAGGTTGACAGGAATACACTGGAAAGGAGGGACCACATGGCCTACAAAATAAGATCAAACACAAGGAACTCGGGCACTCAGCCTCACAGAGACCAGGTTTTAAAACAAGAGCAGCAGAGCCTCTGACCTGCAAGGGCTGATGTGAGACTGAGATCTTAGACCCATCTGAATGGATAGCTACCCTGCACCCATGCACCAGCACCAGCACGTTTGCCCAATCCAGAAATGGAGCAAAATCCAATAAGTATGGAAATTGAATTACTGATAGATATAATGAGGTGAAAGCCTGAATCAGATTAAACTTGATTTAGAAAAGAAAAAAGAAATTTCTTACACCTAAGTGTTGGGGTGGAATAAAATTCATCATTACTGTAGCACTTTTTAATGAGTCACTTTAATTTTATACAGTTCAGTCACATCGCACATTAAATGCAAAGTAGAATCATTCTATTCTCAACCTCCTCCACTTCTGGCTCATGAGCTATGATGTGTCAGACACTGTTTGTTCTAAGTACTTTGCCTCCATCCTGTGATTGAGATACTATTACTTCTTTCATAGTACCAACGAGGAAACTGAGGTTAGGTATGACTTACTAAAGATTCATAGACTATAAACAAAAGAAATAGTACTCAGAGCTAGACAATGTGACTGCAAAAGTCATGGTATTTCCCCACTGGCTCCTTTCCTAGCTCTTCAGACAGGCTCAGGCCCTTGCTTTCACATGCGTGAAGTCTAAATGATGTGGGAGTTCCATTGGACTCCCATGTGACATGTAGCCATAGATAGCAGATGGGAAAACTGAACATGAAAACAAAATACGCTGCAGTGAATAGCTGTTGATTAACTGAATGTTTGCCTTGACATTCTCCAAACCCAGAAAACTTAAAGCTTCTCTCTAAAATATTGCCTATTCCACTGATTTTAAGTTAAAAAAAGTTTTCCAAGGTCTGAGGACTATCTTTCCCTCCCTCCCTCTCTACCCTTGTTTTCCCTCCCCGCTTTTTCTCCCTCCCCCTTCTTCCCCTCTCCCCTTCTCCCATCTTTACCTCCCTATACCTCCCCTCTCTCTCCCTCTTCCCCCCCCTTTCTGTCTCTCTCTCCCCGCCCCTCGCCCCATGCTCATTAAAGTCCCAAGTGACTTCACAGAAAGAAAGGCCCTGCCCATGTGGGAAAGTGGCCATGGCCACAGTAAGAAGGTCAACTCGGGAGGAATAGCTGGACCAATAGACAGTGCAAAGTAGACATTCATTCACCACCTTGTCTAGGAAGCGTATACTCTCTTCCTCTAGACCCAAGAGGAAAATCACAGTTTACTTAATTTGGTGGTGTGTGGGGTGAGGGAGAGTTGGAAAGTTGAAAAAAAAAAAGGCAAAATTCTGATGAAAATCCCACTGTGTATTCTCAACTTAATCTCTTTTTTCTCTGCAACCTGATTTCAACAATTATGTTATCTCTCAAATGCCTTCTCTTGTTCATAACTTTGATGATTCTCACATGGGCTATAGACTGTTTACTCTAATTGTGTTCTTATTAACATTCCCATCTTTAAGTGACTGAAAATAAGACTTCGACCTTCCAAAGTGAATGACTGCCCATCCTCTAGGAGAAATTAACTTTGGAAATGCTATAAAGTATAACCAGGGCAGTATGTTTGTATGGATTTCTTCTCATTTGTTTAAGTTAGAGCCTCCCATTTCTTTTCTGGACCAGATATGGAAGCAAAGGAGAACTAAGCCCCAAAGAAAGTGAAAAATATCCCAAGTGACAAACGGAAAAGGCGCTGTGGAGGAGTACCAATTGACTATTTATTCTCACAAGCAAATTGATATATTTCTTTTATTTTAGAAAATCACCAATACTGAATGCAAATTATTTTTCTTAATATATCCCATCCACTAAAACTGATACCATTTAAGTTCAGGATTTTTTTTTTCATTTAAAGAGAAACTAGCATTTGATCATTTCAGGGGGATAAAAAGATTGTGTCTTTCTTCTAAAAATATAAATAAATAAATACTCTCCTTTGGGATGTGGAACACGAAGAAGCAGAATAATGAGGATTTTTTCCCCTCAACTGACTAGAAATTAAAATATGAATTGAAAAGCATTTAAATATGAATGGAAACAATCCAAGATCAAAAGAGATATTTGTAAAGACTTGGTAAACCTAACCCAACCTATCCCCAGTACCTTTACCAAAGCATGTAAGTGGTGTTCAGTGTTAAAGAATAATTCTATACGTTTTATTGATAATTGTCTTCTGCCTGACATATGGAGAGAAACATAATAGTTACACAGAATTGCTGCAATATATTTAGAGCCTTTAAGCCTCTACTTCAATCACCTTTCACAAAGTAAAAGAAATGAAAGGAACTTTGTAAGCTATACAAAGGGAACTAAACTTATTGATATATGCTAGAAGACCCAAACCAATTCCTTTCATCAAGACACATATAATTCTTACTGCAGACCAAACTCTATCTTTACAGATGAGCAGTCACTCCCTCCCATTAGAACGGGGGAAGAATGACTATCTCTGATCATGTATCACTATCATTAAAACTAAGGCAATATGCCCACCCACCTCCTACATATGAAAGGAGAGGAAAATAAAAAATAATAATCACCAGCTACCAAGCACTGACTTTTTATGCCTTTTACAGAGCTCCATGAATCTCCCGAAATTAATGACAATGGATAAGCTTCCACAAAGACTTTTGCAGGAGGTTGCCAGCTCAGTTCTGCAAGGTAAAGCTATTTACTTTGCTCTATGTGGAGGGTGGGGGGAGAAGGGAGGGCTTAGAAAAATAAACTAGCTAGAAAACAAAATTATAAAGCTGAAGAAAATAACATATGAAAGAAACATCCTACCTAGACTCAATTTTAATCATCTCAAAAAACCTGTAGGAGAATTAAACTTATTTATTTCCACAACTAAGGCCATTTTTGCTGAAATTGCAAAAGTAGTCATTTTACAAAAGAAAAGAAGCAAATCATAAAGATTCTGTGCTATCCAGAGTAAATACTGCAGAGATAAACCAGAAGAAAGAAAAATGAAAATAACGCTCAGTTGATAGTAATTTCAGGGAATATATTCTCAAATATTATGCTTTTAACTCATTGGCCTCAAAATTATAACAATTTTCTGGCAAGATAATTCCTGAATCTATAGTGTACTGCAGGAAACTATAAACAACCAACAAAATTTTGAAATTAAGCATTTCTAAGATATCTACTGGGATTTATTCACAAAGAAGCAAAGGAGAAATCTCTTTCCCCATTAGGAACTAAATGTTGTTTAGAACTAAAGTCCATTCATTCAGAAAAAAAAAATGTTTCTTAATTGTCTAATGAGTTCCAAGCGTTCTTCTGGATACTGAATATACAATAGCAGGAGAAGGGGAAACTCAATTAGAAAGGTATAAAATAGAATTTATATTTCAGTAAAGAAAGATAAAAAGTGAATAAAATAAATAAACCGTGCATGGTACAAGACAATAAATATTATGGAAAGGGCATCAAAGGGTAGCAGGGAGTACTACAGGTGACAAGATTTTGGTGTAAGTGGAGAGAAAATTTAGTAATTGAGGACTCACTAATAAGATATCATTTTTGCAAATACCTTTTGCTGCTGAGGAGGAGGAGGAAGAGAAAGAGGAGGAAGAGGAGGAAGACAAGAAGGAGGATGACAATGGTAATGATATAGTTTTTTATATAAATAAGATTTTTATGGTGAAAATACTGTACAGAGGGGTTATAATCACATGAGCAAGGTAACAAGTACATTTCTTATCAAGAAATGTTGCCTCCTCCTTTGATTTTCCCCTACCATCCCTTCCCTCCCATCTCCACAAATATATTCCCCCCTCCACCACCACTCCCCGACCCCGCCTAAATTGTAAGGTTCATTTTTCTTTTTTTAATTTTTTTTATTGTGAAAATACTATACAGAGGGGCTACAATTACATGGGCAAGATAATGAGTACATTTCTTATCAAGCATTGTAGCCTCCTCCTTTGTTTACCCTTCCCATCCCTTCCCAGCCTCCC
>NW_012267219.1:12730874-12738097 GCF_000151885.1 Dipodomys ordii | reverse complement strand
ATTTTCTTGATCCATTCATCTATTGAGGGGCATCTGGGTTGGTTCCATATCTTAGCTATGGTAAATAAGGCTGCAACATAGTTGTGCTGGTAGATTTTAGTATGGTCTTTGTGATCCTTCAGGTAAATGCACAAAAGTGGGATTGCTGGGTCATAGGGGAGCTCTATGTAGTCTTTTGAGGAACCTCCATACTACTTTCCAAATGGTTGAACAAGTTTACGCTCCCACCAACAATGCACATCCCCCCGCAGCATCTGTTGTTATTAGAGGTCTTGATTATAGCCATTCTAATTGGAGTGAGGTGGTATCTCAATGTTGTTTTGATTTGCATTTCTTTTATGGCCAGAGAGATTGAGCATTTCTTCATGTGTCTATTGGCCATTCTTATTTCCTCTTCAGGGAAGTTTCTCTTTAAGTCTTTAACCCACTTATTTATTGGTCAGTTGTTTCTCTGAGGTTATGTTGTTGGGGGATTTAATTTTTTGAGTTCCAGGCATATTTTAGATATGAAACCCTTGTCTGTTGTATGGCTAGTGAAGATCTTCTCCCAATCCGTGGGATTTCTATTGATCTTGCTAACTATGTCCTTTGCCATGCAGAAGCTCTGCAACTTCATGCAATCCCATTTGTCCAACTTTTCTTTGATTTGTTGTGTTTCTGGGTCTCTGTAAGAGAATTTCAGCCTGTGCCAAAGAGACCTAGGGTTTCTCCTATTCCTTCCTGTAATGTTTTCAGGGTTTCTGCTTTGACTTTGAGGTCTTTGTTGGAGTTGGTTCTGGTGCAGGGTGATATATAAGGATCTAGCTTTAGTTTTCAACAGGTGATTAACCAATTTTGCCAGCACCATTTACTGAAGAGGCTGTCTTTCTTCCATTCTATTTTTTTAGCTCCCTTATCGAAGATTAGATGGCTATAGGTCTTTAGATTCATTTCTGGGTTTTCAATTCTATTCCATAGGTCCTAGGGTCTGTTCTTGTGCCAGTACCAAGCTGTTTTGGTTACTATGGCTTTGAAGTAGAGTTTGACATTTGGTATTAATATTCCTCCAGCACTGTTCTTTCTGTTAAGGATCATTTTTGCTATTCTGGGTCTTTTATTGTTGCATATGAATTTTTGGATTGCCTCTACTATTTCCTTGATGAATGAGGTTGGAATATTGATAGGTAGGTGATGATATCGTTTTTGATGAAATTAATGCCATTTATTTTCAAATACTGATTAAACTAATACAGCAGGAGAGGAAAATTTGATGAAGACAGAATCATTCAATAAACAGTAAGTACAGTATTTGGAACCAATGTTACAGGGTAAATAATGTTGTTGGGAGCTTATACAAAGTTTCTTTTGAATGCCTCTAGCTTCTCAAGGGAAAGGGAGGAAAGATCAGCTAAGAGAGAGAATGAGGAAGGCAATGAGTGTTCAAAGAAAGAGGAGAAAGTATAAAATAATCATCTGGGGTGTGGAAATTACTTGCATTAACAAGAGGCCAGGTTTCACAAAACCCACCTAACATGATTAATGGTAAATTTAACCGAGGCCAGTTACTTAGTGTGTTTGCCTATAATCATACTATGTTATACATTAAAATTTAACGAGGGTTCAGATTTCTCCAAGTGAAATTTACAAGGCAAGAAGATCATGTACCTCTATGGTAAAGGCAAGGACATGATCATGATTGACCATAGAATTCAAGCTGGAAGAAAAGGCAAGTATGTTCACAAGAGGAGTAGGGAAAAGTGAAAAGATTGGCTTTAATGACTTTCTGGAACTGTGGTTACAGAAAGGAGCTTCAGAGCAGAATGGTTAAGGTAGGCAGGCAACAGTTGTTTGAACAAAGCCGTCGGAAATAAAGTTGAAGTATGACTTTGAAGATAGAGGACTCCTTGGATGGTGATAAACTAAGTTGGTGAAGAAGGAGCAACGAAGAAATGGAGACACCAGTGCGTTGGAAGCTTTATCTAGGTAAAATTGCCAAGAATTGGGTCAAGAAAAGTGTTCGAGAATTTGCCAATGAAGTGAAACGTAAGATCTTCCAGAAACTCAAAACCTTTTGAGTTTGTACAAAGTATTTTTTATTTCACTAAACCACAAGTAGCATTCAGATTTCCTGCCAAAACATTCATATAAGGATCTTAGAAGTACATTAGAACACTCTTGACCTCTCTTCCACTTAACCAATCTTTCAGATCACATGATGCTTTTCATTCTCAACAAGGCATTCTACAAAGGCCAGAGCCATGAGCAAGGTGCCGGCCGCATTACTTTCTGGTTCTGCCCCCACTTATTGAACCTGGATGCTTGCCAAAAGTCAGTTCTGTTTGTGCTCAATACTATATACTCCTCTTAAACATGTTTTTGTACTATACTCCTACATAATTTAATTAAACAGTGTGTAAACCAGCGATATACAAATGCAAAAATAGAAGAGTAGCTTCTGAGAAATCATACTGAATGCTGGAAAGACTTTTAAAAGGTGAGTTGCTAAGAAATATGTTGTTGGATTAGGTGTGAGTAAGACAGCTGTAAAATATTTTTAAAGAATCATAAAAATGTGGAAGGTGTCAGCACTTGGATTGCTTTACCATGTCTTTAGGTTATTTCTCCACTTACAAGCCAAACAGTCCTCAGAGACTGTGAATTATGACAGTGCAGAGCTTACTCAAGGGATCCGTGCTAAGCGACAACAGATTTAATAAAAAATATAAGCAAATAAATACAAATTTATTGCTTAAAGACACGAACAAGGTATCATTTCAAAGTAATTTCCTGATTTAACCACCTGCTTCAGATATTAACCAGCTTAACTAACCAATTACTTGTCCTGACTGTATTAAAGATGCACATATATATACACCACAAAAATATGAGTATGAGTTCTAGCCCCAATATAGGTACACACACACACACACACACACACACACACACACACACACGTGATTACGTAACTATCCAGTATTTATGCTAAATCCAAAACACTAGACAAAACTATCATAGCAAGACAAGCCATGGGCAGAGTATCTGCAGAAGGCCTTAGAGAGAAAACATAAGACATAAGAAAACATAAGGGGTAAGAGTAGCAGAAAGTAGTAGAAGAAACTGTCTCCTTGCAACATTATGCTTAAGAAGCAGAGGGAAACTCAAAAATTTGCCACAAATAGTAAGAAATGTCCTGTTGGGAGGTAGTAACTTTCTAATGGGGAACAAGAACCTTATGAAATTTACACAAAAGGATCAACAAAACTTGGATGGTGTAGGGCAAAATCTGATAGCCATACTGTTCTTTCAGCCACATCTGGCTATGGTTTATATGCATTCTTTGGGGAGAATGAATTGAAACACAACTCTCATAATTTTCATTTATGGTTTAACATATATAATTTTACTTAGGTTAACTTGATTTTAAGCTCTCTATAGCTTTTTTTTTTATCAAACTATGAATTTCACCAAAATTAAAGTTTAAAGTCAAAGAACCCTTCTGGTATTGTAGGAGTTGTGAATCATGGTTGAGTTGTAACCCTATTAACTACCAGAGGTAAATTTCTAGTACTCATTTGTTATATGATCCTTTTCAGAACAATTTAATGATATATATCATGTACCATAAGTTCTTCATAGCCATTTACCAAATTAGACTACATCTAGAAACTTTAACTATGGAAATGGAATGTAAATAAACAATTATATACAAAGAAGTAAAAGTGACTTTAGAGAAATGCTTACATTATGGCATATTTAAGTTGATCTCAAGTCTCCAGCACAAAGAAAATAGTAAGATGGCCAATGTTGTGTCTGTACCAGGGAGAATACCTGTTAAAGAGTTAAGTATTTTTTTCTTATCAAGATAGAAGTATTTTCCAGATGTAAGAGACACAGCAACCTTAAAAACTCAAAGAAGTGAAGTATGTGTCGTAAGTAAGTGCAATGGTCCAGGTCTAAAAGGTAACATGAAACAGACTGCAGGGTCCTCATCCATCTACACAGACAGCCAATACACAAGCAGCAACATCTGAGATCAGGCACCTAGTCTCCATCCCTGGCTGCAAACTAACCACTTGCTTTTGCCATTCTTCCTGTGTAATAATTAATACAGTAAAGGACTAATTTATACCAACTCGACAGGTGAAGGATATTTTGTTTGTTTGCTTGTTTGCTTGCTTCTGCATCCAGCAAGGGGTCAAAATAAATAGCTCACTTTAGTGAATATGTTTGTGTGTGAGAGAGAGAGAGAGACAGAGACAGAGACAGAGAGGCTCTGTAGGGAAAATCCTGGAGAGATTCGTCGAACTAGTCAACAAGTAACTTCTGTTCTGACCAAAAAAAAAAAAAAAAAAGATTAGACATTGAGGAAAGTGTATGAAAAGAGGGAGGAGGGAATTTGAAATCAAGTAACATAGCAGTAGATGGGGTAAAGGCTTTTAAGAACATGACTTTTAAATATTCAGTTCACTGGGAGTTCCATGAAACTTCAGCAAAGTAGGCCATGCACATAAATGCCTTGAATGATGGTATTTTGGGAAATTCAAAGGACAGGAGCTGTGTGCTCTTCCACCTGAATTGCTGCGGATAAAGGAAGAAGAGAACCACTCTAAGATTGACATATGTGAGTGTTTCAAGGTTTTAATAAAACAGGAAATCAGAGGAATGATCCCATAAAAATGCAAAGTTCAAAGAAGAGATGAAAATCACCCTTAGACACCCTCTAAGTCAGGAATTAGTGAGTATATTAACTCTACTTGCGATCCTAAGATCAGTGGTTTAAGCAATAGAAATTTCTTTCTGTTTCAAAATACAGTTCAGCTGGTGGGAAGGGAGAGGGGAGGAGCTCTGATCTATGGTTTCTGACTTCCCAGGTTACCAGAGGATGCAACATATGAATTTTTAAATTGATAGGGGCATTCACTAGTTCTAGATAGGAGAGTGAGAATCATACAAGATATTTCTATGTCCTATTAGCCATCACACAACTATATGGCCATACCTGACCATAAAGAAGGCTACAAAAATAAGAAATGTACTCGTTATCATGCTCATGTAATTGTAACCCCTCTATACAGTATTTTCACAATAAAAAAAGAAGGCTAAGAAATATTTAAAAAAAAGAAATATAGTCTACAAGTATACCCATGAGGAAATGAGAACCATTTTCTCTGGTTCAGTAAGTTTGAGGGTTTTTTTTTTAAATCTCAAAGTAATGGACAACAGATAGAGGGTAGATGGACAAGATGCAAATTAAAATACATAATTTGAAAAAGAGAGAAAAGAAAGAGAAAGTCCCCAAGTATCTATCTATATATTTATATGCCCAGATTTCTAGAAGTGATATGTAATTGTACAAAGATGGGCACCTTGAATGTTTTGTTCATTCTCATCTTCTATCAGAACTGCTATGATGTTGTCCTAGTCTACGTGATTTTGCCTTCTAAGATAAGGACTGAGTAAACTGAGTAGGCTTTACTCAAGCTAGACTAAGCTAGGCCAACCATAATCTATTCAAGAATCTGGGAGTCAGGCAGAGGAGGTATTTAATGTTGAGTTTGCGGGGGGGGGGATTGGTAGTATTCGGAATTGAACTGAGGTTCTTGTGCTTACCAAGAAGGCACCCAGCCACTTGAGCCCATGCCCTAAACCCTGCAGTGTAGTTTGAACTAGGAAGACATTCATGAAGGTGATACTTCTGCACCTGTCCTCTTCAAAATTGAGTTGTGGCTGAACCCATAATAGACCAGAGAGAGTTAATAATTTTCAATCTCCTATAACTGGCTATGGTTATGTCAATTAGTTCACTCCTAAAGACTAAAAATATGAGGCCTGTAACTATTGGATTATCTCCTAAAAGTAAGCCATCTCTCCCATACTAGCTCCCCTTGTCTTCTCTCATAAATGATAACTTGGATGTGCCAATGAACCAGCTTCCAACAGGCAACTAGGCCACGATCTAGCAAAACTCAGACAAAAGTGATGGAAGAAAGCTGAATCCCAGAATCATCCCATAAATAGATCCTGAAGTGAAGGAGAAATAAACTTTTTTAAGATACACTATTTGGAGATGAAATAATTAATACAATAGCCCAGTCTTGAGTGAAATATGAACAAGAGACTTGTAAAGCCACAAGCATTCCCAAGTTGAAAAAGCTAGTCTTACAGGGGAAAAAATTGCTAAAAGACAGCAAAGAGAAAGATAATGTTCTTCCTTAGAGAAATGAAGAAAACAAGTTGTTTCTGCTGACATTTTCATTTACCAGCTCCATTCCTTCTGGATCCTCTTGAATTTCATGAAGAGTCTTTGAATAAATGTCCAATTCTGCTTAAACTAGTTTGAGTTTCCATCACTTATAGCTAGGAAAAATTCCAGCTAAAGCCACAAGAGCAAGAAATATACCAACAAAGCAAACCATGCCGTGTCTATGTAGTCGAGATGCATGGCACCTCATTTGTGTTGTAATTTTTTTGAGTTTCTCAAACATCTTATACTAAAAAGATAATTCTTTTCATTTTTAGATAATTCTTTTCTTTTTTGTATATATTTTTATTGTAAAGATACTGTACAGAAGGGTTACAGTCACATGAGTAAGGTAATGAGTACCTATTCTATCAAGCATTGTTACCCCCTCCTTTGTTTTTCCCCTACCATCCCTTCCCTCCCCACCTCTCCAACTCCTTCTTCCCCCTCCTCTGAAGTTGTAAAGTTCATTTTCAACATAGTGTCTTGTACATCTCAATGTTACAGTGGATCAACCTGTATCCTTGTTTCAGCATTTTGTTATTTTCCTTCCCCTCCCCAAATTAGAAAAATGTCTATACAAGATGCAGTGCACCAGAATCAAATACAGTGAAAACAGGGGTTTTGTCATGGAGAAAGAACATACAAAAGAAACAAAAAATCACATAGTACATTATAAGTACATAAAAAAAAAACAGCAAGGAAGATAAAACCTCTTGTGTCCCTATTTCACTTAGCATCATCTTATCTGGTCATATGTACATAGCTTTTTATCTTCTCTGCTTGTCTTAGACATATACTAGTCATTGCAAATAAGGGAAACCATAGGATCTATGTTTCCTTGGGCTTGGCTTACTTCACTTAATATAATTTTTTCCAAGTCTTTCCATTTCCTAACAAATGAGCGGTGTTAGATAATTATTTTCTTTTTTTTTCTTTTTTTTTTTGGAAGGTCTGGTCATGAGGCCTGAACTCTGAGCCTGGGCACTGTCCCTCAGCTCTT
>NW_012267219.1:12725614-12730694 GCF_000151885.1 Dipodomys ordii | reverse complement strand
GAAGAGCTTTAATCAAGCGGGGGGGGAAATCAGAAAAATAACCCTTCTAATAGAATTATCTCTTAGCCATATTCTGTGTGGGCATGCCAGATAATGCATGACCAATCATACTAATATGTCAAATACTGATCAAAAGAGGCATTGGGCCACCAGGAATTTTTAAGATATTTGAATTAATCATTGAGCCAGATATATGCGGAAAATAATAGTTCCACTTGACAGATAAAGAAGTTGAGGTGCTAACAAGTTGAGAAGCTTTCCGAAGGTCACAAAGCTAATGGTTAGCAGAGAGTTCGGATTCAAATTAGGTATAATTAGGATTCAGAGTTAAGACTGAGCCAATCTTTAGTTGCTAGGCAATAGAAATCCGATACTTTAGAGAGGAAAAAAGTTTACATGATAGTGGCCCACTCAACCTTTTCTTAGCATAGAACTATATTTGCTCCTATAGAAAGAGGTAGAGCTTGTAAAAACTTAACTAGGATTAAGTGGGGTTACAAAGCTCCCTGATACCATGAGAAGCTTTGGAAAAAGAGGACAAGAGACTTGAGCTGGCTTTCCTGCTGTGTCTTGCCATGTAACATCAACCACATTATGAGGCAGCAAGCAAGTCTTCCTCACCACATATGAAGCACAGGCGCGTACTGTATTCTTCAACATCTCATCCAGAACCATGAGCCAAACAAACTTTTATTGCAAATTTGCCATATTTGCTCTAACCTATCATCCTAGCTATTGAGAAAGTCAAGAACCGGAGGATCACAATCCAAAATCAACCAGAGCCGAAAATCCCATGAAACTTGGGTCTCCAAAGTAACAGCAAACAAAAACAAAACAAAACAAAAAAAAATCCAAGCTACAGGCATATCTCCAGTGATAGAGTGCCAGGCAAGCAAGAATGAGGCCCCGATTCAAACTCTGCTACCAGCAAGTTGGGTAAAGTTGCCTGGTATCAAGTCTTTTATTATTGCCACAACATGAAGTAAAACAAGGACTAAAGATGTTTACTCCCTTGTACTCCCTCATTACAGTAAACTTGAAACTTGCAGGGATTATCCTGGTAACCTCAGGCTATAGGAAGCTATTCAAAAATGGAAGCGTTTAGGAAGTAAATGCAGGAACATTTTTCTATCACTGTAGCATCTGTAGTTAATAATTGGGACTATGAAGAAATGCACTTATTACCTTGCCCATGTAATTGTAACCCCTCTTATGGTATTTTCAGAATAAAAAATAATAATTGGGACTATGCCGCTTTAGCACTACTCTGCTGAGCAATAGTAAGGCAAAAATGAACAGCAGCCTGAATAAGCCCAAAGATACTAAAATAAATACCTTTTCATTCATTAATGAAGACTCTGAAATCTCTTAAGACCAATACAGAAGAGAAACTCTGATTTCATAAGCATTAAATGTTGGGAAGGAAAGTAGAAAGCAAAGGACTCACTTCTTCCTGGAAAAAGGTTCAGCTCATAAGTAATAGAGAAGAGAAAAAGAGCTTGCAAATGTAGTAGCACCATCCTGATACTTCTAGCAACTCTTAGCCAGTGCCATCTGTTGATTCCTTCAAAACTTCATTGTTTTATGAAGTGTAATGTGTGCATGAAACAATGCAATAGGTCTAGATGGTAGAGCTATCATTTTGAAAGATTTCTGTTTATTTCAGACAGACTAATTGACCTTAAATACAATACTGTCCTATTCTATTCTAGAATCTGAATATTTTAGGTTACTTGGTGAAAAAGAATTGAGGTTACTGGTGAAATTAAGGCTACTGACAAGATTAAGATTGCCATTCAACTTGCCTTGGCTATACTAAATACCCTTAGAAGGAATCAGACCAGTTCTAAGGTCTTGACAGGGCTGTCTCCCATCCTCCAAGTGTGAACAGATGAATAGGCCTTGTTTGGGACAATTACTTGCAGTTTTCATGGTGCTTAGCTCAAAAGACTCTGAAAAAGTCACTCTTCCCCCAAGGACACAGTGTGCCTCATTAGCTTAGTTCTCTCCTTCCAGGCCAAATGTTAATATCCCATTTTGGTTGGTGCTCTGAGTAACTTACGTTTCCTCACAAGTCAAAGGCAACTATTTTTCTTCTATAGTTTACTTTTTTCATTTATTAGGAAATAGACTAAACAGGAGGTTGTAAACAGGTCCTAGACTTTCAGTACAAATCTTCTGGCTGAGAAAAATGTGTTCTTGTATTGCCAGTGATATAACTTAGTTTGAGCATACCATTTCATGTCACTGAACCTCAGTTTCTTTCTGTGTATGAAAAGAGAATTGGATTACAGTTTCCAAGACTGCTTTCATTTCCAAAATTCATTTAATACATAATCTTGTCATTTTGTTTCTGTGCCAATAGATATAGGTCATATTTTTCCCACACTGCTCAAAAACCTCTGACATAGATGATTATTGAAGATTTTTTATGTGTTTGCAGAAAGTCTATTTAAAATGAACATTTTTTTAAATTTAATTTTATTTTATTTGTGAACATACTGTACAGAGGGGTTACAATTACATGGGCAGGATAATGCGTACATTTCTTACCAAGCATTGCAGCCTCCTCCTTTGTTTACCCTTCACATCCCTTCCCAGCCTCCCCCCTCCCTCCCAATCCCAATCCTTCTCCTTCCCCCCCTTCCCCCCCCCCCTGCACCGACATTGTAAAGCTCGTTTTGGACATGACAACTTGTACTTCTCATTGTTGCAACAGGTCCACCTGTATCCTTAAACGACTTGTTTTTCCCCATCTCCTCCACAAGTTATACTGACATCAAATATAGTGAAAGCAGGGGTTATACTGTGGGGGAGGGACATACAAAGCAACAAAGAGATAATCTTATAAATGCATTAGAAACACATGCATGAAAGAAAAAAACATTAAGATACATATCTAAGGGTTCATTTTCCTGACATCACATTATCTGACCTTTTCCGCTTGACTCATACATATACTAGATTTAAACTGAACATTTTTCAGTGCCCTCCCTCAGCTTATGTCAGTCCCTTCCCTTCTCTCTCCCACTCACTAGTTATCAATCCCTCCAGCCTCCTTTACAAAACCTCCCCAGAGGCCATCTTGAAGCCCAGCTTTGAATTTTTATATACCTACGTTCACTAGCAATTATCTCACACCAATAGTTACTGTCTTTTTGCTGCTGTCACAAATTACTACAAGCCCTGTCATCTCAAACAACACAAATTTATTATTCTAAGTCCCAGAGGTTTACAGGTTTGACCCCTCCGGTCTCATTAAGCTAAAATCAAGATCTTGACAGATCTGTTCTCATTTCTGGAGGCTTGAAGAGAGAATGGAACACCTTGCCTTTTCCAGCTACTGGAGAAAATGGCAACTGTTGGCTTATGACTCCCTTCTTCCACTGGCAAAGCTGCAGGAGCAGATCAGGTCTCCTCCATAGCATCTAGCTGACTGGCTTCCATCATCATGGTTTCTCGTGCTTCCCTGCTTCCTTTGTCCACTTTGGAGGGCTCTTGTGACTACAGGAGTCTACCCGAGTGCAATTCAGGATAAGCTAAATCACAACGACGAGGATAGTGATCATAGCAACTAATAATCCTGAGCACTTGCTATTTGTATTGCCATGCAACATTTCAAATGCTTCATGTGTATTCATCCATTTAACCCTCACAACGACACTGTGAAGTAGTAAATATTGATATTCTCATTTTTGCATGTGAGAAAATGAAAACACAAAGAAGTTGAATACATTGTTAGGAGTCAATCAGTAGGTCATTTCAAGGACGGCTTGTAGGAATGGAAAACCAAAAACTCCTATGGCTGTAACCAAAGATGACAGGTTTCCACAGGGTGTCACAGTCCCTTGATAGTACAGTGTTTTTCTAAGTAGATATACCTTCACCTATTCATAAATCAAAATGATTGGTATAAGAAAATAAGCAAATGTCACATTTCTTAAAGTCAGTGAACCAGTGGTAGATAGAGCATCTGAGCCTATAAAGCCTCCCTCGAGTAAGCTGTTGGATGGCCTTGCTGTAGCTTTTATTGTAAAGAAAGAGCTATATGGAGACAAGAACTGGGTTTTACTCATCTATGCATTCCCCATGCCCAGCATCATTTCTGCTCAGGTAGCAGACTTTAGAGTTAGCCATTTCCAAGTGAAAAAAAAATATATATATATACATATATATATCACAGATATTAGGTATGACCTTGTGTAAGTGTTATTTACCTTTCTGAATTTTCTATTGTGTATCTTAAAAAGAAAAGAGCATAATATAGAGATCTACCTCCAGAAGTTGTAAATATAACAATATAGTGCATTCAAAGGGCTTAGCCCAGCATGTGTGTTTGATAAATAATAAACAAGGCTCTGTACAACTTAAAGTTATTTTTAGCTTCCTTTGACTTTCAAAATTATTTCTTCAGTTGTCCCTCAAACTTCAGCATCTTCAAAGTCCTCTTCCAAGTACCATGGAAAGTGCACATAATGACTAATCTTACTCTGGCCGCTGATAGCTCATGCCAAGCTATTCAGGAGGCTGTGATCTAAGGACCATGATTCAAAGCCAGATCAGGCAGGAAAGAACAAGAGACTCTTATCTTCAACAAACTACTCAGAAAAAGCCAGACATGGTACTGTGCCTCAAGCGGTAGAGCACTAGCCTCGAGAAAGAGAGTTCAGAGACAGTGCCAGGCCCAGAGTTCAATCCCCAGGACTGGCAAAAAAAAAAAAAAGGAAAGGAAAGAAAGAAGGAAGGAAGGAAGGAAGGAAAAAAAAAAAAAGGAAAGGAAAGAAAGAAGGAAGGAAGGAAAGGAAACAAGCAAGAAAGAAAGAAAGTAAACGTCACTCAAAAGAAGTTAGACTAGATGGGTGCCGGTCACTCCTGTAATCCTAGCTACTCAGGAGGCTGAGATCTGAGGATGGTGGTTCAAAGCCAGTCTGGGCAGGAAAGTCCGTGAAACTCCTATCTCCAATTAACCACCAGAAAAACCAGAAGTTGTGTTGTGGCTCAAGTGGTAGAGCACTTTTCTTGAACTGAACAGCCAGAGACAGTGCCCAGGCCCAGAGTTCAAGCCCCATGACTGACCAAA
>NW_012267219.1:12719195-12725564 GCF_000151885.1 Dipodomys ordii | reverse complement strand
GAGGAGGAGGAAGAGGAAGAGGAAGAAGAAGAAGAAGAAGAAGAAGAAGAAGAAGAAGAAGAAGAAGAAGAAGAAGAAGAAGAAGAAGAAGAAGAAGAGAAGTAGTTAGACTTCCTCAAACAGAGTAGATTTAATAACATTGGCAGGGACAAATGGAAAAGGGCTGACAAAATGCAAGTTTTTGTGAATGTTCATAAGTGAGTATCCACCAAATCACTCAGAGGGCTGAAGACAGTTCTCCTATCTAGAGAAGTCAACTCTCTTGTAGATATCTTTCATATTAATCCGCCTATTCCTTCAGAAAACACTACTCATGTGACATTAGCTCCCAGAACTTGCCTGACCTTCCATCAAAGAAATATTATTGAATATTTTTATGTATGTGCAAAACATGATGCTAGACTTTGTAGATACAAAACATATGGCACGATACTCATCCTCAAGGAAGATATAGTCTATTCAGTAAGACAAAATATGTCCTGTCCATGCTAGATAGTTCCAATCATTAAGTGCATAGACTTAACACCAAGAAAAAGCTAAGTGGGCCTTGCTTTAATTGCTGACGCTAGTCACTACTGGCAGTAGCTCTTCATATGAAGTGACAGACCTCGCTCAGGGGATGGCCAGTTCTGCAGTTATTCTGTAAGATTGAGAATGACCAGGATTCAGAAAAATGCACTAATTCCTTACAAGAGTTTAAACTTCATTCTAGGATAACAAGCTTATTTGCAACTCTATCTCCTGAAGACCTTGGGCATTTGTTTAGGGAAGTGCCCACATAATGGCATATTTCCATATCATTCATAAGCAGGCACAATTAACAGTGATTAGATGAATAGGTATCTACTATATATTAGATATACCTGACAGTGTTCTCTGAAGTTAAAGATTTTATAATATTTGACTTTTCTTAATTTTCCCCTGTTAGTCTGACGAATCCAAACATAAACAAATTCAATTATTTGTTCATACTACCTAAAACACAGCTTGTTATGGTAGAGTGATTTCCTAGTCTTGGGTTCATTTTCTAGCAACATACATGGTCTCTCTCCCCCACCCCACCTCTCTCTCTCTCTCTCTCTCTCTCACACACACACACACACACACACACACACACACACTCATACACACCAAGAAGCTGGTTTATATGGGACTAATATTTGCAAAAGGCATAGTAAGATCCAAGCACAACCAGGAAAGAGCAGTGCTGTCCATATTCACTTGCTCTAACTATTCATCTTTCCAAGAGGCACATCCCATTGCCCCTTCTTAGAAAGCTCTTTTCTACCCCCATTATGTCCATCTGTCTCTTTCGCCAGGTTATCTCATTGTCATCCTTGGGATTCCAGCTTGTGCTTAACTCCTTCAGGGAAGGTTTCCCAGATAGTCTGGGCATTGCCAAAACTAGTATCTTCCCTTATTAGTAATTATTATAACTAACAAATTAACATTGTCTATTAATTTTGTGGTGATTTTATGTATCTGTTTTTCAAATAAGATACTACATATAGGAACATAATATGCATGTATAATTTGGATGTCTAATTAACATAATGATTGTACATGTTTCTGGAGCATGGGGTGATATTACACATGTGTACAATATGTGATGATCAGATTAGGGTAATTAACATGTCTATCTCATTAAATATTTGTTGTTTATAGTTGGAAACATTCAAAAATCCTCTTTGACATCTATTTTGAAATACACAATTAATTGTCATCAACCATAGTTACCCTGTTGCACCATAAAACATTAGAACTATACTCATGTACCAGTTAAACCATTCTTTCTCTATCCCCATACTTCCAGCTGTCAGTATCCACTCTTCTATTCTCTACTCCTATGAGACATTTTAGCTTCTGCATATAAGTGAGGACATGCAGTATTTATCTCTCCATACCTAACTTATTTTACTTAATATACATGATTCATTCATGTTGCCAAAAATGACAAGATTTCATTCTTTTTATGGATCAGTAATATCCTACAATATATATGAGATGCATTTCTTTTATCATTCATTCTGGCCATAAACATCATGTTGATTCCATATCTTGGCTATTATGATTAATGATGTGAAAAACAGGAATATGCAGCTATATCTTCAACATACTAATTTCCCTCCCTGTGGGCATATGCCCTAGAGAAGAACTGCTGTATCATATAACAGCTCAATTTCTACTTTTTTTTAAGAAATCTCCTTACTGCCTTCCATATATCTGGAATGTATAGCAAACTCAAAAAACTCAATAGTAATAATAATAATAATAGCAATGAAACTAAAAAGGGACAAATGGCCTTAATAAACACTTCTCAAAAGAAAAAATACAAATTGTCAGTAAATATATGAAAATACATTCAGCATCACTAACATGGCCAAGGAAATGCAAACCAAAACTACAGTAAGATCATTTCTTTCCAACTGAAATGATATTAACAGCCAAAAAGTGCAAACTGCTGGCAAGAATACAATAGAAGAGATCTTCTTTTGAACACCATTAAATTTGTATCACAAGGCAATGAATGCAATATGTATGTGAATGTATTGCATGCAAGTATAAACACAAGATCCATGTAACACATACACAAGATAGCTTACTCTATGATACATACATACATACGTGTAGTTGGTTGCTCAGGTATTTTGAATGAATAAATTCAATGTTTTTTGTCAGTCATGAGGCTTTAACTCAGTGCCTGGGCACTGTCCCTGAGCTTTGTTGCTCAAGGCTAGCACACTACCACTTTGAGCCACAGCACTATTTCCACTTCTCTGGTAATTAAACGCAGATCTGAGTCTCATGAGCTTTTCTGCACAAGCTGGCTTCCAACTGTGCTCCTCAGATCTCAGCCTTCTGGGTAGTTAGGATTACAGCTGTGAGCCACTGATGCCTAACATAAATTCAATAAATTTTATCCATGAATCTTAAAGGAAAATACCAGAACATGGCTGATTCTTAATAAGAATGATACCAAGGAGAAATTTTTCAATTTGTCAACCATTCTGTTATATTACCGTCCCAAGAAGACATAAAATATGTTTTGGGAATAAGCGCATCCAAACAGCGCTTGTGAGGGCCATAACATCATAAACAAGCAATCTATTCTGTAACTCATCTATACCTTGGTTCTTATTATTATTGGTGTGATAAACAGAAACCAGAAAAGAGGGAAAGCAAAGGGTGAGGTGTAACTTAGTGGTAGAGTGCTTGCCTAGGATGTGTGAGGCCCTAGATTTCATCCCCAGTACATGGTAGGGGTGGGGGTGCGGGGGGTTGTGGGGAGGAGGGGAGGAAAGGAAAAAGAAGTCACCCACGTCTTTGTAGTTCTCTGTTTTTGATCAGGATTACAACTCACCTGGAAGCACAGAGCTCTCACTCCCATCCTAAGCATGGCCATTTCCTAATAGTGGCATCCAGCATCACTTCCTTCTATCTGCCTGTGTCTCTGCTTTTCTTCCTCTGGCTTGCTCCTTTTTCTTTTATCTTCTCTTCATTTCTATTTCTTCCCCCCCCTCTCTCTCTCTCTTTCTCTCTCTCCCCCTTCTCCCTTTGTTTGTCACATAAAACAAGCATAAAAACATTCTACAAGAGTGACAGAAGTAAAAACAGCTAAAAACCTCAGGGCCTTACAGCAGGAGGTTCCATGGGTTTATATCCCAGATCTGAAGGCTAGAAAAGCTAGCAACTTAAACACCTCAAGAGTGCCAAAATTTTCTTAATAGAGACTAATGCTCTACCACTTGAGCCACAGCTCCACTTCCGGCTTTTTCTGCATATGTGGTGCTGAGGAATTGAACCCAGGTCCTCATGCATGTAAGGCAAGCACTCTACCACTGAGCCATCTTCCCAGCTTGTTACATGATTTTTTTGTTTCTCTTGTACGTTCTTCCCCCACGGTATGATTATGATTATGACTTTTTCACTGTATTTGATTCTGGTGCCCTACAACTTGTATATACGTTTTTCTAATTTGGGGAGGGGAAGGGAAATAACAAAACGCTGAAATAAGGATAAAAAAAGACTGGAAATCTCATGAGTGGAGAAAGAAGACAAGGATTTTTCTTTAAGTACTTAAACAACCAGGCACTGGTGGCTCTCACCTATAATCCTAGCTATTCAGGTGGCTGAGATCTGAGGATTATGGTTCAAAGCTAGCCTGAACAGGAAAGTCCACAAGACTCTTACCACCAATAAACTACAAAAAAAGAACTGGAAGTAGAACTGTGGCTCAAGTGGTTGAGTGCAAACCTTGAGCACAAATAAGCTCAGAGATAGAATCAATTCTTGATTTCAAGCCCTAGGACTGCCACCAAAAAAAATAAATGTGCTCAAACAGTAGCAAAAACTTTCAAATTAATATAGTGCTTTAGCTTCAGGACTAATTAAGAAGCAAACTGAACAATAAGATGATGTTTGTTCTTGACTTCTTCAATTGGCAAATATATTTGTGGTCAATAATATTTCATTTAGTGAATATAAAAGAAATGGGAATTCTTACAGCTAGTGGCAGTTAAAACCAGTGACAGTTTTTTCTGTGAAGCTTTTTCTGAACAGCATTTGGCTATTGCTATCAAAATTATAAATGTGCACATTCATTGATGCTGAACTACTACTTCTAGAAATAAATTTATCTCATGAAATTGCCACACATGTTCAGAAATAAATATTAAACAACATAAAGGTTATTTCTGGCAATAGTTATAGTAGTGGAAAATTACAAATAAAATTGTCTGTTAAATAGAAATAGTTAATGAATTGTGCTCTATTTGTACTATAGATATGATGTTGTTTTTTTAAATATATATGAAATAGACTTACACAATTTGACATGAAGAGAACTCATGATTTTAAAAAAATGCTAGCACACACACACACAATATGTTACATCAATTCACCCACACAAAGAAAGATTGTAGATATAGATTCATAAGCAGATTGAGAGATCAAAAATATTTAACAATACACTCCATTATAAACTGTGTTTAGTTTGAAATCTTACAATAAATTGAAAAGTAAGAGAAAGTAATATTATCAAAGAATAATTTGGAAGGAATGATAGAGATTAATTAAGAGAAGATCAAAATCTCCCTAAACCAAGCAGTAAATTGTTGGACTTGGAGAGGATGTGGTAATTTTTACATTTTTATCTCCACTCTCTGTTTCTTTGTCTCTCACTGATTTTAAAAAAGGAAAGGATGGGAAGGGGAAACAAAGAGGAGGCAACAATGCCTGATAAGAAATGAACTTCTTATCTTGCTCATGTAATTGTAACTCCTCTGTATGGTATTTTCACATTAAAAAAAAAGAAAAGAAAGAAAAAAATACACATGGGCTTTAAAAAATAAAAAAGAATATGCTGGTATATTCATGGTTAAATAAGAATTTTATAAATAAAAGTCACAATAGAATAGAACATTGAATAGAACAATAATGCTCACATTTATTGCGTAGAAATATCGTGTGTCCTCAGGCATTGATCCAAATGTTTATCATATATTCACAAAAATTCTGTGGGAAAGTGAGTGTTGTTGAAAATGCTTCACTTATATCATTGCATTTCACAATCACAGATAGTCTAGAAACCAGCAATATTATTAGTTTCCACTTCATGAATAAAATAGAATATGCAAAATACCTCCATTTTTGCAGAACTCAGTGCTCAGCTGGGCTGTCCAAGAAATAAACCCTGTGCTACTATATGACATAAAAAATGAAGTCCACACATCAGCCTAAGCAAACCTGTCTCCTCACCCACATTTACAGAATATTGAATGACTTATAAGCTTTAAACAAGATTCCAAAAGTGGAGAGTCTATAAAATAAGAGACATTTTTAGGTCCTGTAATTGTGCCTCTAAAATAATAGTGTAATCCTCTGCTAGAATTATCCTAGACATATACTGATCATTACAAATGAGGAAAACCATGGAGCCTATGTTGCTATGGGTCTGGCTTACTTAACTTGTTATGATTTTTTTCCAAGTCTGTCCATTTCCTTATGAATGAGGCAATGTCATTCTTTCTGATGGAACCATAGAATTTCATTGTTTATATATACCACATTTTCTTGATCCATTCATCTACTGGAGGACATCTGTGCTGATTCCATATTTTAGCTATGGTAAATAATGCTGCAGTGAACATGGTTGTGCTGATAGCTTTAGTGTGGCCTTCTTTGTGGTCACTTGGGTAAATGCCCATGAGTGAGATTGCTGGGTCACAGAGGAGCTCTATATTTAACCTCTTGAGGAACCTCCATATTACTTACCAGAATGGTTGAACAAGTTTATATTCCCATCAACAATGCCATATCCTTGTGAGCATCTGTTATTATAAGCTTTCTTTTTTTGCAGGGGGGGGGGGG
>NW_012267219.1:12708583-12719093 GCF_000151885.1 Dipodomys ordii | reverse complement strand
GGCTTTTTTCTTTTTGCTTATGTGGTGCTGAGGAATCGAACCCAGGGTCTCAGGCATGCAAGGCAAGTGCTCTACCACTGAGCCACCTTCCCAGCCCCATTATAAGCTTTCTTCTATAAGCTTTCTAACTATGGTGAGATGGAATTTCAATGCTGTGAGGTGGAATTTCAATGCTGTGAGGTGGAATTTCAATGGCCAGAGATGTTGAGCATTTCTTCATATGTGTATTGGCCATTCTTATTCCCTCTTCAAAGAAGTCTCTCTTTAAGTTTTTAGCCCACTTATTAATGGGGGTTGTTGTTTCTTTGAGGATTTGTTTTGAGGGGGTTAATTTTTTGCGCTTTAAGTATATTTTAGATAGGAGATCCTTGTCAGTTTTATAGCTAGTGAAGATCTTCTCCCAATCTGTGAGCTTTCTATTTGTCTTGCTAGCTATGTCTTTTGCCATTCAGAAGATTTGCAGTTTTATGCAATCCCATTTGTCCAACCTTTCTTTGATTAGTTGTGTTTATGACCATATAACATTATGTTTTTCAAAATGAACTTCAAGATATAGAAACAAGAGGTTCTTGGATTTTTGTTTATTTTTCAGTGTATTGTTTGCAGTTATTTCTTTTTTTCTTTCATTTTTTCTCCTTTGGTATATCCCCTGTTGTCACTATTTTTTTTATTATTTCACTAGCCTTTGTCCTGTATATAACTTCATCTGAGTTGTGAAGGGAAATGGAATCATAGAAATGGTGAGACAAAGGACAAAGGGTGAACTAGTACAACAGCGATACTCACAAGACAATATGTTGGAAATGAACTTTACAATTTGTAGGGGAAGGGGATTCGGGGGAAGGGAAAGTGGGAGAAAATGAAGGAAGGGGTAACAATGTTCAACAAAAATTGTACTCATTTCCTTATGTAACTGTACCCCTTCTGCACATCACCTTTCCAATAAAATTAAATTAAATGAGTGAAATTATGACTCTTTCTGTGCTTTTGTATCTAGAGACTGTGACAAGGGAAGGGAGAAAGCCCTGGTCATACACATTGGCCCAATAAAGGACAATGCAATGATTGATTGGCTAACATCTCTTCCTTTAGCCAGGCCCACTTCCTTCTCTTTCATTTTAGATAGTTTAATTTAAACCTTTTATATTGTCTCGGTTTTAACATACATACAGGTAATCCAAACATAAAAAAATAATAATAATAGTGTAGTGTGATGTGCTCATACAAATCCACCACTAGGTTCTCCTTGATTTCATTTTATATATGGCAATATAATAAAAGTAATAGCTTTTAAACTAATCCTGACTCCAAAAAAATCAATATTTTCTGTGAATGGAGATGGGTAATTTTAAATGAAAAATCATGATTAGCTGGTCAACAAATGAAAAGAAAGAGGAGCTGGAGAATGCACTCAAAAATTCAATGTACAATATGACCAAGTAAGATGATATTAAGTAAAATGAATCCCAAGATGGAGAAACAAGTGTTTTTTTTTTCTTGCTTGCTATTGTATTAATGTATTTAAAATGTGCTATGTGATTTTTTTTCTTTTTTAAATGTTTTTATTGTAAGAAAGTGTACAGAGGGGTTACAGTTACATGAGTAATGTAATAAATACATTTCTTATCGAGCATTGTTACCTCCTCCTTTGTTTTTCCTCTACCATCCCTTCCCTCCCACCTCCCTAACTCTCCCCCGCAGTTGTAAAGTTCATTTTCAACATAGTGTCTTGTACATCTCAATGTTTCAGCATTTTGTTATCTCCCTTCCCCTCCCCAAATTAGAAAAATATATATAAGATGCAGGACACCGATGTCAAATACAGTGAAAACAGGGGTTATACCATGGGGGAAGAACATACAAGAGAAACAAAAAATCACGTACATTTTAGATACGTTAAAAACAATAGCAAGAAAGAAAAAACAAGTTGTGTCCCTATGTTGGGGTTCATTTCACTTAGCATCATCTTATATGGTCATATGTACATAGGTTTTGATCTTTTCTGCGTGTCCTCGACTTATTTTTTTTATTTCTCTTGTTGGTTATTCCCCCAAGATATAACCCCTGTTTTCACTGTATTTGATGTCAGTGCCCTGCACCTTGTATAGACATTTTTCAAATTTGGGGAAGAGAAGGGAAATAACCAAGTGCTGAAATAAGGATACAGATTGACCCATTGTAACAATGAGATGTACAAGACACTATGTTGAAAATGAACTTTACAACTTGGAGGGGGGGTAGGTAGGGGGTGAGAGGGAAGGGATGGTAGGGGAAAAACAAAGGAGGAGGCAACAATGCTTGATAGGAAATGTACTCATTACCTTACTCCTGTAACTGTAACCCCTCTGTACAGTATTTTTACAATAAAAAAACAAAAAAATCAACATATAGTACATTCTACAAAATTAAGAAAAGTGAGGGGAGGGTTGGGTTAAGAGGGATGGGTATGAATGTTGCATGGGGTGATTAATACACCTTGTATTCATAAATTGTTCTGTTGAATGGCAACACCTTTGTACAACCACTTAAAGATAATAAAATATGTTTAAATACTATCTATCTCAAAAAAGAAATACCTTCAAATACTGAGTGTGATCATTCAAAGACAACATTTTTCGTAGAGACTGCTCCTCGACACACTCGTGAAGTTAATGAGTCCACTTCTTTTGAAGATTAAAGGAGGCACTTGACATTGTATAGAGCTCTTAAGCTTGAGCTTCTGCCTTTATTTTTCTAAGCTGTATAGCCTGAACCGTCACATCTACAAGGTCACAGTTCTCTAAAGGAAACTGGTTTAGAAAAGTTTGAGCCAGAAAAAAAGGAAGCAGGACCCAATGTACCCAGACTAGGCACGATAAACCTCTCACCCAGTCCCATCTAGCTAATCACAGAGGTTTAGATGTGCTGTGTCAGCCTGTATATCTTGATGGAAACAAGACGGACATAAAATTTTAACCCAGCTCTTAAAAATATCACGCTCAGAATGAAGTAGGAATCCCACTAGGAACATAGATTATACCTGCATGGAACTTCTCTGGCTTTGATCATTATGAACAGTGATCATTATGAACAGACACTTCTAAGGGAGGGGGGGGGTGCAGCTCAGCACACAACCCTTCCTTAAGCTGTGTTTAAAGTGTTTCTGTCCGGTTTCTGGGATCACACCTTCCTAACCTTCCCACTTCTCTGAATATACATCCTCTGTTTGCACTGCACCCTCTGTGTATCTCACTTGATGTCAATCAAATGTGAAGAAGGGAAAGGAGAAGGAGGAAAAGGCATTGATGCTATAGTAACAGTTCACTGGGCCCACTCCAAAAAGTGGAGTGTTTGAATGGAAATCCAGCAAAGACAAAAGAAACTCAGCCTTACATCCGATCACTTACAACCCAAGATAAGATTCATGGGTCACTGAAAGTTTCAAACTAGGAAAACAGTTATTGGGACTATAAAACCCTATTTGGGTTTCTGCCTAGTCCATCTTCTCCAAGAAGTGTCTCCCTACTCACAGCTGGTTCTCTGTAGCCATCTTTAAGCACCGGCCACAGTCTACTAGGAATCAATGGATGCATCAGATTCTCATTCTCAAGTATTCAGATTTACAATTCATATTATCAATCTACTTTTGTCCAAAACTATAACATAGTTATATGTTTTTTAAAAGGGTAAACGGAGGGGCTGGGAATGTGGCTTAGTGGTAGAGTACTTGCCTAGCATGAATGAAGCCCTGGGTTTGATTCCTCAGTACCATATAAACAGAAAAAAAATCCAGAAAGGGAGCTGAAGCTCAAGTGGTAGAGTGCTAGCCTTGAGCAAAAGAAGCTCAGGAACAATGTCCAGGCTCTGAGTTCAAGTCCCAGTACTAGCAAAAAAAAAATTTAGAAAGGAATCCAATTCTAAGAGTGGAAGAGATGGCTCTGTTGCTAGAGCCTAGCCTATTGGCCAAATAATGGAGTCCCAGTCTCCCACCTAAACAAAAAAGAAGGATGTGGAGGAAGAGGAGGAAGAAGAAGAAGATGAAGAATCATATTCTACCATATTCTTTTTCTATCTTCAGGGAAAAGAAAAGAGAGATATGGGGGACTGGGGATATAGTTCAGCCTTAGCACCATTTTTTTTTTAAAAAAAGAAGGAATGAAAAAGAAAGCCACAGAGAGAAGATTAAATGGATCAGATGTGCCATGAAGGTACAGAGAAAATTCTAGAATCTTTCCAGTTAATAAACCTTGTATCTTTTGGAGGCTTACTACATCCTTTTTTTTGTGTTTCATCTATGATAAATCCCCCCTTTGTGTTCCAAGTCAAATTATGCAAATAATACAGACATAAAAGTCAGTAAAATAAGTGTTCAGGAATGGAAATGATGTTAAGACTAGATCCCTCTTTAATTATAAACCTTACTGAAATGGTAAGTTGACACATGTCAGGTCTCGCCAGGAGCAACCTGGTTAATCAGGTCAAAGGAAGCTGTATGCCAAGGCTGGTGATTAGATATAGGGCTTGTTTAAAGGTTGTGTTTCATTTATAACAAAGATGAAAAGGAGGCCAAAAAAGGAAGTTCAAAGTAAAATTTGAACCCCTTTTCCTATCAGAATATTTTTCTCAAGATGAATTCTTCAGAGAAGACATTACGAATGGCACATAGTTAATGAGACAAGTCAGAGATAACTCCACATTGCCTTTCTCTCAGGAAGGATTTAAGCAGTTATAGTTGTTTCTCACCTATATGTCAGCCATGCTGTTTATGCTAGGCAAAAGGCAGACGGATAATTGCATGATTACCCTACAAAACAAGCAGCTAATGTGGAACAGGACTCAGAAATGGAAACCTTGTCAGTTAGTGTTCGTGAATCATCACACGAAGCAAATTGTTCACTTTTGGCTCAGTCCATTAGCTTCAAGGATGAAAGGAATTGCTCTTCCCAACTCATCATATTCCAATTTCCCATTTTTCACTTAGCACTTCCCTTTCCGGCTCGACAAATAAAATACATTTGTATTCTGCATTTAATTTGTTCCCTCTGACTAGGGCTTTATTTTCATCAGAGATAGCCCTAAACAAGTGCTATTCTGACACAGAGCCTTGGAAATATGGTATTTCTCACATAGATGGCATTGGTTGGACCTTGCTTTGATTTTCTTTTTTTTAATTTAACTTTGTTTTTGAGTTAACATACATTTGCAAGATGGAGAGGTTTCACTGTGATATTTCCACCCAGGTGTCAATGCACTGTGAATGAATTCAACATGTTCCCATTCCTCTAGTAGGCCTTTCTTTTAGTAGAGATGGTCTAGTGGGTGAAACCTTCTCATTCATCATGTTCAATTCAGCAGTTATTAAATGGCTTAGAGCCAATTTTCCACAATTTGGTGGGAGGGGGATTTACATCTCCTATCTAATCTATAGTCATGGGCCACATAGCAACAATTACAGACTCCATAGCTAGCAATGGTCCAACAGATTATTCTGGAGTTAAAAGTTCCTGTCACCTAATGATGAAGTCATTGTAATATCATTGCATAATGCATTACTCCCCTGTCTGTGGTGAAAGTGGTGTAGACAAACCTATGCCAGTGGTATAGAAATAGAGCAAATATAGTGATGTAAGTAATAGTACTTGTTAATGATAATACATTACTTTGCTCCTGATTTATGTATCTACTAAACTAGACTTACAGCATTATTTGAGTGAGCTCTTATTCATTTTAAAAAAGCTTCCCATGAAACAATATATCACACACAGCAGCAGCTTCATACACGAGTCTGCCACATTTCTGGTTGCATTAAGAGGCCACGTGGAGTTAATGGCCATGTCATCGAGGTTTCTGTGAGTGCACTCCACGAGGCTCATGCACTGAAAACATTCCCCCCAAAAGCATCTCTCAGAAGTGGCCTTATTGTTAAGGGACCAGTGATTAAATATATACTTCATTTGCATGAAAATTTTGCCAGCACAAAGTATGTTCCTTCCTACTTTACAGAAAACTAAACTGACTCTCAGAAAGTGCCAATTAATCTGCAAAGATCTCCTAACAACAAGACAGAATTTGTACCTCTGTTTATCTGATTTCATAGCCATATTCTCTCTACTATACTCTGGGAGACAGTTATTCAATAATAATAAAAAAAAACCCATATCCTCCCAAGAGCTATAGTGGAAAACTGGGACATGGAAAGTCTTAATCTAGTTATCTAAGTTGCTTCTCAAACTAAGTTGAATTTGCCCTAATATTCACATTCCATAGAATAAATCGGTGACCTGCAAACTGAATCTCAAATTGTCATCTAAAACTCAACTGTACATGTTGTTGAATAATTTTGCTCTATTTCACCAGAAGAAGTTCCATCCATATTTCTATGGTACAGGCTAAACTCAAAGGACACCAGTAGTATAGATGTTGTCATTCCAAGCAGAGTGAAAATGTGGAAAATGCTGATCTAAAATGTCCTTCTTTGCCTGTTGTGATTTTTTTCCTGGGTGTTAGCACATTTTTATGCCAGTGACAGCAGCCAGCAGGTAAATGCGTGCAGGGAGAAGGGAGTCACAGACCTGAAGTACATAGAGCTACATATGTAACAAAACCTGCAAACTTAATGTTGTTAAGACCTCATCTCTACCTTTTACTTTGGTCTTATATTCTCTATGTGGAGGCCCATGTAATATTTGAACTCACATTCTACCAACTTATATTTCCATAAGAAAGCAGTCCAGATCTTTCTCAACAGTCCCAGAAAAGTCCTGGGCTTAACCCAGGACTCAGATTATGGATATCCTTAAACCAGTCCTTGTCCTTGTAGGCACAAGGAATATAATCTCATTGACCAAACCCTGTCATAAGCCCTCCTCTAGAACCAAGAGGTGGTATCAGTCCCAACCAAGGAATGAATTAAGGATTGAGGGGTGAGATTCATAAAAGGGGAAATGGGGACCTAGTGATAGAATAAAAAAGGTATGGAGGGCTCAGTAAATAACAGGTGGTAGTTATAACCAGAGCAACAAACACTCTAAAATATGTATTTCCAACATGGGGGGGGGGGGAAATGGCCTCCACCCAAACAAGGTCCTGTAGGAGTGGTGGGGAATTTTCTGTTTCTAGGCAAGAGCTCAAGAGGCAGATTCAGTCTGGCAATTAGCTGTCAGCTGATCACCAATTCAAATGTCCTGGAGTGGGCCTTGCTGATGATCTGTACTTGCAGTAATCATTTGGCTGGGTGAATCAAATTATGCTTTCCAATGCCACTTCAAATCAGGATTGCTATGTCTGCACTCATTTTCGGCAGTAAGTACTACCGTGTAAGTTATTTTCTTTCATATTGACTCTACGTGGACTAAGGGGGAGGGGGAGGAATTTAGGCTTCTTTCAAATTGTGCCCAACAGGAAAGACCAAAAAGTTTTAGAGATTTGTGCAGACTAATTAGGAACGATTCTGCTTTAATGGCGAGGCTTTCACACTGAAATGGATAGGGAAACATGTACTGCCCTTGCAAGGTAGAGATTTTTCTTCCGAGTCGCTATCTGATGTGGGAGTCTCATTCTTTCATAATGCCATGTGCTGTGATCAATCAGCTGTAATGATCAAAAGGAAGTTTGCCTCAATCAATCCCGATAAACAAATAACTGCTATAGTGGCAAACCTAATGTGCTCTTCACTTCAAATTCACTTGCCAATAATTGGCCTCATTAACGTCTGTGAAGTTAGCTGTTCACTAAAATTGGGCAAGTTGTACATTAGATGTGTTCAGTGGTTTGCAAACCTTCGGGAATAATAGACCTACTGAATCAGCATCTTGCTACTTCTATAGAAATGAAAAAGCCAAAAAGTAAGGAGACTGCAAAGGTTCTAGAAGAAATGAAAGGAGATGGGGGTAAGCTAATTTCTATCAACTTCCTGTAATGTTCCCTTTCTCAAGGTAAATATTAAAAAATGAGGGCTAGCTTTGTATCATTTTTTAACAGAAAATGATATTGACAGAAAATGAACTTGACTTCTTCCTGTCATATAGCTTTCAAATTATCCTGCCCGCATCTGTTAGATGTCATTTTGTTGTTCAGTTATAAACACTGTATCCAGACTGGATTATGAGAATGCTGTTTGTAGGCACCAGAGCCACAGATGCCCTTGGGTTGAACATCAGGCTCACTGCAATAATCCCAAAGAGGGAAATATACTTCCAGCTGTTGTACCAGAGCCATCCTACTTAGAAAGAGGAAGAAATCACAGCAAAAGAGCCTTTTCTGGGGTATCTAAAATACACACTTAGGGAGATAGGAGGCAGCAAGAACAGTGGAAATCAACTTAACTAATTCACTTACATTTATATGTCCTATTCCTACAGAAATGGCCAGAGCGAACATCAAATAAAGCTGGTTAGTTTGCCTGGAGGTGAAGGATTTTTTTTAACTTCAATGGTTTTTTTTGTTTGTTTTTTTATTAATAAGTTTTTTTATTCTGAAAATACCATACAGAGGGGTTACAATTACATGAGCAAGGAAATGAGTATATTTCTTATCAAGCATTGCTAACTCCTCCTTTGTTTCCCCTTACCATGCCTGCCCTCCAATCTCCCACTCCTCTACCCCCACCCCCCCACCAAAGTTGTAAAGTTCATTTTTCCACATAACATCTTGTACATCTCATTGTTGCAATGGGTCCACCTGTATCCCTATTTAAACAATTTGTTTTTTCCCTTCCCCTCCACAAATTATACCCAAACATCAAAGAAAGAGAACTATAGACCCATTTCTTTGATGAACATTGATACAAAACTTCTCAACAAAATTTTGGCCAGTTGACTTCAACAATTCATCCTAAAAATCATAACACCACATTCACTGTAATACCCCTTAGCTTTGTCCCTGTCTTATCATCTGTGAGTCAAAAAAAATTGCCTTTGCTTTCCAGTCTAGTTTTTCTTGCTGACCAGGGAAAAAATAACATCATCTTGTTTGGTCAGAGCTTTAAATGTTTATGAAAGATGAAGGATCTCATTGATGACAGCTTTTCTAGACAAATGAGAATCAAGCCTGATCTCAGTATTACACTTTTCCCCCAGTCTTCCATGTGGGGCTTCTCACCCATCCACTTAATTGTAATTACAGTTTTAATGGTGTCCACCATGGTCCAGAAAGATTCCTCTGTGTGTGTGTGTGTGTGTGTGTGTACACGTGTACACACACACACATATATGCGTGCCTGCATGTACATGCGTGTATGTGTAAGTCCTGGAGCTTAAAATCATGGCCTGCTCCTTAGCTTTTTGTGCTCAAGACTAGCACTCTGCCACTTGAGTCACAACTCCTCTTCTGGCTTTTTGGTACTTTATTGGCTATAAAGGCATCATGGACTTTCCTGCCCAGGCTGATTTTGAACCACAGTCTTCAGATCTCAGCATCCTGAGTAGCTAGGATTACAGGCGTGAGCACTGGTAACAGCCAGTTTTTGCAGATTGTTGATAGTTGGCCTTACTGCCTAGATTCATGTCTACACACCCACCCTCTTACCTTTTCAGAGTCTAGTTCGACACAGAAGCTTCAAAACACTCTTTAAAATGTCAGATTTTGTCACTGTCCTCCCAAAATCTCTGCAGTGTCTTTCCCCTGTATTTATCATTTTTATGTCAGCTATATGGGAAAGTCTTTCATTGTTACATGTTAACATCATATTCCGATCAATTTCATCTTCCTAGCACTGTATTTCGGATGCCCTTGGCCACTATTCAACCTAGATTCTCTCACTCCGGCTTCCCAGACTGCGCACACATCACTCCACTCCAGCCTACTGGCAATCAATGTCTTCCTCAAATACGTCATGCATTGTTCTAGGGCCTTTGGTCTTTCTGTTCTCTTTTCCAGAAATATTCTTCACATGACCCTTTCACACTTGGCTTCTTCTTAACCACATGGTTCTTTGTCAGATATCTCCTGTTCAAAAAGACCTGCTTGGCCACTTTACTGCACCCTCCCTCCTCTCCAATTGTTATTAATCAGATCATCCTAATCATTTTCTTCAATATCCTGTGGGTGCTTTACCTGTGTATTTTTCTAACCTGTGTCTTTACCTGTATCAATATTTGTGCCTTACTTGTGTCAGTGTCATGTGGATGCTTTACCTGGATAAATTCAAAATGAGCATAAAGCTCTTCTGTCCTACTACATCCTCAGGGTCTGGAATCGTGTCTGCTATGTTCTAAGTCACTGAAAGAATGTTTATAAGGTGCCAAGTTACATTATAAAGAATCACCAGAGCATCTTCCAGAACAGGTTTATTTTGAATATGCAAATCTAATATTAGAAGAAACAGTGTCACACTGTTAATTCCTTTCACTCTTCACAGAACATAGCAATCTGCACAAGAATCATTTTCTAGAATAACTGAATACCATTAGAAATTGAAGAAGATAAAGTGAGAAAACAAGAAAGAAAGAAAGAAAGAAAGAAAGAAAGAAAGAAAGAAAGAAAGAAAGAAAGAAAGAAAGAAAGAAAGAAAGAAAGAAAGAAAGAAAGAAAG
>NW_012267219.1:12685646-12708533 GCF_000151885.1 Dipodomys ordii | reverse complement strand
GAAAGAAAGAAAGAAAGAAAGAAAGAAAGAAAGAAAGAAAGAAAGAAAGAAAGAAAGAAAGAAAGAAAGAAAGAAAGAAAGAAAGGAAGAAAGGAAGGAAGGAAGGAAGGAAGGAAGGAGAGGGAGGGAGGAAGAAAGGTAAGAAGGGAGAAGAAAAGAAGGGAGGGAAAGAGGGAGAGTCACTGAGAGAGAGAGAGAGAGAGAGAGAGAGAGAGAGAGACTTACCAGAAAGCTCTAGGCTGCTTTCTTTTCATTATAAGTAAGACAAGGTTCATGAGAGTAAGCATCAGTGCTTGATTCTTTAGAAGTTGAAAATTAGATCAAATGAATTGGAGGACAACTACATCTTGTGTTAATGTTTTCCTCTTCGAATGAAGAAAATGAGATGATGTGAGCCATGACTCCATTTGAAAATGAAACTTTGTTTTTCTATTTGCTTAGATGTTAAAGCATATTGTTTTTCATTTTAGACTTTCCATGTTGGTAAATGTTGCAATACTTTATATTCATTAAGCTCAGGCCCATTTACTATTGTGCAAGCAAGACAAACACAGACATACTGTCCTTATAATGCATAATTTCTAAATTACACAGTAAATAAATGAGACTTAGCCAGAAGCCTAAGTCTCACTACCCTTACCATTATTGTGTTTGTAAACATAAATAAACTTAGGTCAAAGTTCCCCACTCTTAAAAGGTACAATTCATACATAATGTATTTTGTTCTTATTGTATCAAATAAACTAACCATTCAAATCATTCCTGTACTAGAAACTGGACCCTAAACCAGACAAAAAATGCTCCAGAAACAAATCTAGGTTAATCAGGTTTCTGTATCATCAGAAAAGCATGAAGCACAAGAACTGTGATGTTGGTAGGAACTCTGTTAGTTTCTGGTGAGCTGATTATAGAAGTTAGCAGCAAAACTGAAATAAAGTAACAACTCACAGTGAGATGACAGTGAGCAAGTGTCTTCAAATTTATAATTGTCCTTGGCTCTGTTGAATTTTGCTTTAAGTCCTCAGGACCAAATAGGTGCCCTGAGCAGGTAGCACAGATGACAAAAAGCTGGCTGGAGCATTCTGTTGTACTACTTCCAGTCAAGGACCTGTTCTGCCAACTCTTTTCCTATGATGGCTATTAAATTTTATAGGATTTTTCCCACCATTGGCTGTAATGGCATTTGCACGTTAAATGCTTGCAACAAATGAAACCGTGATTCCATTGTTTCACAGGGTGAAAACCATGGTTACGGCTGTTTCAAATGGAGAACAAATCTGAAAAGAATCAAGTCATTCCTCTCATTGTATGCTACCTATATAGGCTCTGTGGGAAAGCTTATTTACATTGCAGCTCTTCTATTTTTGAAACAAGACAGTGTTTCGCACATGTAAGAAAACTAAAGATTCCACAAAAAGCCAAAGCAGATGACACCTCAAATGTTATTTTAGTCAAGGGGTTTTGTTTACAATTAAACATAACTCTCCTGCAAGCACATTTCACTAAGTTAACCCTTCATAGAACTACAAGAGAAAACCTTGATGGCTACACTATGGTTGTTTGTTGTCCTTTATTCATGAGAAAGAATATGACAGAATTCTCTAGGACTGTATCTAAGGCAACACTGACTTATGGAAACAATAAAGAAGGCAGACACTTTGGCCAATTTTCTCCTCCAAGAAAATTCAACAACTAGCCCTGAAAATTTGGGATTATTCTTTCTAGGAATAATTCTGGATTATTATTTATAGGTACTTATTAAAGATCATCTAGATGCAGCAAAGCAAGATATATAAGAAGTTATATATTTTACTAGTTCTAGAAAACTAGTAAAATAAACAACTTCTTGATCACTCTAGATCCTTTTAATTGGGTTCAGCTTGCTCATCATTTCTCTACCAGCCATACTTTTCCACGGCACCATCCTCTCCTCCTAGAATAGCAATTAAATGTCAGGACTCTCACATTCTGTCCACCAAATGTCTTCTCGAGAATTCTGTTGTTCTGAGAATGCTTCAGCAAAGGAAGAGCCTTTTCAGTTAAGATAACCATTATTCGAATCTCTGAATGGGTATTCGTTTCAATTTGACCTTTCCTTGTTGTGTGTTTGAGCTTTAAAAAAAAAGTTTCTCCTGCATATATTTAGCCCAAAGATTTGAATGCATCATCATATAAAATGATCCTTAATAAAATGAACTCTGAGAAATGGAAACAAGAGGTTTTATATTGTTTTCAATTGTTTCTTTTTTTCTCTCTTTTTTCCCCTATGGTTTATTCCCTTTTGTCACTGTTTTTTTTTTTATTTCTGTACCCTTTATCTTTTATATAGTTTATCTGATTTGGGGAGGGGAAGAGGAAGCACAAAACAGTGGGACAAAGGGTGAACCAATTCAGCAGCGATCCTCACTAGGCACTATGTTGGAAATGAGCTATATAACTTGGAAGGGAGGAGAAGAGGAAGAGGAAAACCTAGTAGAAAACGAGGGAGGAGTTGACACTGTTCACAAAGAAATGTACTCATTACCTGACTTCTGTAACTGTAACCACTCTGTACATCACCTTTACAGTAAAATTTAAATTAAAGAATACTGACTAGCTTAAATTTAAACATAATTTCTTACTAATAATATTCTTGAAAATTAGCTGGGTAAATATTTAAGAATTACAATTTTATTTTTCTTCTTTTTGCCCTACTGGGGATTGTACCTAGGTACCTAGATAAACCTTTCATTTGAGACTTGAGTGGCATTATTTATATTTTGTTTCTGAGATAAGGTTACACTAATTTCTCCAGGACTGGCCTCAACTCACAATCCTCCTGCTTCACTTCCCAAATAGCAGGGATTACAAGTATATGCCACCCTGCTCAGCTAAAATCTGGTAACTAAAGTCATTTTGTAATCTTTTCTTTCTACTTTTTCTGTAGGCTCCTATCTAGGAGTCTATATGACCTACCAAAAGCACAATCAGGGGGGCAGTAGTCATGCTTGGTGAAGAAACCAGAAGATGAAATTTATTTTCTTGTTCAGATTTTTATTTGTTCAGTTGACCACTTGATTTTATTTCTTATGACAAAGACCACCTAAAATTCAGACCATCTTGTTTTTCCCAAGTTGCTCAAACTTTGAGAAAGTTAGACAACCTTCCACAGATCTGGCATGTTTTGGAGCTGTGAGGGAAACAATATGTGTACTATATAGGTAACCCTTAATCACAAACCATTTTCTGTTTAGTGATAATGATTAGTTTTGATAGACTTTAGTTTCCATTCTGTGATTACATACAAACATACACATACACCAAGCTGAACTTCTCAGCAATACAAGAGAAAATGAGCTATGAATGTTGGCACACAGCTAACTATGCTACCTTGGGCAAATCATTTAACTCCTCTTTCACACAATTTCTTCATCTTTGAAATAAAAAGTGATTTTATAGTCCTCTGTTCAGAGAAACGGGTTCAACAACCAAGATGATAATTCACTTTATTTCAGCATGAAATTCACAGTCCCAAGATTTATACCCTACTGTTCAGTATCTGCTAATATTCTTTCTGGAAGTTTTGTCTTCCAGAAGACTTGAGGAAGCTTGCCACAATTCAGTTTCTACAAGGTCAATGCAACCTATATATCCTGTTAAAGTCCGCTTTTCTTGCATTGTATAAATACTCAATCTAAATATCATTCCAACTACCATGTTAAATGACTTTTGCAATAGAATATCATGACTTTTGTAATTATGATGAGAAGTTTCCTACAGCTCTAGGTATATCTGTGATAATGCTGTACGTACACTGATATTATTAAATATGGAAACTGCTTCACTGCTACTTGTAATGTATCTAATGAACACCAAGGAAAGCTCAGGTCCCCGGAAGAAGAGGTTGTAATCTAGAAGTTTAAGAAGATGACTTGTTATCAATTTTAAGGATGCAGTTTGCCTAAGGATATCAAGAAGGAATGTCAAATCTACTAAAACATTTAAACATACTACCATCTCTCCATTAGTGGTTATCTGACACTGGGTTCCTTGGGATGTTGCAAGTTACAAGTGGGTGTGAATATACAGAACTGCATGCTGACAAGTCAAGCCATAACACAGAAAAGTATTGATGTTATTTGATATTGACTGAATTGCTGCTGAGCTCACACACACACACACACACACACACACATACACACACACATACACACACAAATATTATGATGGTAACCACATAGATTCTAGGCATCAAATCCCCAGATACTGGTTCATTTTGTTTAAGGCATCACACACTGTGTTCAAATCACTGCGAAGGTCCTGCACAACGTTTTCAATACTTCTTGTGTCCTTCAGAATTTCAATACTCTGCGTGTAGGGATTGAAGTATACTGAGAAAGGACGAGTGATTGACTTCGCAAAGTTTCTGCAGAATAAACAGAAATCAGATAGATTATTAGCCCCCATGGATAAAAGAGATAGATAGGAGAGAACAGGACTTGCAACAAATGAAACCTTTATTTGCTAGAGATGGTAGAGAAGGAAGTTTACCTCATCTTTTCTTTGGCTTCTTCAAAGCTTTCTGAGACAAAGTAGACTTCCTGGAAGGTGGTGATAAGACATTCCTGCAAGCAGGTTGTCTTTGGGTCAAAGGCTTTCACACACGCCTTGTCAGAGAGAGCATGCTGGAAAACACACCACAAAACCCATTCAACTCCATAATGACTCTTCCAACATGCCATGATATCACATTCCTACAAGGTATTTGATATCTCAGTAATCCTACAGAGCCAGGAAATACAGAATCCCCCTGTGTGGGGAGTAACTTGGGTGTTGGGCAGAATTTTGCTTGCTTGCTTGCTTGCTTGTTTTCCTTTGGAAAGTCTCAGGTGCTGAAGGAGGGATGGAGTGGAATGAGATTATGGTTTTGTTTTCTTTATTATTGGGAAAATTCATGCCGAAGGACAGTTCCCAGCGACACCCCCAACAGAAATGGAATTTTAAATCTATGCTATGAATAGAAGCCAGTACAGCATAAATATGCTCCTAAATTTGTTGCTATAAGCAATGTACTGAAATCTCACTTAAATGGCAGAAGTAATAATTACCTGCGTGGAAAGGTAATTGGGACTCTGACTGAACTATTTGTGGACTCACTGTGAGACATTTTGAGCCAGGCACTGTGTATCAACACAGCCTGGAGTGCCTATCGGTAGCTGAAGATGCTTACAAAGCATTCATTTACCTTTCATGGAGTTCAACAGAGCAATATGCAGCAGATAAATATTGCCAGTTGAGGGAGAAAGAAGAACTAATATTAAAAATTATACTAATGCCCAAAGCAGGTATTAGGGAAAAAAATGGTGCCATTGCTCTTTGAACTATCGTTAGTGTCATTCAGCTCTCCACGTGACAGACACTGAAAAGAGTGAAGAACCATGAATGGCTGTCTGCTCAAGATGAATTCAGTGGTGTCCAAAGTCAACACTCTGGCTGGGTGGTTTAAAAACATAAAATATATATAAGAGTCATTGAGGCGTTTTTGAGAGTGCTGATAGCCAGGCCTTACTTCGACAGGTCAGGATGAACAGCAGAAATGCACATTGGGAAAGATACCCATGGTGAGTCTGAGAGTCTGACATATGGAGTTGTGGAGAGAATTACTCCTTTAGGGTTTATTCTTAATTTAAGGGAGAAGGTTTGTTGGGGAAAGAGAAAAGGAGCTGCAGCACCTGCCTTAACTGAGAGGTAGAAAAGCACAACTGCCTTTAGTCCAAGTGTTGCTGAAGTCCAGCTACATAACCTTGGCGGATCATTTAGCCTCCCAGAGCCTCTGCTCCCTCAACACTAAGTGAGAAGAGTTTGAACTGAATGATCCTAATGATAGTCTCTAATGCAACCTCTGGACTCCACCCAAAGCACTCTACTGCCATCTTAATCTAACAACTAAGATTTCCTAGAAGAAAACTCTGAAAATCCTTTCCTGATCAATATTCTTGGTGCATTGTCCTCCCTCCCCCAACCATTTCAAAATGCTTGCTGTGATGTACCATCCTCTGTGAAGGAGACAGTGGTCCCCTAAGTTTGAAAATGCCACTGCGAGCCAACACTGACATGAAAGCCAAGGGGCACGTGGCTCTACCCAGTGTGTGATTTGCTTTCCTGCAAAGTTCCATTGTCTAGATCAATGCATAGATGAATCACAGAATACAGAGAGCCTCTCAGAGTGAACTCATTTTTTTAGCCCACAGAACAACTTCATTATAGAACAGAAGGTCAGTACACCTACAAATGTGTTTGTGTTACATTCAATACAGTGCAGTGAACATCAGGGGATTTGGGTTCCACACAGACCAATAATTCTGTCCACCTTTTAAAAATAACTTCAGAGTTTCGGGGGGAAAAAATTGTCCTTTGATGAGAGCTCTTGCTCCTCTGCAAACAATTGGCCTCCTACTGGCTAGCAGTGGTTATCAGAATGAGGACTCGCCTTTCTGTGCACCCACATGCTATGGTTACATTTAACTGGAGGGTGTTATTTGCATGGCTCATTCATCCAGCAATACACAAGGAAAGGGGGCAGGCTGACTCAGTGTCTTCCATCTTTCTCTTCTTCCATCCCTGCATCAGGAACAGGCACAGTGATAGCAACATAGCCTACTAAAACAAAGCAATGACTTCCTGAGATATGCTTGTGCAAGCAACGATGGCACTGGGTCTAGGACATGCATGGAAAGGAAATGGAACTCTCCCACTTGGGTCTCCAGTTCTTCTGTAGGGCATTAACAACCTGAATGGCTGTGTGGTAGGGCCCTTCAATAATTAAGACTAAAATCAGGGTAGGTTCAGGAAAACATACCATGTGACAATTCCACCGCTTATCCAGAGGACTACATTTAGTCATTTTAGCAGGGAAAAGGCATCCAAATAGATCAAGGAAAGGCCAGAAGACAAGGTACCCTGCTTCAGATTTTTGGAGAGGGGGGAATCAGTGGGTTCACAGAATATACTTTGAGGCAATATAGATCCTACTTGCCTGTGCAACATATAAGTGAAAAACTGGAAGTTGACTAAGTGCTCAAAAATGCCATTTGCTCTCAGAAGCCTGTTGTAGGTGCTATGTTGGCTGACAGGAACCTCTGCACCCTAGGAGAATGGGGCCAGTGTACTCCTTGACTGGTAATGAACATGAAGATCACTGAACCTCCAGAATAGACCGGGAAGTAACAAAAGCCTGGAATGGAGCTCTCTGACCATGCGCTCCTCTGTGCTGTCTGCCCGGAATATCAACGCCACCCAGGAGCTCACTATCTCTGAATACCACCCTATGGCTCAGGGGGTTATAAAACGTGATATTGTCTCCCTTGACTCCAAAGTTCATGCTCCAATCGGCAGTTTGTTTCACAAGCCCTTGAGGGAGCAGCTATTTCGCCCTCTCCTCTATGTTCTGAGTGGGTTCTCTGTCAACATTGGGCCAAATTACATGATGTCCCTAGGGAGACTCTGGGGTAAATCATTGCTGAAGGGTCATGCCTGTGAAATCCTGGAGTCTGCAAGAATTGGTCCAACTTCATGCAGAGAGAGGCTTTGTAATGCGGGACAGAGTCTGGCTTGACAGTATTTTATTCTCACATCAGTGCAAAAGAAGAGGAGTTCTTGAGAGAAGCCTCCTGCTGTCTGAACCTTCCAGAGGGATTATTTTGGATTTACCCATAATGCTAGAGACCAGGGCACAGGACTAAAAGGGGCAGACTGGAGTTCTCCTCTGCCTCCCTGGAGGTCTAGATCTATAATTCCAAATGAGTGCAACTACCTCAGCTTAGGGGGCAATTTCCTCCTGGATCAACTGAAAACGTTGACCTACACAGATTCTAAGGCTGTACCTGCAGTACAGTTTTAACAGGACCTGTAAATAGCCAGCCCTCGTAGCCCCACCCTCTCCTACCTCTCCAGCCAATGCAAATTGACCATGACAGACTTTCTCACTGGGTCTTGGGGATGACCTTGCCACCCTTTACACAGGTGGCCACTAGCAATTAATTGGTTTTAGGAGACAAATTAAAGCTTAATTACCATTCCCACCTATTAAAATATAAACATCTCTTTATAACATCAAAACAATTTCCCAGAACTCAATTGCTAGCAAATATTACAAGACACTAGAGTGGAAGTTAAGATAAAGAATAAAGATTCAAATCTGTCTCCATCCCTTTCTACCTAGATGACTTTGGTCAAATTACTTCACTCTGTAAACCTAGTCTAGTAGTTATCTGGAAAATGGGAATGGTACCCATAAGCTCAGTTCAGAACTACATGAAAAGGTATGTAGGAACGCCTGGCATGGAAAGTACTCAATAGAGTTACTTATCATTACTAATTCAGTCCAGTACCTATGTGTATGACTATACCTTTCACTCTGTGGGAAGCTCTTCTCCCCCAAGGGGAGATTTCTTCCCCCATGGAGGAAGAAATCTTGTTCCAGTTTTGAGTCTTCCAGGTCCTAGACTCCAATAGTGACTGCCCTAGAAATCTTGCTCCCAGACTCCCTTTTTTTTTTTTGCAATGACACAGAGTTATTATCTCAACTACTCCAGATATAAACCTTGTGATCCTCACTCTCTAAATCAAGCCTGGTTAAAGTTTGAGGAAAAAAAAGAGTAATACTCAGGTGTGAAGTCAGGTTTACAGGTAGTTTGGGACCTAGATTCTGAACAAAAATTTGCAAACACTCCTAGACTTACACCATAATCACCTTCTCCCACATCAGAACAAGTAGATGCATGGTTTACGTATACATACTTATTTGTATGGATCCATAATTTTTTAACCTCCTTTCAATGCTCTTCCCGATAACTGGGCACAAATCCTAGCTCTAGCAAGCCACTGACCTACAGGATAACCTCAGAAAACCTCCAAGTCCCTCGAGGCTCTTCTCAACAGCCTGACAGTAATTCTGACCACCTCCCACAGATGTCAGAAATGATAGTAAATACAAGTAATCATGATAAGTAGAAAGCTGTTCTGAGACTACAGATTGATAGCTAAATAAAGACCAGACAACAAATTCCACATGCAAGGACATTCTTAAAAGCAAAGCCAAGAAATAATAACTACATTTGTTTAAACCATGAGCCTTGTCAAAACTCAAAAAGCAAAACATATATATATATATATATATATATATATATATAATATTCTAGCAATACTATGGAGTGGGTAGGTGCTAAGACCACTTACCAAAAAAAAAGTCTGTTCTCTGCTCTGAAGGAAATAAAGAACTAGACTTTATTCTTAGCCATGGAGGGAAAAAAAGTAGAAACTGCCTTTACTTTTGTGATGGATTAAATTTTTAGATAAGACTCACAATTCATTGATTAGCTATCATTCCCTTGCCACCTAATATGAGCAAACCTCGTTGTTGTGTCTCCAGGAGAATTGGATTCAACATAGATCCATATCAATCCCTTCTTAGAGCTTTCCTAGTCCATGTTCTATGAAACCCTAGACCATCAATTTTGTGTTTGTTAAATAAAATAGATGAATAAGCAAGTGAACAATAAATGAAAAAATGATAGCATGATATAGTTAGATCATCTCTAGGACAGAGAGGGGAAAAAAAGAGTGTATAATGAAAGACACATGCTAGAGTGTGGGTAAATGGTAATCAATTATCCTATTTCCAACCCACTTTTCAAAGTCAGTTTTCCAGATGACTTCACTCACGATTAATTGCTCTCTCTCCCGAGTGGTGGAAAAGTCCCACCCTGATATACTTTTGGAGTTGTTGCTAGTGTTCTATAGAACAGAATATTTAACAAAATTAACTGGGATCTACCTTTGGACTGCTTTAGGAAGAGCTAAAGATATTTTACTACAAAACATAACTGCATTCAAAACTGTAAAGATGCTTAAATAGAATTACACTAATGCTATTAATAAATCCATCCTTGTATTGGGTCCAGGACCAGAGCTTCTTCGCTCAAACAAGTATTCAGAGTTGATGTGAGAGCAGGGCAGGAGGGGGTGCCAAAGAAGCTAATGTTATGTATTCTCTGTGAATAGTCGATTTCTGAATTGTAAAAATGGTCCAAAGTAGCCATCATAAGGATGCTGGAGTGTTGAAATTTGAGAATGGAAGAATGCTAATGACTGGAGGTGATGGACCAGAACAAGAGGCTGCACGGAGGACAATGCCCTTCGGTGTATATATTTCTGGCTGATTTCCATTTCTACACGATTCTGTCCACATCAGTAAGAACAAAACCAACAGATTCACCCCAGTGCTGCCCACATATGCCTCATTAACCTAACCAGAAGACCCTGTCAAAAGTTGGGGGCCATGAGAGAGGTTTGTTTCTTTTGTTTCTGCTATAATATATAAACTATCTGAAGTGAATGTAAAACAGAGGTAGCCCAGGAGATACATCACTCTCTAACTCTTTCTGTGGAGGAACTCAAGAGTAGGTAAAGGGGATAGTCTTATGGGGCAATGCCTTCATGCCATTGCTGTGGATTTCAGCCATTTGCAATAAGATTACTTGCAAATAGATGTCTTGTTGAGGATTTAACTGGAATAAAACTTATATCACATTACCCTCTCTTCCAGCCATGCTTAGCCTCAGAGAGTCCCCTAAATGAGCCAGACTGTGACAATAGACCATGTAGTAGTTACTCCACTGCCAATTAACCATTCAGTTCATCTTGCCCTTTCCTAATATTTCCTTCCATCCCTCAACAATGAGCATAGAGCTGGGTAGGTAATCCTAGCTACTCAGGAGGCTGAGATCTGAGCATCACAGTTCAAAGGTAGCCCAGGCAGAAAAGTCTGTGAGACTTTTATCTTTGGTGACTCAATCACCAAAAAGCCAGTGGTAGAGTGGTAGAGCACTAGCCTTGAGCATAGGCTACAGAGACTTCATCAGAAACCTTCTCAGGAATGGCCTGCTATGTGCCAAACATATTTCTCTCACCTTTTCTATTATCTGATTATTTCTCACACTAGGCATTAAATTCTGGACAACAAGGATCACAGACAGTATCAGCTAGTGGTTAAGAACGCTGATCCTAGGGCCTAGAAGGCCTACATTTGGGCTCCATTCCAATACATTTAAGCTGTGTAACTTAAGAAAGTAACTTAATGTCTTTATGCCTCCCTCGGTTTTCTCATCTGTGACAATGATACCTCTTATAGCACTAAGTAGGTTGTTAAGAGGATGAAGTGGGTTAATATGGCTAAAGCACCAACATACTAAAATCTATTTAAATATTTGTTAAAGGTTGTGATATTTTTCATATCGTTAGTCTTCATAATTACCATTTGCCTTTTTGTCCCTGGTGTCTGGCACAGTACAGTACACACTGTAGGTGCTCAGATAAAGTTTTGAGGAGTTTGTTGTTAATTAGTGGAGTCATAAAATGAGTAGACTCAATAAAACTACAATGAAATCTTGTCTTTCAAGAATATAAACAAGCACAAAGATCCAACACCTATAGATTTACCAATTCTATTAAGGCTAATAATGCCCACTTCTTTTTTAAATTAGAATAGTCCATATTTCTGATCTCAGGCTAACTAGTCAAAGAATGATTTCACTGCATGCTAAATGTATCAAAACCTGCTTTCCCACATCTAGTCTTTCCCATTTGCTACACGTTGAATATGCTCCTTCCAAAACTCAGGTATTGCCGATGGGATGGTGTGAGGCCATGAGGGCTGCAGGGAGGTGAAGAGGCCATGAAGAGTCCTTTCCTGAGCACTGCACAGCTGACTTCAGAGAAGGACTTGAGCCTCTGCCTCCTACCCTGTGAACACACATGTAACTCTTCTGGAATATCCACCTGAACCCTCACTACTAGACAACAACCATGGCTTCCTAGCCTCCAGAACTATGAGAAAATCAGTTTCCATTCTCGGTAAGTTATTCAGTGAGTGGGAATCTGGTATAGTAGCATAAGGACTAAGATACAGACTATGTATCTTAGTTATAGTTATACAGTTGAGAATGTAATCTATTACTATTAGCTGTGGTTATAGAGTTGAGAATGTAATCCATTACTATTTGTCATGAATGAGTATTAAGTATTATTAGATGCTTTTATTTTACATTTAAAACTGGTTTCTTTTTTTCCCCAGTGGTATAGCAATTAATGGTATAGCAATTAATGAGCAGTTAGTGGTATAGCAATCAATGACCAAGACCCATTGTAATCATAAACTGATATGTTGAGTTGAAACATCTTTGTCCAATTACTTAAAGATAACTCTTTAATTAAAACATAAAACTACCAGATACCACCATTTCTAGTCATTTTACTCTATTTTAAAGCAAAAGAAATTATTTTTGTGCATCACTATTACATACTATATACTTCCTTGACAAGTTGTGTTTTAATTGTGCATCCACAAGCATTTTATTTTATTTGGGGGGGGGGTCCAGTCGTGGGGCCTGAACTCTGGGCCTGGGCGCTGTCCCTCAGCTCTTCACCTCAAGGCTAGTGCTCTACCACTTGAGCCACAGTACTACTTCCAGCTTTTTCTGCTTATGTGGTGCTGAGGAATCGAACCCAGGGCCTCAGGCATGCAAGGCAAGCGCTCTACTACTGAGCCTCCTTCCCAGTCCCTTCACAAGCATTTTAATGTGTACTAATATGGAAGAAGCTAAAACAGCTCTAAACTTCCTTTTTTGTGAACTAGACAGTGAGGAGTCCACGGGAGCCGTGGAAGTGGCAGAAATCAGAGTCACAAGGCCACTTGGCCAGCGAGTTTCCACTATGGGACTGCCACTAGCTCACTGCCCATTTTTCAACACTAAATGTAGGCCGGCCATTTGTTACCTAACATTTGAGCATGCACTTGTCATTCCCATTGATCTGTACACATGGCTGCTCATCTATTAGAGTCACACCACAAGCCCAGAAAGGCATGACCCATTTTCAGAAGTGCAAAAAGTTAGGTCAGCACCCATATCTGAGGTGCCAAATCCTCTCTATTAAATATTTATGGGTTATCTGTGAGCAGAAATGCTCAGACAAACAAATCAATATTTCCTATGACCTTGAACCAGTTTGTTTGGGAAGGATATTTTCATTCACAGCTTCATACCTTTAGTTCTCCAATAGAGGAAAGTAGGCCTGCCCCATATGCCCGCAGCTGACCTTCTTGCTTGCAAAGGCCAAACTCAATTGTGAAGAAATAACACTGAAAAAAAAAATAGACACATATTCAGTGAAGTGGTCAGTGAATTCTTTATTAGAGTAAAATGGCACCCAAAATCAAATGTCACAGTGTCCATAATTTGCATAATTTTTAACACTATCAATTTACATATATTTGAATCAAGACCACTTATTAAAACTTCCCCTCCTGCTTAATAATCATTACCTTAAGTTTAAGATGCATGGAAAAAGCACAGACTACTAAGACTTTGGGGTCTGGATTGTTTGGCTGCTTTTTTGTTTTTGCTTTTTGTGGGTGTTTTTGGGTTTTATTAAGGTTGTTTGGTGTGTTTTTTAGACAGAGTCTTGCAATGTAGCCCAAGCTGGCCTCAAATCCTCAATCCTCTTGCCTCAACCACCTGAGTGTTGGGATTACAGATACGTTATCACTGTGCCCAGCTTACTACTAAGAGTTACATGAGGTCAAATCATATCTACTGCAGTGATTTCTCACACACACACACACATACACACACAGAAGTTTAAAAGTTAGTGAGCCAGGCACTGGTGGCTCACACCTGTAATCCTAGCTACTCAGGAGGCTGAGATCTGAGGATCACAGTTCAAAATCGACCGATGCAGGAAAGTCTGTGAGACTTTTATCTCCAATAAACTGCTCAGAAAAACCTGGAAGTTGTGCTGTGCTCCAGTGGTAGAGCACTAGCCTTGAGCATGAAGAGGCTCAGGAGGAGTGCCAAGGCCCTAAATTCAAACCCAAGGCCAACCAAAAAAAAAAAGTATATCATAGTGGTAACACCATAAGAATATGCTACTGTACTTACCAAATTGAGTTTCTATGGCATAAATACATTCATGTGGGCATATATTGTACAATCCTGTCATCTCCAACTGATTCCTTAAATGTGTTCATTCATTGAACAAACATTTGTGGAGTAACTACTCTGATAATCCATGGTGAAGAAGTGTGGTAATGAAAAAATAGACTACTGTCCATAGTGGACCTTGCTTGTAATCCTAGCTATCTGGGAGGCTGACATTAAGATGACAGAGTTTAGGGCAAGCTCCAGGCAAAAGTGTGAGACTTTTATCTTAAAAAAATGTGGGGGACTGGGAAGGTGGCTCAGTGGTAGAGCACTTGCCTTGCATGCCTGAGGCCCTGGGTTCGATTCCTCAGCACCACATAAGCAGGAGAAAAAAAAGCCGGAAGTGGTGCTGTGGCTCAAGTGGTAGAGCACTAGCCTTGAGGTGAAGAGCTGAGGGACAGCACCCCAGGCCCAGAGTTCAGGCCCATGATTGGACCCCCAAAAAAATGTGGGGGGGGGGGCAGGCTCCAGTGGCTCACACCGCTAATCCTAGCTACTCAGGAGGCTGAGACCTGAGGATTGAGGTTCCAAGCCAGACTGGGCAGAAAAGACCCTGTGAGAATCTTATCTCCAATTAACCACTCAAAACTGGAAGTGGCAGTGTGGCTCAAAGTGGTAGAGTGCTAGCCTTGAGCAAATAAGCTCAGGGACAGTGCCAGGCCCTGAGTTCGAGCTCCATGACTGACAAAACAAAAACAAAAAAGAAAACCATGGGAGAGAGGGGTCTGGGAGCAGCTCAAGTAGTAGGTGATGGTAGATGAGGCCCTGAGTTCAAACCCAAATGCTGAAGGAAAAAAAAAGAAAGAGAGCAAAAGATAAAGAAAGCAAGGATACATCTACCAAACTATCAAAACAATTTTAGTACATATTTTAGCAAAATCCTAAATATATATTTATGTATGCATATACATCTATGGATTTGTGTATGTATGTGTGTATATATGTATGTATGTATGTATGTTGGCCCACATTTTATGAGCATCAACTAATGCAGGTTTCCCAGAATTCTAAAATCTACTTCCACTGGACTTAAGAAGTCAGCCTAGACAGACAGAAAAATCTCTGCACAACCAACAAAAACTCGCAGTGTGGCTGAGAGGGGCTGAAATCACACTGCTACTCTGAGAGAAAAGTGAGAAGCTGATAATGCGCAGGAAAGACGGATGGAATTAACACTGCCCGGCCTGCACCGTGAGGGAGGCTGCAAAGGTGTGGAAGGAAGAGGACAAAACCACTCCTGAAAAGGAGTAAAAGATCATTATTATTTCTAACTCATGACCATTTGCTCTATTTTTTTTTTTGTCAGTTAAGACATCCCTTGGTTCAGGAGGGTTTGGAGTTTTGTTGTTGTTTTTTTCTCTGTCGGTCATGGGGCCTGAACTCTGGGCCTAGGCGCTGTCCCTCAGCTCTTCAGCTCAAGGCTAGTGCTCTACCACTTGAGCCACGGCACCACTTTCAGATTTTTCTGCTTAAGAGGTGCTAAGGAATCGAACCCAGAGCCTCATGCATACGAGGCAAGCACTCTGCACTGAGCCACCTTCCCAGCCCCGGTTTCATTCATTTTTAATGTGCGGGTGATGTCTGGAATAGCATGGTCCAGTGCTCAGCAGCCCTGAAAGTGACCCAAAAGACTGGCCATTTCCAGGTCGTAGAGTTCATTCCACTTTCACAGGTGAATCATTTTCCAAAGAGGCCAAAATGACAGCCCATCCTACCCGCCATAAATCCTACCCACCGCACCCACCAGCTCCTCCTTCCTCTGCCACACTGACTCTTTTTTAGCACACCATTTTTCTGACGGTCTTCAGTGTCTATACACTGTGGTATACAGTTTATCTCATGTCTCCTCAGCTGTAAGCTCCGGGACAATAGATCTGTCCTCTTTCTCCCTCTCTACCTCAACTTTTTTCCCCCAACTTTAGAGCTTATTGACATTTTAGGCACACGAGCCTCCTCCATGGGAAGTAGTGGTGTGCATTGCGTGGTGTCTGGCAGTATCCCCAGCTGCTGCCCTCTAGATGCTGGCAGTGTCCTCCAGCTAAGTTTTAATAAACCAAATATCTCCAGACATTGCCAAATGGGAGATGATAGCACCCTAAGTTGAGAACAATGGATTTATAATAACAAAGTCTAAAACATGCATCTTATGTATAACTACAAACCTGAAGAAAAGAAAGGCACCCAGGGACCTAATTTCCAATGGAAAGTCTGTTTCTACTTGGTAACCACCCACCCCCTATCTGAGCTGTAATGTTCCTGACAGTGGCGTGCATCCATTTTCACTCACACATCTACTTCACAGACCATTTTTGAGGAACTAATATATACCAGACTGTGCTCTAGATGCTAAGGATAAACAATGAACAAGGCAATGAGGTCCCTAATCCTATGAAAGAAGTCCCTGGTACTTGGATGAGCCAGACAACAACCACCACCAATGGACAGGAAAGTTTCAAGTGGAATATGCTCTATAGGTAATAAAGCCATGTAGTACATCAGCTAGTAAGAGGGCATGACTGTTTCAGCCAAAATAGTCAGATAGTCAGGGGATATTTAAACTACAGTCAGAAAACCACGTATAGTGACTCTGGAGGCTGAGGTAGGAGGACTGAGTGTTCGAGGCCGGTTTAAAATACATCTAAGTTCAAAGCCAGCCTAACCTACACAGTGAGATCCTGTGACAGATTTACTTTAGTCAGCAAGTAAAGCTACAATCTGCTTTAAAAAAAAAACTTTAGTAGATTGAGATATGAAAAGGGTAATTGTGCAAAGATCTAAGGAAGGAGTGTCCTGAAGTAAAAATCAATTTGCATTTCCAAAGGCAGTGGGAAGTCATTGGGCATCATTAGGCAGGAGAAAGGCACAGTCTGACTCTTCTTTTCACTGATGGAGTGGTGCTGTGGAGACTATGTTGTATGTTGTGGAGTCAGAAAGCACAGGTAGAAGGGAATGCCAGGCAAAAGACAAGACTACATGATTAGACATATGAATTGGGCCAGGGACCTCAGGCCATTGGAAAAAGTCAGTTTCCCGGAGAAAATCCAAGATAAAAGATTTGAATGCATGTTGAAAGATTAAATCTGCCCTCCAAAACCGTTTGTACAATCCTGGGCGCAATGAAGAGTTATATAGTTACGTACATATTTCATGGTCCATCACAGTTATGATCCAAGTCAAAACAGGTACAGAAGACCTTTGATAAAATTGGCTGTGCCATTCACATGGTCTTCACAAGGATCTGGGTTTCCATCTTCTTTTACAACAGGAATTAAGGGGTCTGATGCAAGAAACTAAATCTATCATGTCTTTAGTCAACGTGCTCATAGAATCAGGAATGGCTCATAGGGAAGAGTCACTCTGTCTCTTCCTGCTCTTGGCTCAGCAGGCTCTCTATCCTTTTACCTCATCTGGGAGTCCTTCCAGCAACTCTGACCATATACAGATCCATCTGCTGTTTCCTTTTCCTCCTTTCCCTTTGGTTCCCTGCCTTTATCAACCAAAGAGGGCCCCTGATGCTGCTTCTGCAGCCTGCTGGCCCTCAGAGAATTAAGCCTTTTGCTTTAGACAATTTTCCATTTGCAGCTCTGCATGTGGCTGACAGATGAGACCTGGTAAATTGCACCTGAAACTCAAATATTGGCAAAATTTGAATTATAGATTTGCTCAGGGTAATCTTCTTTTTGTTTTGAATATTGGTGGAGACCTCAATTAGAACCTTAATTGGAGGGAGAGAAATGACCACACATTTCTATTGTCTGGTGATAGATGCAAAGCCAGCTTAGAGCTGAACTGACTGAGCCCCTCACGACCCTTCAGAATTCAGGACTAATGAATTGCTTCTTTTGAAATCTTAAGGAAATATAGTTTATTTTTCTCATAGAACACTCCAGATGTAGATCTATAATATGTTCCCTAGAGATTTTTCAAAACAAATATGTTACTTATTACCAAAAACAACAAATAAATAAGAATTGGGAAAAAATATCCCAAGCCTCATAAAAAAAAAACACCTGCAAGAGAGAATTGCTGATTTTTGGTTGCTACTGTTTTTTAAACAGAAACAAATGCTAATGCTAACACCTCCCAAATTGAAGGGTAACTTTCATCAACATTGATGTTCTGAATTTCAAGTTTTATGTGCCCCTAATAATATACAATTATTTATAAATATTTTATTTGAACATAATTACATATGATCATTAACTGAAAACCAAAACAAGAATGATAGATGAGACTTCTTCCTTAGAAGAAAAGCAGTTATTTACATACACACCATCATTAAGTAGAAAGCCTGAGTGACAAATTCAAATTGCTGTGGGAAAAGGAGATAGGTCACCCAATGCTGCCATCTTCAGATCATAAGTGGTACTACAGTATTCTCAAAAGACTGATTCTGGCCTAGCCAGATGGGCAATGATAAAAGTTTGAAGGAATAAAATGTCATAGACATGGAATCACACCCATAAATTATGTCTCACATGGTAATTTACAAATGCATTTCATGAAACATTTTTCATATGTTTTATGTTAGATCCCTGAATATCCTTGAAGCTCTTGCTAAGATCAGGTACTCCAACTAAAAAGACATCAGCTGGTCACTGGTGACTATTCAGGAGGCTGATATCTGGGGATCATGGTTCAAAGCCAGCCCAGGCAGGAAAGTCCATGAAATTCCTATCTCCAATAAACTACTCAGAAAAAGAAACTAGAAGTAGCATTGTGGCTCAAGCAGTAGAAAACTAGCCTTAAGAAAAAGGATCTCAGGGACAGCCCCAGGACCAGCACAAAAAGAGATATATAGGGTTGAGGATTTAGCTCAGTGGAAGAGCACTTGTTTGTCAAATGCAAGGGCCTTAGCTCTGAAGAAAAATAAAAAGATATCCAACGTGGTCAAAGAACACTAGACAGTATTAAATTTATTCCTCCAGTTTCTATATAACCTCTTCGTGGGAGCCATTTTGTGTTCATAAATTGGTTTAAAATAGTACATACAAACTTCCAAACTGAGAACCCTACTTCATAAACTGTCTATAGTAAATTGACTTCTATAGCTCATTTAATAAATTCTGAGTAGGAGTAATTGAGTCATCACTCATTAACTGTTTTCTCTATCATCCTTCCTATAAACTTGGTCTTGTGTAGTAGTAGTAGTAGTAGAATATATATTTTTAAGTAATTATATATATCATTCTGAATCTAAAATCCCATTTTCAAACATCTAAGCACACAGGAGCTTGAAAGAGCCCTGACTAAAACATGTTAGCATAATAAGGAATGGTATGCTAAGTCGGCTCGTGTTCCTTAAAAGGGAATCCCTCATGTTCTTGTTTCCTATTGATCCTGTTTCCTACCTGGATGGATGGATAGATAGATAGATTGATTGATGACAGATAGATAGATAGAACGAACTAAATACTTCCATACTTGAAGTTGTCACTAAACAACAGAATTCACAATGGCCCTACAAATCAATAGAAAACTGAGCCAGAAGAATGAAATTCATAGTTCCAGTTTCCTTCCTGAAGGGTCCTTTGACCTCCCACCTCTCACTGCACCCTTTTAAATAACTAAATACATTACCTTCTCCTGGGGGCCTTGATTTAGCAAAGTAATCTTACAGATATATATATAGATAGATATATACATTCTTCTTGCACATGAAGTATAGTAGAAATAAGTCTAGTAACCTATATTATTTCCATTGTACAAGTGGAAAATATGAGATTCAAAGTTCAAGCCATTAGTTGAGGTTCCACAACTAGTGGCGGGAAAAATTAGGAATCAAACTCATGTTCCCAGCTTCAAATCTACCATCTATCCTCTTTTGTAATTGCCAGTCGTACACGCAATGCAATGCATTATGTTGAAATACTTGGAATAGCCCCACAAGGACTCTGAAGAGCCTTTAGCCCACACTACCCTACCCTCCTGAAGTGTCCCTGGCAACCCATGCTTTCCTAGTCTGCTTCTGCATTTGTCTCCCACACCTTCCCCATACACACACACACACACACACACACACACACACACACACACACATACACACACACACACACAGCAACTACATCTTTCTGATCTAGTAAATAAAGGCTCAGTACCTGCAGAGCTGGGACACTGCTCCAACACAAACTTAAGCATCTGTTTGGTTAGGTGCCAGGTCATATCCAAAAGAAAAATCTGAGAGAAAAAGAACGCTACTCAAAGATGTTCCAACATCAGTAGATGTTCAGTGAAGATAAAAACATATAAAAGGAGCCAGATGTGATGGTTCATACACGTAATCCCAGCTATTTGGGAGGTAGAGGGAAGAGGATCCCATGTTAGAAGGCAGTTATTGGCAGTTAGTGAAAATCTACCTCAACAATAAAAGGGGACCTAGTAAATGGGCAGAGGAAGAGATAAAAACATATGAGAAGCAAAGCCTCGCACCCACAACCTTTTTTCACAGGTTTGTTGAAAAGGTGGAGCCATTCAAGGTCCCTTTCAACTCATCTGTAACCTACCCTCTGCTACCAGGTTAAAATTTAGCATGTCAGAATTTCCATGGACAAGCAGCTACTTGTACCTGTAGCCAAGATTGCTTAATCTTGGCTTACTTGGCAAATGATAATGTGGTTAGAATAAGAATCGGGTTTGATTGCTAAGCAGAGAGAATAGAAATAGTGAGGCAATAAGAATAAACACTGGGGGATAAAAGTGAAAATGGAGGCTGTGTTGTTTAATCGTGGAAGTCACACTGTTCCAGAAGTTCCTTTCCCGCTTCCCTCCCATCACTCTCTCGAATGAAATGTCGCCCCAAGCTACTATTTTTATTGCTATTTCTTCAACCGTTTGAGCTAGAGTTTAAATGTTCCTGGGTCACACATGAAGCCAAATCATGCTAAGTCATCAATAGCAATATATATGCCTTGATTTGCAGAGAAATTTTCCGGAAGGAAAAATTCACTGAAACTAGGCTTGTATAAGCCACAGAAAGGGAGTCCCGAGAGGAAAACATTTTATTTACTTTTATGTCATTATTACCTTTACAAGGTTGTACAAAGGAGTTTCAATTCAACATGCCAATTCATGAGTACAATCCATCTTGATCAATGTCACCCCAGAAAGGGAGTTTTATTGGACACTTCATTACTTTACTGAGGGCCACTCCTAGCAGGTCACTATTTAAACCACATTATTTTGTGTGTGCCAGCGCCGGAATTTGGGACTTGAACCCAGGGCCTGGGCCCTGTTCCTGAGCTTTTGTTCTCAAAGCCAGCACTCTACCACTTGAGCTACAGCTTCCCTTCTGGCTTGTTGGTGGTTAATTTGGAGATAAGAGTCTCACAGACTTTCCTGTCCACATTGGCTTTGAACCTTGATTCTCAGATCTCCACCTTCTGAGTAGCTAGGGTTATTATAGGCGTGAGCCATTGGCATTGGGCCTACATTTTTAAAATTATATTTTGGTGTATCTGGGGTGTACTACAAGGATATAGAGCATGTGTTTAGAATGCTTGAACTTGATAACAAGTACTAAAAAAATATTAAATTCTACTATATTAAGTTCTAGCTGAGAGTACAAACATAGCTAAAATATATCTGTATATATACATATATGTGTATATATACAAAAACAAGGCTAGGCATGATGGTACATGCCTATAAGCCTAGCCACCTAGGAAGCAAGGACAATAGGATAGTGAGCTTGAGGTCATATAGGCAAACTTAACAAGATCTTATATCTAAAAAGAAAATAGAAAGGAAACACATCTGAATTAGATTATCTCTATGCTCAAAACAAAGCACAATATGGGAAGAGAGAGAAGACTGGTAACAATAGTAAACCGATGTTAATCCTACCATAAATCTCTCATTCTGTTTTGAAATTGTATTTGCTGATCTGTTTCCAGATAGGAAGAATTTGAAGCTTGTGCTAGACTTTGAAGTATTCATGGGATATTATACAGGTTGTAGAAAATAGAAGTTGTTGAAAAGTGACACGGTTCCTCATCTAGAACACTGAGGCTGAGGTGTTATGAGGAGAATTACATGGACCACAAGAAAGCAGAAGTAAGTCAAATTAAGGTACACATCAGATCACAGGCTCCACTGGAACCAGTTAAACCCAAATCCTTTGCCAGGGAGCCTCCTCAAACCAAGACAGAGAAACACACATGGAAAGAAAAGAGAAGGGCTGGGATTTGAGCGGCATCCTATCAACTAGAAAAATGACTCTAAGCTGTGAAAATAGCACACACTGTCTTAGGCTATGAACACCCATCATCTAAATTAAAATGTAAAATCTTAAGCTCCGTGGAATCCTTATGGTAAACTTTGTAGAAAATTGATCATCAAATATAAGCAGATCAATCATGGCGGATGGGAACACCAGCAGGAAACAACTTTTATGATCAGGGGATTGAGGTTCAAAGCCAGCCTGGTCATAAAACGTTCATAAGGCTCCATCCCAAAAATATAATAAAAAGAAAAAACTCATCTTTTACTGAAGAAAATGTCAACATAGGCGATTTTCAGTGGTCCTGTATTAGAATTTCCCTATGTGTGTTTTAAGACTGCTCCTTGTTTGTTTTTCATTGCTTTTAAGAACAAACGAATGGCCTTGTTTAAGTACCCTCTGGCCATATCAGCTTTATTGCCCCTTCTTCAGCTTATCTGGGAGAATTTTCAACTTGAAAAATACCAACTCATTTACTATCATCTGCCATTCCTTTTCCTACACTAGCCTTTAATACTATTTCCTAAAATGAAAAGAGAAAGAGCGGGAAAAGAAGAAAAGGGAAGGGAGGAAGAAGGAAGGAAGGAAGGAAGGAAGGAAGGAAGGAAGGAAGGAAGGAAGGAAGGAAGGAAGGAAGGGAGGGAGAGAGGG